>NW_024424786.1:43529974-43657133 GCF_017311325.1 Ursus maritimus
CTGATTCGCTGCTACCGATGACTTCCCAGCGCGGTTTGGAAACAGATTTCACATCGCTTTTCTGTCTCTTTCACGTCGTTTTGCTGCTATCGGAGGATCAGTTTTTTTGTTTTTGTTTTACGATGTCATACTGCCATGTTTGAGTTTTAATTTTCTCATAGAAAAATGTATTAAGGATGCCTTTTTTTTGTAGATTTTTTTTTTATGTGATCAATTTTGACTTAATGTGATTTACTGCTCTATTCCAAAAAGGTTCCTGTTTCACGATACCTCATGCTTCTCTTAGCCATGTGCAGACCAGGCGGTCAGGCTCCATCTGACCCGCGGCCTCCTGCTCCGGCAGACACGCGGACCGGGATCCCGAAACGGGCCCGGCGGGGTGGGCTCCGGGCCACGGTCGTGCACGCAGCCCAGCGGCCCCGGGGCCGCGACCGCCCCCTTCTCCCTGCGCCTGTGATGCCGGGCTGCCCGCCTGACCTGGGACGTGCCACCATGTTAGCTTTGACAGCCGGATCGTTCTTGACGTGTAGCTACGAAAGTTGCGTCATTATATTATTATTATTGTAACAAGTGTGTCGTCACGTGCCACCGCGGTGCTGTGCTGCAGGACTCAGTCACTCCGGATGAGCGGAGTCGCCTCTGGACTTGGGGAAAGTGCCAGTGTCGCCTCTGCGCGTACGTGCCCGTGTTCTGTCCCCTTCATTGCCGCGGCACGCTCGTTCAACAAAGACTCCGGATCTCAGTGAGGCCCACTGACAGTGCCGTGCACCCGACTCGCCTAGCACGCTGCCAAACCCAAAGGATTTGCACCACGGGCGGCCCCTGCCCGGCTGGGTCAGCCTGGGTGCTCGCTGGCCACCGGCCCCGGCCCGCCCCGGCCCGCCCCGCCCCTGCAGGAACACCGCTTCTGCTTACCTCAACCGTTCTGGCTGCAGCATCTCTGTCTGAACCAAACGGGGTCCTTGAGGGACGGTCTGTCCTCGTGGGGGGGGTGGGGGGTGAACGTGGTGTGCGCTCGAAGGCCAAAGGCCGGGGGCAGGTCTGGGGAGCACAGCGGAGTCTGTCCTGTGACCAGCAAGGCTGTGAGGGTCTCTGGTGGGTGGGCACTTTGGGTCTGCGTGTTTTGGTTGCACACTGTGGCACACATGTAACTGGCACGTTTCCAGCAGAAGACAGAAGACGAACATGAAAAGTCTAGAAATAAAATTGGTGAACCCCCAGTGCAGTGCCTGGTTTTTCCTGGGGCGGGCAGGGAGCCGGGGTTCCTGGGCGGGGGGATGGCAGGCGGGCAGGGCCTCCGGCCTCGGCACCGCCAGCACGTGGGGCCACACCCCCTGTGTCATGGGGAGCTGATCTGTGCACTGCGGGGTGTTTGCCTGTACCCGGGCCTCCCCCCACCGGATGACGGGACGGTCTCCATTATCACAACCCACGACGGATCCTGACATGGCCAGAGGTCCCCGGGTGATCCGGAGGGAGTCTGTGATGATCTCAGCTGGGGGGACATCGGGGAGGGGGGCTAGAAAGAGGTCGGGACCCCTTGCATTGGCGGCTCCCAGCCCACATCTCCCCAGCACCGCCACAAGGCTATTTGCAGATAGGAAAATAACCTTTCTCTAACCCCTGGCGCAAACTTGCTGTTTGTTCTCGGTGAATCACTGCCCCGGTCCCGAGGCACCCCCCAGCTCAGGGAGGACAGCAGAGCGTGTGTTTGGGCTTCGGCCCGGTGGCCTTTCACATGGACCCAGTGACCTGGGAGGCCTTGGACACCTGTGACGTCTGCCTGGGCTTCAGATGCACGTGGCCGGCCTCGTTTCCAGCCCGACGTGGGGAGTGGACAGAGAAGGTGCCAGCAGGCCTCAGGGTCGGCTCCATGGGGCCTGGGCCTCTTCCCAGAGTCTGGGGTCCCCAGTGTGTCCTCAGCCCCCAGACTGTCAGGTGGTGAGGGCTCAGGAGGGAAGCCAGGGATATCACTCCTTGTCAGGTCAATTCGCCGTGGCCTTTATGAGGCTCCTGCTGTATACAAGCCCTGCCCCTTAGGGTGCCCCTCCTCCCAGCGGGAAGCCTCCAGATGGGCTACGCACCGGAGCACCTGGAGCAGGTGGGTGCGGCGGGACCGGGACTGCTGGCTTCCCCACAGCAGCCCTGTGCCAGGCAGGTGCACTCTTGGGGCTCCGAAAGGGCCTCTGACACAGCAGACTAAGAGGCGGTCAGAGCCAGGGGAGGCACCCAGCCCCAGGGGCAGGCCAGGGCTATCCTGAGGAGTGGTTTCGGGGAGCAGAGGTAACAATCTCACTGCGTCAGGTTCAAGCAGAAATCGGGGCGAGCAAATGGGGGAGCCAGGCCTGCAGAGCCCTTCCGTGGGTTCCGTAGAAAGGCAGAGGCGCAGATGGGGGGGGGGTGCGGAGGCCTGGTGCAGAGCAGTGCAGGGGGAGGAGGGTTCTGGAGTCCCCCATGCCCTGTCTCGGGTCTTGGAAGACCCCAGGAAAGGACTCTGTAGACCTTCCCTGGCAAACCACCCACCCTGTCCCCTGGTGGGAGGTCTGGCTGCCCCAAGCATCTGCCTAAGGTAACAGCCAGCCTTTGAGGGACTTCTGAGACCAAGTCGCCCCCTGCTGCCCCTCTCCCAAGCCGGAAAGCCTGTCCTTGCTGGGTCCCACCGCCTCACCTGGGGTCTGCCCTACCTCCCAGCCACCTGTGCCCAAGCCCTCTGGGGCTTCTAGCTCCTTCCAGCTCCATCCAAGGTCCTCAGACCTGAGCCAGCTCTCCCCTTCACCCCTGTCTACCCCCCGTCTGAAGTGCCCTCCCCTTCTCCCCAGGGGGTGGGGGGGGTGCAGGTGTTCCCTCCCCTGGCCCCGGCAGGTGGCTCTGGGAGGTCTAGGAATCATGATACCTGGGTGTTCCATGATATCTGGGCTATGAGCCCTTGAGGACAGATGCCTCGCTGGTCCTTCTCTGCAGCCCTAGTCCCAGCCTGGAAAACGGTAGGTGCTCAGAAGTGGGAGCGGGAGCAGAACGGAAAGGGCAGCAGGCGGGGGCCCACCGGCCAGGCCCAGCTTGCTTTGTGAGCTGCAGAGGGGCGGCCCTGCCTGACCCAGGGTGCAGCGGGCAGACCCCCACATCATGAGGACACGTGCAGAGCTGGAAGGCGAGTCAGGTCTGCAGCAGTGGGCACTGCTGGGCTCCTAGGGGCCACGGCCACAGCCACCGCGTCAGGCTCCCAGAGCTCATCTGAGCCCAGCGCCCCAGGGGGCCTCCTGGAAGCCTCGCTGCCCGTGCATCTTGGCTCTGCATTTGGTGAGGGACGACGGTCACACCACAGGCCACTCCCAGCAGCGGGCACCGCAGCATGGGCTCGAGAGGGCACACATGTTCCCCGGGGGCTGGCGGCGTGAAGCGTGCGCCCCGCACACTGGACAGGCCTCTGCAGCACACAGGGCTCTGTCATCCCAGGAATGCCTTTGATCAGGAGTTTATGCAGAGGGGGCTGCAGCCCGGGGCTTCTAATCCGTTCCCACAGCCCCCTGGCCCGCGGCCCCCAGCCCTGAGCCACACTGAGGCCCAGGGCAGACAATAGCCGGTGGACGGTGGGCGGGCAGCTCCAGCCTGGGCCTTGGGGCCCACATCCGGGGCATTGTCACCGCCACTCACAGGGTCACGCAAGGAGGGTGGGGGAGAGGAATACGGAGCCCTGCTGAGGGGGCCTCAGTCGGCCTTGAGCCTCTCGGAGAAGGCTGGGGCCACGAATCCTTTCCATTTTCGGCTACGGGCAGTGGAGATGGGCGGCTGTCTCCACATGATCTCCCTCTGAGCTGAGCGTCCCGGCCCCTGGTCCCCAGTCCCCGGAGCATGGCTGGCCAGTGCTCCTTGCCCTGGTCCAGCACAGGGGAATCACAGCTCCCGCTCACCGAGCACAAATGGCAGAGCAGGCAGGGTGCTCAGGGCCCAACACAGTCCCTCCCTAGATCCTGAAACAACCTGGTGAGTGGGCCCTATGTTCTCACAGCTACAATCGCCGCCTTCTCAGCCAAGGGCAGGCAGTGTCTACAGAAAGGGTCAGAGCGAGGGCCCGAGGCTCTGCTGACCACCGGCTCTCCGCCCCACTCAACAGCGCCCTGGGCAAAAGCAGCCACGGGTGACAGTAAATGGATGAGCTCGGCCATGTGCCCGTCGGGCCTTGTGTGCCCAAATGGGCAGTGGGCTGCTCGGGGGCCGAGGGTGGCGGCTTTCAGCCTCCTGCCCCAGAGGCGGAAACCAGGGCCCAGAGAGGGGCAGTAACTGGGCCAGGATCACACAGCCAGGACACGGACCGAGCCGGACCCAGGGCCAGATCTGTGTCTCTGGAGCCTGTGCTCCTATCTGTCGGCATGGCTGCTTGTCCCTCTCTGCCCCTCAGCCCCCCGCCCAGTTCCTGCTCTTTCTCTCAAATAAATAAATAAATAAAATCTTTAAAAACAATTTTTTTTAATTTAATAAACAAGTAAAACGTAGGAAGCCTTCAAGTGGCTCTTTTCACCCAAAGGCCAGCGCCTGCACTTCGGGCCCAGCTGCGCCAGGAGGCCCAGGGGTCGAGGTCAGGTCCCCCAATAGCCAAGGCTTCAAGTCAGCAGTCCCTGAAGTCAGGCCAGCGTCTTGGTCGGTGGGCCTGGAGAAGGGCAGCCAGGCGCACTGGCGGGGGAGGTGTGAGGCAGCCAGTCGTGTCGAAAGCTCACACACACTTACGGGCACGCAGTACACAAGGTGTTTTGGAGGAAAAGACCCAGGGGTTGGATCTCGGCTCCGCCACCTTCCGGCTCTGTGTCTTTCCCTCTCTGAGCCTCGACTTTCTCATCTGAAAAATGGGGATAACTGTGTCTACGAGAACACAGGCTTGGAGGAGGGCAGGGTGTTGTCTGCACCTTGCTCAGACTCTGTGACCTGGCCGAGCCCAGAACAGGGGCTTAGAAACCTCAGTTCAGTGAGTGCTTTGGGGGGTGAGGGCTCCAAGGTCCGAGTGTGTGTGCTCCTTAGCACGGTGCCCGACACAGTCACTACTCTGTAAAGGCCATCATCACCCCATGCGTCATCCGGGTGTGGAAGGAAAGGCCCCAAAACCCAGCAGCCCTCCGGGTGGCAGCAACAAATGGACCAGTTCTCGTTCTCTGTGCCAGCCCCAGTCCCCTGCCCGGTGCTGGCTGCTCTGCTCTGCGGCTTGGGTGAGAATGACCCCAACCCCAGCTCCAGGACAGGAGCTGACGGGTCAAACCCAACAGCACATCCGCCCCCCAGGGGTGTGGGGTTGAAGGGTGGCAGGCTCAAGGGTGAATGTGAAATCTAACAGAGCCAACGAGACATGGAGAGACATTTTCTGAGGCTTCTGAAAGACAGCCTCCCCCTCTCTTCCTCAGGACTCCCGGGACTGGTGTGGCTCTTCCACCACCCCGGGGGGCTGCTGCGGGCCACGGGGTGCTCTGAGCTTGAGGCCAGTCCTGCGGCAGAGCAGAAAGAAGGTACCAGCTCTCCGGACAGCTGTTGGACCAAGCCTCTCCTGAAGTGAGCTCCCTTTTGTTCCAGGAGGCAATCACTGTCCTCCAGTATGGGCTTCATGTCATTTGGCTTTCAAAGATTCCTAACGATGACAATTTCCATGTGTTTTCTACCTTTTCCAGATTTAACAATATAATCCCCAATATAAACGATGAGGCTGAGTTCTGGAGGCTGAAAGTCTGAAATCAAGTTGTGAGCAGGGCCACACTCTCCAGTACTGGTCAGCACCCCCTCCGGCTGGTAGCTGCATCGCTCCGATCTCGGCCCTGCCTTCGCACGACACCCCCTCCCCATGTGTCTCCTCTCCTTACGAGGACAGTCACACTCTCCCCATTCAAGTATGACCCGTCTTAACTTACGCCTGAATCACATCGGCAAAGACTACTTCTGAATGAGGTCGTATTCACAGGTACCAGGGACTAGCAAGGCGGCGTGGCTTTTTTTTGGGGCGGGGGGTAACAATTCAACTGGAAACAGGCGAATCTGAGCTCTCAAGCTGGGGGGCGGGTTCAGTGAGCACCCCGCCATTCTAGGGGCACTCCCCCACTAGAAACAGTAGATGCTCAGTGAATCCTTGTAGAAAGGGTGGAACCAACCCGTCACTAAGGCTTCAGTGAGCAAGCATTTCCAGGGCTCTTGTGCTCCCTGGCGCCTCACTCTTGAGCAGTGGAAATGGGGTCAGGCTTGCGTATCGCCCAAGACAGCACCTCTAGCCCCGCCACCCAAGGCCCAGCTGATCTGCTACAGGGCCCCAGACAGACATGGCCAAAGTGCTGTCTCCACAGGGGCCCCAGAGGGACACACCAGCAAGGGCCCTGATGCCAGGGGAGGAAGGTTTTATTCAGAAAGGAGGCAGAAGTCCTTGAAGCGTTAGGAGTGACTTTCCTTCTCGGACAAGGAACCTGCAAAGCCCCAGCTGGGCCACTTGATCACACGGACTTGGACTTGCCATCCAGCCTTCCGTGGCAGGGCCCTCAACTACAGGACTCCTGTCCTGTTGGAACTGGACACCATGCCCACTTGTCTCTGGTCAACCGTCCCTGCTTGGTGACTTCAGTTTCCGGAGTCAAAGACCAGCTTCCCACTTCATTCAGGACTGTGATTACTGTAGGAATGAGGATGACCTCACAGGGTAATTAGTTTCCAATCTCTCCAGATTACGCTGCTGTGAGAGGCATGGTCTGTGGGGCTGAGGTCAAAGGAAAGCTCACAAAGCAGTAGGGAGGGTGAAGGGCACTTCTTCTAGGAAACCCTCCTTGCCCACCTTTCCCTTCCCTTATTCTCAAAACCCCACTTACAGGCTCTCCAAGTGCCTCCAAATCCTTTTCTCATCCTGGGTGGAGAAAAAGCACAGTGAATATGAAACAGAAAGTGAACTGTGGCCCCTTCCTAGGACGGTTCGGCCTGTGCACAGGCATTGCCCTTGGTCCCGACTCACATTCCAGAATTCGATGAAGCAGCTCCAGGGGAAACGTTTTCTCCTAAGTCCTAGGTCAGCGTTCTTTCCCAGCAGCTGCTGGGGGGTGGCTGCTAAGGGCTGAGCCGCGTCCCCCCAATTCCGACGTGGAAATCCTGACCCCCAGCACCGCAGAACGTGGCTGCGTGTGCAGACAGGGTCTTTAAAGAGGTGATCAAGGTAACATGAGGTCACCGGGGTGGGCCCTGATCCAGCATGACACAGAGACACGCGGAGGGACGACCCCATGAGGACCCAGGGAGAGCACGGCCGTCCACACACGAGAGAGGCCTCAGGAAGCTGCCTTGCCCGCGCCTGCATCCCGGGCTTTGGCCTGCAGGACTGGGGGGCAGTGCTCGTCTGCTGGGTGAGCCTCAGTCTGGGGTGTCTGCTACGGTGGCCTGCGTGGACCAACAGTGGCACAGAACACGCTGGGAGTTTCCAACGGGGAGGAGGGAGCAGGCCAAAGCCTTGGGAAACCGATGTTTTTGTTCCATCAGAAAGGAACAAATCCCACACCGGAGAGCTCCCAAAGTCAAGGCCAATCTGGACAAAGGTCAACATCCAAGAGCAGTAGGTGCGCAGGACGGGACTGGGACAGGGGAGAGCGAACAGACACCGTTCCTGCGAACGACAGAAACCTCTCCCAAACAGCCTTGAACTAGCAGGACATTCATCAGCTCATGTAACGTGAAGTCCGAAAGCAAAGCAGCTCAGGGGCTGGCTGTCAGCGGCGGGAAGCCACCAGGGCCAGGTTCTCTTCAGCGCTCCGCTACATGTGCCCAGGTGTGGCTTCGTCCGGAGCCAGGTGTCAGCCGCCTGTAGTAACCCCAGGTGTCACTTCCACGGGACAAGTGATTCCAGCACACAACTTCCAAAACAGATATGCTCTCTCTTCAGAGCGATACCACCTTTCCCAGAGGCCCCCCAAAGATTCCAGCACTGCTGTGAGAGGCATGGTCTGTGGGGCTATGCTCTCTCTTCAGAGCGATACCACCTTTCCCAGAGGCCCCCCAAAGACTTCTATCCGCTACCATCTCCTCGGCCAAAAGGAGCCATGCGTAGGCCTGAGCTCGTCACCGCAGATGCCATCACTTGGGACAGAGCAAAGGAAGCGCTGAGGTGGCCTGCTGGTGCCGTAATCGGGGTCTGTCGGAGGCGACCAAAGGTTCCTGGAGACCAAGTCCAGGCGGGCACACAGAGGTCAAGCCCAGTGTCCAGAGGAGAGTTCTGAAGGAGCTCAGTGAGGCAGCTCCATGACCTGTGGCTGCCCGCAGCTCACACAAACCCTGGGAACAGGACAGGCCAAGACTGGGGGACAGAGAGGGAGTCTGGCGCAGGAGGGATCCATTGCAACTGCTGACAGGTGGCTGGGCCAGGGCCCTCGAGGAGGAACGGACCCCTGCTCGAACATCACGGAGCACGGCTCTCTCGCAGGACCCATGTCTACCACACATTCTGATAAGACGCGTGGACAGAAACGCAAGAGAAAGCAGCAGCGTGGCCCACTCCTGCGCGCCCGCCCTCGGACCTAGATCCCAGCTAACTTGGAGTAAGGAATAAATTTGCTGGGTATCACGTTATAAATGCTCCCAGACAGCCTTTAGCTTTAAAATGGGCTATTTATTTTTCTCTCCATTTGTAAAAGGAAACCACCACCACAACACAGACCTTAGAAAACACAACAATCCACCAAGGAAATCCACCACAGCCGCCCCCTCCTCACCCCCCTGCCCGTCCCACCCACGAGGGATGCCCACCGCTGGCCTTTGAGGCCGCAGGATCCGACCAGGGGGTCGGCGCCGTCCGCAGCCGTAAGCACACCAGCTCCCGGGAACTCCGGGGCCGAGACAAGGGCCGTGCTCGGGGATGCACACGCCAGCGGCAGCGCGCCAAGACCAAGCCCCAGTCTCTTCCTCAGCACACTGGCCAGGGCAACCCAACGAGAGGGAAGCAAACCCCCAAACCCCGCTCATGCAGGCTGTCCGCACCACCAGCCTGGACAACACAGCGGCAACTGCTCAGGCGTTCCAGAATGATGTTAGGAATGTTAAAAACTGGAACAGATTCACAGTTAATGCCTTTATTCACTTCACACATGACTTTCAGACACGCTGCCTCAGACGGGAGCAGGCAGGACCTGCCAGCAATATGGAGGGCGCCCCCCGGAGGGAGCACACGGGGACGGGCAGAGGGACGCCCAAGGATCACGGTGGGAACCACCTGCCCCATTCATCCATAGCTCCCCGTCGATACAGATGCCTGCAAAGTACAGGCAGAAGAGATACGCAGTACCCTCAACACAAGGCTCCCTAACTCTGCAGAGATAACAGCAGCCCAACATGTAGTCTTTGGCCTAAAGTATTTCCCCCCTTAGCCATGTGAATGCTGCAAAGCCCCACCCCCACCCAGAGACAGTGCGACAAGCGTGTCCCAGCTCCCTCTGAAGCCCCTCTCAGCCAGATGCCATGTCAGCTGTCCAGTGACTCCCTGTGGCTCCACAGAGCACAGTGGGGACCCATGCACCCTAGGCCTGACAGCAGCGAGCAACTCTGTGGCTGTGAGCTCATGTTCCAGAGCAGGCAGCACAAGACGGCGGTGACACGGTGGTGACAGGTGGGCGGAGGATCGGAGTCCGAGCTGGTCCCCGCGGGCCGTCCCCGCGGGTCTCGGTTTCCTCATTTGTAAAGTGGGAACACTGAAGGGATTACACAGAACAGGGGAACGCATCACCCAGCGCCGGCACGTCCTCGGGGTCAGTGAATGGCAGTCCTGGCACACCGCCCACCAACTCACGTCACCTCAACCCAGGTGCTCTCAGTTTCTAAAAAACTATTCCACTAAGCACCGAGTCCAGGCTCGGGGGTCAGGGTAACCCTAGCCAGAGCCACCCCCAGTCCAGAACCAGCCAGGCCCGCCCAGCTGGAGAGGACCACCGGCCAGCGACCCTGGATCGGGAGCGAGTGGCCTCATGAGGGCTCTGGCAGGGAGTCACTCAGACTGCGGAGCAGACAGGGCCCAACAAAGGCCGGGCCTGTGTGGAGGGGCCACAGGGGGCCCCCAGGGAGAAGGAAGCCCTCTCACTGGCCACACTGGGGCCCCCCCACAGAACAATGAATACTCCATCATTGTTTCGCCTTGAATCACATTCTTAAACAATTAACATACGGACATCTGTTCCTTGATGTTCCGTCTTTGTTCATCTGTCATCCTCAAAATGAAAGTCCGGAACCTTCCACACTAATCTTAAAGTCCGGCTGAACATTTAGTAATGAACAAAGCTGAAAACACAAAAGAAAAAAGATGAATTTTTTAAAATCTTATTTATTTCTACTGACAAACTAGAACAAAACCTTCTACCTGCAGCTTTTCGTGTCTACGACACCAACCCCTAAAGAAGTTCTAACGACTGTCCGTTCTCTAGGCCAGCTTCGGTTTTCTTAAACAGAAACACAAAAATGACGTGCTTCCGTGGCCCACGCGCAGGGCACACGCAGCCCTGAGACCACAAGCGACGTGAGTGCCTGGGACTGTGCGTGGCTGGCTCGGAGAAAGGCTCTCCTATCAGAGAGAGAGGCAGTGGACAAACCTGTTTAAATTTCCCTCTAATTTTGTCTAGGTCCTCGTGAAGTTTATCGTAAGTAGGGTCATCGTAAGGGAACTTCTGAATCATTCCAATCAATGATTCTAAGGCCTTCATCTTTTTGCTGTAAAGCACAGAAATAAAAGCTTTTAGTCTTCTGTACACAGTGGGCTCTGCTTACGTAACGACGATCCGCATCACTTACCTGAAAGCCGTGGGTGTGCTGAGCATGCCCGGGTCCAGAAGCCGGATGAGTAATTTTCTCACTACACACAATAATATTTTCCTAGCAACGTGCTCGCGCCCACACCCCGCGCTCAACATCAGGTGCGTATCAAGCTTACGGAGGTACCTGTATCCCAGCCAGGGAGCAAGCGACCGAGGCAACCCGCCGCGACCTCCCCTAGGTCACAGACGTGGGAACAGGCAAAACCAGACAAGAACAGAGCGCTGGGGCACGATCAAGCCTGCTGTGGGCCGGGGATTTTCCGGGACCCAGAAACATCACGCTCACAGCCTTGGGGAGGTCAGCGGCAGGTAGACCAGCAAGGCCCTCCCTCCAAAGGGCAGGAACCGGTGTCTGGGTCCAGTTCCCTCTCCCAGGAAGGCAAAGCTCTGCTGGGAGGCGAGGGGGCTCCAAGGCACTCGGGTATTTAACTTCTCTGTGACGTGCAGACTTAACAGCCACCTCCGGGCTTTCAAGAGAAGTAACCTCCATCAAGCCCAAAACCCAGCCCACAGCAGGTACTCAGTTAAGCGTTAAGTCTCCTTGCTTCCCCTGGACCCTGGAGACCGGGGCTCGCACCTGGGGGTGGGGAAGACCGTTCCCAGATGTGCACATTGGGGAATGCACCGTGATCCTGACGGGCACCCTCCCCTAGACCACACTGGGTCATCGGAGTGTCAGAAGGATGCTAGGTATTGATTAATGGGAATCCTACAGAACTCTTCCCCAGGATGAATCCAAAGCAACCAACATCGCCTAAGAACCGGCTCGGAACCGCTGCTTTTAGGTACACGAGGAAGTCTGCCGATGGCAAGTCGGTTTACGAGAACTACGACGGCTACCTCTCTGAGACAATACAAACTGTAAAAGGTCAAAGGAAGTAAATTAAAGCAACGAAGCACTCAGTTTCCAGGGCGAGGGAAGGCAAATGCCAACATGTGGAAACGGCTGTATTCCAGCATGGTAAGAATACCACCCACTTTTAACTTGGCAAGTAGCAACTTATTCTTCTGTGGTCAGTGAAACTACTCGAAACACACCCGGCCCGTCACACCGTCAAAGTCAGTGCCTGTCAGGAGGGTGTGCCCGCTCCCGGCTGATCCACCAACACGGACGGCGCCAGAGCTCGAGCTCTGCCACGGCCAGACGCTGGTCTGCACACGGCTCCACCAGGCTGCTGGGGGGGTGGGGGAGGGGTGGCACCTCGGACTCCATCAAAAGACACGGCCCTCTGATGTAAAGCACCGTCCTCCAGTCTGAGATATCGCCTCCCGTGGCTTCTCTGGCGTTACAAGCCCCTTATTTTACTGAATGCAGATCGGGCTTTTCCCTTACTTGGAACATAAAGAAGCAAAAGACCCTCTATCAGCCTTCGACCATTATTTTAAAATTATCCTACCATAAAAATGCAAAAAACTGACAACAGCTCCACAAGACAGGCTTCTACGTTGTGTTCTAAGGAGACCGCGAGCTGCGCTGGTGGGGGTGGCCGCGAGGTGCCAGACGGCTTCTACCAGTCCCGAGCCCTGGCCCGGGTCCTCCTCTAGCTGAGACAGACAGGGCGCGTGGCTTTAAGAAATGAGGGAGCCCCTGCTCGGGGGCCAGGGTGGCACCCCCTGGGTGTGAGACCCTCCGGCCACCGTGCAGCTCTCCTGCAGGAGCCAGCACGAGTCAGTGGACAGGGGGAGGCTGAGAGAGAGCTCCAAGAACCACCTCTGCTCATCCTCTCACAGACCGGCCGGGGCAGAGAGCCAAGCTCAGCTGTGACTGCCACCCAGTGGCGCCACAAGTTGCCAAACACCATCCTGACCGCTCTCTCAGTCCTCAGAGGACCATCCCTACCCTGGATGCGCCTCGGCTCCCGTACACATCTGGTCCCCTGCCAGTGACTTGTGCCAATGGAGCAGCCCAGGGACTCAATCGAGGTAGGGCAGGCCATCTCAGCATCACTCACAATCAGCTGCGAGCACTCCCGTCCTCGAATACAGAGGCGCCCAAATGCTAGAAATTCAAAATATTTCAAATAAGATGACGAGTCAATGGGACAGGGGAGTGCCACCTTCCCTGCTGTCATCCACTCTCCTCTCGGGCCCCTCCCAGGCCAGGTGAAGCCAGCAGACATCAGAACGAGGCAGAGCCCCAGCCAAAGCTGACTCTGGGCTCCCAGGAGCAGCGCGACGCCAGGCCATGTGTGCCTTTCACTTCAGGCTTCGTTCCCAGCTTAAGAATGAAGACAGATGTGCCCCAGGGTCCCTGGGGCTTCAGCAGGTAGCACATGGCGAAAACAGTCTAAAAAGACTACAAACGATCCAAAAAATAGCTAGCATTTACTCAGCGCCCCCAAGTACCAGACACGTGTCACACACACACCGACTTCTCTCACCAGCACACCTAGCTGGGTGCACGAAAAACCTAGCAACAACACAGCCACCACTTCTGACCCCAGTCACACCAAGCCCACTGCACTGTGTTTACTAGAAGCTCTGGGGAAGATGAATGAGAAGATAAAATCCACTCCAACGTTATTTTACTGGCAGGCGATCTAAAATCCACTTGGTGTTCTGATGCCTGCAGGGAAAAGGCAGAGGGCTCCAGGGAGGCTTGACAAGTAATAACACATGTTCACCAGACACGGAAAATGAGCTCTGTGCTATTTACAATTTCCTGTGACTATCGTGACCATATTGAAGTTTGGTCTATTTTCTCCATGTGATAGATGAGGAAACTGAGGCACGAACTGTCCAAAGTCAGAGTAAGCTATGGAACCACACTCTTGCTCCACACAGTGAAAAAGAAAGAAGTCTTAAACTTTACCTGTCTTTCTCAGTGGCACAACTGTGCAGGAGACATCTCCAAGCGGAAGCAAAGCCTTGATAGCACCCGATCTGTGAATTTACAAAACAGTTAAGAGTGAAATTAATAAGCAACAAGCTACACTGTATCTAATTATCAAGCTCTCGAAACTAAAGTGGGACGGAAGGCAGTGGTGCTTCTCATGCCGCGGTTCTGGGAGCACCTGCTAGGCATCAGACCACAGGAGTCAGGTGGCCAAGCCTTCAGCAGGGCGGCGGCCACCTCCCAGAAGTTCCCACTGGCCCTGCTCCTGGCCCTGCATGTCCCATGTGGTCCCCTCTCATGCAGCGGGATGGCCCGCGTAGCCAGAACACAGGAAAGGCAGCGCATGGCTTCTGAATTTAGGCATAGCGGACATCACTCCTGCCTTGCTGTCTTGATCACTGGCTCAACTGTCATGAAGCCACTCAAGCAGCCCTACTTTGCAGTCCACGTGGCAACAGCAGCTGTGTGACTGAGCCATCTCAGAAGTGGCTCTCCCAGCCCCAGGGGAGCCTACACATGGCTGCAGGCCTGACTCCAGCCAGCACTGTGTGGCCCGGAGCCAGAACCACCCAGTCCAGCTGCTCCTGGACTCCTGCCCCTTGGGATGTGTGAGAGATAATTGGATGTCGGAGGCGCCCCCAGTTTACGGTGACCCGCTCTGCAGCAGCAGACATCTACTGCAGTCCCGACTGCCACAGGCTCTGCCATTCAGAGCTGGTCCTCCGTAGTGAGGGCCCATTGAGGGCAAAGGGAAGAGAAGACGACTATGGCTTTCAGGGGACTTCAGTGGGAACGGGTGACACAGGGTAAGGACTGAGGTGGCTGGATCACTGTGATACGCCAGCATAAACTGAGGTGGCCGAGGACCGGCTTTCTCATTCCCCAGACCGCACCACTTCATTCCCTCTAGGCAGGCACACCTCAGAGGGATGCGGGTTCGGTTCCAGACCACCGCAACAGACGAACTGCTTGGTTTCTGGGCGCATATGAAGGTTAAGTTTACACTACACTGTGCTCGAAGCGGGTACAACAGCAGTACGTCTACACAACAACGTACGTACCTTGGGTAAAAAATGCTTTATTGCTAAAAAACACTAACCATCATTGGACTCTCGGCGAGTCATAACCACCCATCACCAAAGTGAATATAACAATATTGAAAAGGATTGAAACAATGCAAAAATTACTGAAGTGTGACACAGAGACAAGAAATGAGCAAATGCTGCTGGAACAATGGTGCTGACAGGCCTGCCCGGCACGGGGGTGCCCAGACCTTCCAGCCGTAAAAATCACAGTGTCTGCGGAGCGCACGGAGATGAGGCGGGCTTGCACGGCAACATGCTCTGTCGGTCTGGACAAAGACTGTCGCTCCAGCAGCTTCCTCCAGGCCACAGCCATCTATCTAAAGAGGCCTCAAGTTCCAGCTCTACCATACTGATCACCACAGCAAATTATAAACTACGAGTGAAAAGGACACACTTCTAAAAATGGGGGGGGGGGTCCCCCACTTACCTCAGATCCAATTTTGGCTCCATGTAACGTGCCATACTGTCTTCCTTCGATGATGCCCAAACTGTTGCCTTCTTCATAGCCTTCCTGATATCCCTCCCCGTGAAACCTGTGATGGAGAAGCAAGCTTGCTCAAAGAAACAGGAGAAAGAGTGTTTTTCCTGGAAAAAAATTTTCTCTCCCATATTACCCAGACTCGGCAAGACAAGACACAGTAGAGTAGAAACAGTACCAAATTTAAGTCAGAAAACATAGGTCACGGGGCGCCTGGGTGGCACAGCGGTTAAGCGTCTGCCTTCGGCTCAGGGTGTGATCCCGGCGTTCTGGGATCGAGCCCCACATCAGGCTCCTCCGCTATGAGCCTGCTTCTTCCTCTCCCACTCCCCCTGCTTGTGTTCCCTCTCTCGCTGGCTGTCTCTATCTCTGTCGAATAAATAAATAAAATCTTAAAAAAAAAAAAAAAGAAAAAGAAAACATAGGTCACAATCCCAGGTCTACCCCTCAGTCTCTGCTGGCAAATCACCACACCTCACGAAGCCCACTCCGCCTCTTCTACAAGGAGGGGGTGGCCGAATTCGTGAATCCCAAACCTGGTAAGATACCAGAAAAACATGGGAGAGTTTTAAAGATACAAATTCGAGGGCCTCAGCCCCTGATACTCAGGAAGTCTGGAGGAAGGCCCAGGAATCCACTTTTTGAAACCCCCAGTTTGCAGCGACTCCAGTCTGCAGCCAGGTTAGTGGGAAGTTCTGAGTCTAGCCTACACGACTGTGTCAAGTGCTTCAACACACTCCGCCATATACACAGGGCTTTCCATCACAACTCAGTACACCAGCAGGGAGAAATGCCATCAGATCATCACAAAATATAGGAAGGCAGTGGTGCCCGGAATATAGGAACGGCTGGGACTCAACAGTGTGAGTGGGACCATCCTAACCTGCAGTCACCAAAAATAGAAGTCTGCTGGAGCCCCCTGTGAGGCAGTGTATGCCCCCACTTATTGGCTGTGTGACCCTGGGGAGTGATCCTGCCTCCTCATCTGTAAAACAGGGTGGATAATAGGATCTAACTCACAAAGAGGGCTTAAACAGTTAACCGGGATACAACACTGAGCTCACTGTTGGGTTCACACAAAGCTCTAAATAAATGTCAGCGGCTGATGGTTAAATGTTCGCTCTCTTTCACGAATGATGTCTATTGATGTCTCAAGTGGGCCGGGCACTGGAAGATGGCCACAAAGCAACTCGTGGGTCGCCACCGTCACAGCCCTAGGCACTCCCCAGGGGCTCTAGAAGGAGAGGGATGACATCTGACACATTTATCAGCATGTCCATGAATGCTGCCGTATGTCCCACCAGTAAGGAACAAGGAAAGGGGGCAGCGCCCAGATGGCAAAGGTCCGTCCCACCCAAGTACGGGGCGTCCCGGAGGAAGGCAGTCATCAGGCCGAGCAGATGCTCGGGGCCGCCCCGAACCGGGAGGCGGGTCGGGGGAGCAGCTGGGCACGTGGCGATCCGCCGAAGAGTAAAGCAGCGGCCACAGCACCTCGGCCCCACACGTGTCCGCGACCCCAGGGCGCCCCCCACCCGACGCCCGCGCGCGCGGCTCACCAGGCCCGCGCCGCTTCCAAAGCGAGAGAAGACGAAGGCCCGTCCCCGCCCCGCCACCCACCTCTCGTCCGCCATCACGATGGCGTCGAACATATCTTGACTCCCGGCCATGGCGGCTCCCGGCCCGAACCGCCCTGCCTCTCGAGCTCCGCAGCCCCGCGAAGACACCGCCACCCACGAGGATCGGGTACCCACTCACCGCTTCTGCGGAGGCGAGGCCACTTCCGGAGGCGGCGGCGCGGGGCAGGCCGGGTAAGGACGGCGCGCGGGAGGGCCCAGCTGGCGCCGCGGGGCTCGGACGCATGCGCGCCAGGGGCGGGGCCGGCGAAGCCGAGCCTTGCCTTCGCCGGAGGGGGGGGCGGGGAGGCTTAAAAGTCTAGGTGGGACATCCAGGTGAGCTTGCAGGTGCAGTTTATCCACAAGAGCCGCGGAGGAAATCACGAAGGGAAAACCAACATATTTTACTACGTGAAAAATGCACACTCGTGCACGCCGAAAGTGGTGATAACATTAAAAGCCAAGGAACGATCTGGATGTGTGTTTGTCCTAAATATTCTCAACTAAGGGAATAATGTGTCTGGTTTATAAAGAACTTACTAAAAAGGATAAGCAATGGGTGCATCCTAACAGGGGCGAAGAGATGGGCCAAAGGCTTGAGTGCGAATTCACTGGTCAGGCAGGCAGAGGGGAGAAGGGGGTGTCTGTGCCCGTGACCTTGGAACGTCACCTCCAGGACTTGCTCTGATGTTGGCTGCAGCACGGTCTGCCCATGCACCCCGAGGACTCCAGCAGCCGCCAAAAATCATGTTTGAGGCAAAAGTGAAGCCATACAAAATGTTCCCAATGTTCAAAGGAAAAAAAAAAGTTTACATACCCTCCAATCCCAACTACATTAAACAATTACGCTCTTAAAAAGAATGGAAGTGCACCGAAATGTCCACAGTGACTAGATCCAGAGTTTGGAATTACATTAGTTTTTAAATGTCCTCTTTTATATTTTTTTCTGAGCAGTCCGTGTTTGCACAGTGAACGTAAGGTACTCTTGGAGCATAAAAAAGCCCCATAAAACAGTTTTTTTCAGAAGATGAAATTAAATAGACTTCGTATATTTTGTGCGATGAGTATCTTTTTGTTTTTAGGTGGGTTTTTTTTTCGTCACCAAATAAAATCACAAAACATTTTGATGTAGGAAAAAGGGCAAAACAAGCAAACAAATCCACTTTCCCATCATTCGGCCACCAATTCATTTTTTTGAAAGATCAGGTACATTTCTTTTTTTAAGAAAAGATTTATTTATTTATTAGAGAGAGCGCGTGAGCGTGCAAGAGAGCACATGTGTGAAAGCGTGGGACAGAGGGAGAGGGAGAGCGAATCCCAAGCAGAGCAGATGTGGGGCTCCGTCCCAGGACCCAGAGACCACGACATGAGCCAAAACCTAGAGCCCGAGGCTTAACCAACTGCACCACTCAGGCACCCTGCCACCAATTGATTTTTGCTAATTTTGTTACATTGTTCCCCTTTGAATTTCCACATACAAATAATCAGATATGTATAATTTTATACCCTTATCCCCGCCTATTCATGAGTTAATGAAACTTAACATTATATTACAAAAATATCCCAAATAAGGGAATGGTTCTTTCAGTATTACATATATAAAGCAAATTTTTTGAACATAAACCCCATCAGCTGAAAGAAAACGAAACAAGCTGTACCTTTTGGAATGGGAAAACAGTGTGTGGTAGAGAAACAGACCATTACAGGATAAAACACATGGATATAAAGACATATACAGGGACGCCTGGGTGGCTCAGCGGGTTAAGTGCCTTCGCTCAGGTCCGGAGCCCTGCATCCGGCTCTGTGCTCAGCCTGGAGCCTGCCCCTCCCTCTGGCTTGGGTTCTCGTTCTCTCTCAAATAAATAAATAAAATCTTTAAACGAAAATGAAGACATACATAGAAGAGTACGAGTCTTAATTTCAAACTTTAAATAATTGTGCAAAGTTTTGAAAAATTACATGTGCTACAAAAATCAACAGTGTTGATTCAAACTATTGTTTTGAAAATAAAGCTTTGGAGAGATCTTCCCCTCATGTGTTTCACGGTTATGTTCCTAAAATACTGTCTTGAACCCAGATTGCTTTAACATTAAAGGGTAAAAGATTGGTTGTGTTATCTTGGATTCTCAATACTTGTCACAAATTGCTTCATTTTCAAATAGGATCAGACTTCTAAAAGAGGGCCTCTAAGGTAGAAAAAGGGAATTTTAGCATACAAATATAATTTATTTCAAGATCCTTAAATAAGTTTCAAATTCGATGTCCTTTTTAGCAACTGAATTCATTAAAAAGTAGGTAGAAAAACTCAGAATTAGTATTTCTCCTTGTTATCTGAGTTTTTTGAGGAAACATTCCGATATTTGCTTGTGTAGAGATCTTAGGAACTGAAATTTCTGCATTTAATTGAATGGAATAAGAAATGATAAATTTGTACAGGTACCATGAAAACTAAAAAGGTTTTCAAAGGTATAGAGCATTTTAAGCCTCCATATTTAGGATCTCTGAAAGCTGCCTTGATTGTATTTATTCTAATGGCTTCAATACACTATTTAAATATTTAATTCATAACAAAAGGTATAAAGGGATGCTATAATCAGCTTCCAGGAATCTACCATATCAACAAACAGAATACACTTCAAAACATCGTAATGATTCTCATATTCTTGTTCAAGTTCAAAGAGCACTAAATCAATATAACTAAAGTGAAAAACAAAATTCCTCAAAGTTCATGGGAAAGTATTCATTTACTGGAATTGATCTTTTTTTAAATTTTACGTGTATCTGCCACAGAATACACGGCCTGCAAAACTAGCCAAACCAAACCTGAACACGTGGGTATTCTGTTAACCCGGAAACACATCCATTCTATTAGCGAGTTAAAAACAAAACGTGTCATTCGTTCCCATGGTGGTTAAAGAGGAAAACTGCCGCCCTCTCAACCGGTTTTGATTTATGTTTAAAAATAATCTGCAAGGGTAGGGGCCCTATAATGCTGCAGATTAATTCCGTCCTTAGCTACGGCGCTGGAGTGCTCACGTCTGGCTAATGGACTGATGAGATTATGAATAATCTTTCTCTTCTCCTCTAGGTGTTCCTGTGTTTGATTTTTCTTTTAATCATGGAGCAAAAATGCCTTTCATAATCAGAAGAAAAAACAAAGAATTGACTTCAAATTCTTAAAAGGAAGTCATTAGATGACAACTTACTTCCAGGAAATAAGTCTTCCTTTCATTCTATATTCATCAAAAATAAATGAAAATACAACTGGAAAAAAGAGGCATTTGGGGGCTTTAACATCCCAGTGTGACCCCCTGGGACAGGAGGCAGAGAATCTAAGGATTGGGTCCCTTGCAGGTTCTGGGGCTAATTCCCCTCTGTTCCTTCCCCAGAGTGGAGCCCTGGGAACCTACGCAGAAGGTCCACTTTCTTTTTTCTCTTTCTTTTTAACCCACTATTTTTTTATTAAGTTTTTATCTTAATTCCAATAATTTTTTTAAAGATTTTATTTATTTATTTGACAGAGATAGAGACAGCCAGCGAGAGAGGGAACACAAGCAGGGGGAGTGGGAGAGGAAGAAGCAGGCTCCCAGCGGAGGAGCCCGATGTGGGGCTCGATCCCAGGACTCCGGGATCACGCCCTGAGCCGAAGGCAGACGCCCAACCGCTGTGCCACCCAGGAGCCCCCTTAATTCCAATAATTAACATACAGTATAATACTAGTTTCAGGTGTACCATATACAGATTCAAAACTTCCGTACGTTATCACACACTGTACCCAGGGCTTGTCAGGACAGGTGCACTCCTTCAGCCCCATCACCTGTTTCCCCCCAACCCACCTCCCCTCTGGTTACGGTCAGTGTGTTCTCTGTAGTTAAGAGTCTGTTTCTTTGTCTCTCTCTTCTTTTCCTTTGCTCATTTGTTTTGTTTCTTAAATTCCACATGTGAGTGAGATCCTATATGGGGCCCTTGGGTGGCTCACTTGATTGAGCCTTTGGCTCAGGTCATGATCTCAGGGTCCTAGGGTCGAGCCCCGGAGTCAGGCTCTCTGCTCAGCAGGGAGTCTGCTTCTTCCTTTCCCTCTGTGCTCTCCCTCTCTCTCTCTCAAATAAATAAAAACCTTTTTAAAAAATGAGCGAGATTCTATGGTATTTGTCATTTTCTGACTGACTTATTTCACTTAGCCTAATACTCTCTAGCTCCATCCACTTCATTGCAAATGGCAAGAATTCTTTTTAATATTTTATTTTATTTTATTTCATTTTATTTTATTTTATTTTATTTTATTTTATTTTATTTTATTTTATTTTTATTTGTTTGAGAGAAAGAGTGAGTGAGTGAGAGAAAGAGCACGGGAGCAGGGGCAGAGGGAAAGGGAGAAGCAGACTCCCTTGCTGAGCAGGGGGACCAACGTGGGGCTCGATCAGGACCCCAGGATCATGACCTGGGCCGAGGGCAGACACTTCACCGACTGAGCCACCCAGGTGCCCCGCAAATGGCAAGATTTCATTCTTTTCGATGGCTGAGTAATATTCCATCGTACATATACGCCACCTCTTCTTTCTCCAGTCATCAGTCAGTGGACGCTTGGGCGGCTTCCATAGTTTGGCGATTGTGGATAATGCTGCTGTGAACATCAGGGGGCACGTATCCCTCTGAACTAGTTTTTGCATTTTGGGGGTGAACACCCAGTAGTGTGACTGCTGGATCACAGCGTAGTTGTGCGTCCTGTTGGCCACAGTGACTGCACCAGGGTGCCTTCCCGGGAGGGCCAGTTTCTACCTGTCTGCTCAGGAATCTCTGGCAGCCGAACGGCAAGAGACCTGTGATGGAACTGGGTGTCTGGTGCTGTGACCAGTGACCACGAGGCTTCTCCGAGCATTCACACCCAACAGAAGGGCCCCAGCCAGCTGGGGTCAGCCTCCACCCCGGGACAAGCTCTGAGATTTGGGCCAGAGCGGGTGACCCCAGCCCCCCACCCAAGCTCCTCATCACTCCATCGTCCTGACTGCCCTGGGACCCACAGGGACACAGGCAGTGCTTCCAAATGCAAGACAGAGAAAAGGTGAGTCTGGGCAGGTAGGGCCCACCTGAGTTCCTTAAAGCTCGGTTGGTCTCAGGGGACTCATATGCTTATGCAGAAGCAGACTCTTTGGGGGAAAGTAGCACAAAGCTCTGGCAGCGGTCCTTTCACTGAGAGGGGACCAACTTCTCCCGTGCACCCTTGCGTTCGCTTAGGCTTTTCTGTGCCGCAGTCCCAAACACACACCCAGACGTCTCCGTGGCTTCCCAGGAAGGGCTCATTCCCGCGTACAGAGTCCAGTATGGGCTGGGCGGGGGTGTCTCCAAAACTGTGATTTTTAAAGTAAATACAGTTCTAGAAGAAAATATGAATGTTTGAATGTTAGCAGAAGCCAAATTTGTGAAGCTTCCTTTGCAAAGGGCCCATGGCAGAGTGGGTGCTCCGTAGATGGTGTGAAGTAAGTGAAAGAACAGGGCTGGCAGGTGGCTGGGAATGCCTCCCACCCCATCCCCCACCCTGCTGCCATGGGGCCAGGGGAGGGAGCAGGGGCCGGAGGCCAGCAGGGCTGTGTTTGCCTGGCGTGTTTGACCACGGCATGTGGGGTCATCCCTGTAGAGGGTGGCCTTCCACCGTGGCCACTCAGAGGGGGGAGCGGTCCTGTCGAGCCCACATGGGACAGTGAAGGCAGGACCCAGCCTGGCTCCCCCCCACCTGCTGTCCCTGGAGAGGAGGTGAGAGGGTTCAGGAACCCCTCGCAGAGGCTCTAGGGTGTCTGCAGTGTGGCACCCCTTCCTTTCTTTAGAGGGGCCTCAGCTCTGGTCCTCCGGTGTCTGCCTTCCCAGGGCTGTGGCTCCTTCTGGCCCCAGCACCCCTCTCTGGGCTTTCCCTCCCTCTGCCCCTCCTGGCATTCCCCCATTCTTCCCCTGCCTGGGAGAGCTCCCTCCTTTCCACCCTCTGTGGAGCAGACCTTCCTTCTTGGGCTCTGTCCGCAGAGCCCGGATTGCCGGATTGCCGTGGGGCCAGCCCTGCCACTTCCTTCTCCTGGCCTGACTATCCCCCTCCCAACAGGGCGGTGACATGGGAAGGCAAGGCTGGGGCTCCCTGCAAGCCTTGGGGCATGGAGGGGAGACACCCAGTATGGGGTCTGCTGCAATAAAAGCCAAACCCCTTTTTCCACTTCTTCCTCTGCTCAATGTGTGGTGCTGCTCGAGGAAACCAGCTTTTCTGGGCATCTGAAATGCAGCCTCACAGCTGGGAATTAGTGGAATTCAACTCCCCCCGGGGGCCTCAGTTTGCTCATCTGTAAAATGGGAGGAATACTGGTACCCACTTGCAGGGTTGCTAAGAGAATGAGTGTCTGGCATGCAGGAGATGCAGTAAATATATTAATAACCATTAGCAACATGACAACTTCCTGATGTATAGCTGATGCTGGGGCGCAGAAGGGAAGGAGTCTTCCCCTCCCTTTGTAACGCTCCTGGGGTCCAGTATCCGAGGTTTTCTTTTTTTATGGTATGTCAGTGACCATACAGTACCTCATTAGTTTTTGATGTGGTGCTCCATCATTCATTGTTTGCTTATAACACCCAGTGCTCTAGTATCGGAGATTCTTGACTCCACCGAGAACGTCCTCCTCGGGAGGGCCGAGACGTGCCAGGGCACCCACCACTGGGGGGCGCTGTTGCGCTTCAGGCCGCTCCTCTCAGCGCGGCTCCTGGCCACCTGCCGCCTGCCCCGGCTGGGGAAGCCCCTCCCGGCGGCCCTTCCACAGGGCTGGAGCACTCTTATCCCGAACTTCCATTGCCCCAGCCAGGCTGCAATAACGATGATAAGGACGCACTTATCTCTGTGTCAGACCCTTTCTTAGGTTATCACTTGGAATTCTTAAAAACGTGGGTTGGAGAGGGATTTTATCACCGTTTCTCAGGGTGGACACCGAAGCTGGGGGGGAGGGCTGCTTGGCTTCTAAGGGGCAGATGTTAAAGCCATCCCAGGGTTGGCCACCCCAGACCACATGGCCTCCCTCCATTACCACCTGCCCCAGCCTCTACCTACCCAGCCCTCATTAGAGCAGGTCCTGGCCCACAGCCCATGTCCAGCTCTGAGCTCTCAGATCACACATGGAGGATACTCGCTCGGGCCAACGGACATTACCCAGCTCTGATGGAGGAACGTGATCTTGGAACTGCGTCCCAGGTCCCCCAGGGAGAGCACTCAGTCTCTGGAACTTTCCCCCATCAGCCTGCTTTGGTCTGGGCCCAGCTGCCCGCAGCTCTCAGACTCCTCATCCAGGGCTGGGGTGGGATCTAGGCTGCACATGGGTCTAGGCTCCCCCGCCACCTGGCAGCAGGCACTCCACCTGCGGCCCAAGAGCCACAGGGCAGGGCAGCTGGCAAGGAAGAAGGTGACCCCCGGCCTGCCTCGGGGCTCTCCCGAGCCCACCTGCCCGGGGCCCTAGCAGTCCCAGGCCAGTGTCAGTGAGTGGTGAAACCCCCGGCCTGGAGCCCTCCCCGTCAGCTCTCCGTCTTCCTTACAGTACATTCAGTTGCAGAGGTTGTGAGGACTGACTGTGCCTGGTGTGCTTTAAAGTTGCCCATGGATAAATTGACAATGCAGCCGGCAGCCTCTGGAAAGATTTGTAACGTGCATACCCTTTCCAACAAAGGAACTCCACTCCTGTCTTTCCATCTGTCATGGGTTGAATGATGCCCCCGAGAAGCTATGTCAAAGTCTTAACCCCCAGAACCAGAGAATGTGACCTTAGTTGGGAAAAGTATCTTTGCAGAAGTAAGGCTCTTGAGATCATCCTGGATTACCTACCTGGGCCCTAAATCCAGGGACAGGTGTCACGTTATAACACAGAAAAGCAGACACAGAGGGGCCACGTGAAGACAGAGGCAGATGCTGGAGGGATGCAGCCAAAGCGCAGGGATGCCTGGGCCCCCCAGAAGCTGGAAGAGGCAGGAAGGACCCTCCCCTAGCGTCCTGCAGGGAGTGAGGCCCTGCTTGCACCTTGATTTTGGACTTCTGGCCTCCAGACCGAGAGAATAAATTTTTCTTGTTTTAAGCTTCCTGGTTCTTTGTAATTTGTGACGGGAGCTCTAGGAAATGAACACTGGATGTTTGGGGTGCGCTGCTAGGAAGCGGGGAACAGAGCAGCAACCCAGGGCCTTCGACAGGACAGGCCAAGAGGCCAAGCGCTGTCCTCTGTGGATGGGAACCTGGGCCTGGCGAGGCGGGCTAGCTTAGCTGGTGTGACTGGGAAGGACTGGATCAAAGAGACGGGCAGGGTGGGTCCAGGCTGTGGGGACTAAAGACTCCATGGTGAGTGGTCATCGTGGAGAACCGTGAGGAGGCCAGAACGTGGAGCGGAGGCCAGAAGGTAGACAGGGGAGGCAGGAGGTGAGGGCAGCGAGAGCAGACGGGTGCAGAGGAATGTGTGCCTGGAACCACGGAGGCACCCAAGTATGTGGCACACACGCAGCCAGGGGACAGGGGACAGGGATGGGGACAGGGACAGGGACAGGGTGGGCTAGGAGGGACTTCATCTCTGCCCATAGTTGGCTTTTTCACAAGGAGAATAACTCACGCATTGGCATTAGGGTGATTAAATACACACCCCTTTAAAAGGAACCTCATGTGGAATCCAAGGATCCCCCCCATTCAATAGGCTGGAAGGTGGAGGCCCCCAAAGGGCCAAGGGATTCTGTGGCTGGTGTGAGAGCTGGGGCCGGCGAGGACTCCTCCCAGGCTCCACCTTGCCCCCAGTGTCTGTGAGCCCCGACTACCACCAAGACTGCACCCCGCCCACGTGGCCTGGCGGACTCCGGCGATGTGTCCCCCATTCTGTACTACACCCCGCAGCAGTGCTGGGTAATCCCCGTGACCCCCCGTGGCCCTCGGAATGAAGTGCACCTTCTCCATCTGGCCTAAAGGAGCCCTCCCTGCTGGGGTGTCCCTCCTCCCCTCAGCTCCGGGAGACAGGACCCAGAGCAAGCTCCCCAGGGCACTCGCGGTCGGGGGACTTGTGAGCCTCCTGCCAGCAACCCAGGCAGGGCACGCGCTCCTTGCACAGCCCTCCGCGAGCCCGTGGGGGTGCAGGTTCAAGCTCTCTCTTCCAGTCACTAACAGACCATCCGGGGACAGACGAGTTGCCGAGAGCGCCGCGCCAAAATCCCAACACCCATCTGTCGTCTCAGGTCTCCATGGAGGCTGAAGTCCGCGGTTTGGGGGCTCCAGAGGGAGGCTTCTCTCCTTGGCTTGCAGAAGAGGGGTCTTCCCCCTGTGCGTCCCGGTCCTTCCTCCCTTCTTATGAGGACACCCGTCAAGGGTGACCTCCTGTTGCCTTAACCACCCCTTTAAAGGCCCCATCTCCAAAGACGGTCACATTCTGGGGTGCTGGGCAATGAAGGGAGGGAGGGGGAAGAAGAAAGTGGTTGAGCTCTGTCTTCCTCCGCAGACCAGCCGGGGCAGAAGGAAGAAGAAATAGAGCCATTCTCAGAGCACGAGAACGTGTTGCAGCCCCCCCACCCCGCCCCTCAAGAGCGGTGAAAGGAAGTTCTCTGAAGAGAAAGAAATTATAACAGAAAAGGGCTTGGAACCTCAGGAAGGAACGAAGTGCGTCGGACTGGGAAAACCAAGGGTTAATCTGTGAGACCTTCCTTCTCATGAGCGTTTTAAAGTCATATTTGACAGTTGAGGCAAAAGTTGTAACAATATGTGATGGAGTGCTTAATATATCTGTCTGTCTGTCCGTCTTTCTCCCTCCACCCCTAGTTGCAAAAGATACCCCTTCTCTCCTCTCCGCATCCCCTAATGGAGCCTCCCTTCTCATGACCTTGATAGTGCCCTGAACCCGAGGCAGGGGCCGCTGTTCTCCTGCCCTCTGTAAATGGATGACCGATTCCTGGGTCCAGGGAAGCCTTATGCCCACCGCCCCCTTATACTTCCCTGTCTTTTGGACCATTTCTAGGTGGCGTTTCCTGATCCAGAGGAGGGAAGCTCGCCCAGTTTAGCGCGCTGGATGGTGAATTGACAGACGTAGGCATTGTAGGCATTTCGGGAGAATTCTGTCCCCTCTGGGGTTTTCCTCTGGGGAAGCACCCTGCTGTCAATCCCTGAGCTTCCCGGGGCACTCCTCCAGGCAGAGAGGGGGTGACCCAGGGCTGGCCAATCAGAACAGCCCGGCCCCTGGCTGCCGAGATCAGGTGGGGAATGAACAGAGATCAGGTGGGGAATGAACATGGGACAGGAGAAGGGTTCTGGGACTCTCGTAGGAGACCTTGGTGGGAAAGGGCCGTCTGTCACCCCTGCTGAGGCTGCAGGAGGACGGAAGAGAAGCTGCAGCTGCTGGGGACCATCTGTCATTTCGAGGGGAGAAGATGCGAAGAGACAGATGCGGTCCAGCCACCCCGACCCCCACAGCCTGCCCGAGGCCAGGCACACCTGGCCCTTCAGGAAGGTGAAGCACCCCCCAGGATAACAGCCTTGAGGCAGTGCAAGGATTCTCCCGTCACAGGTGGAGAAACAGCCCAAAGAAAGAATTCTTTTGCATTCTGCTTCTGGGATCTCACCACTGGACAAGCTTATCCAATTGAACCACTTCCTGCCCCTGGTACTTTCTCATTATTTGACCCCACATCGGTGCCACGGAGCTAAAGCTGGGGCTGCCAGATAAAATACAGGACACCAGGTTAAGTCCGAATTTCAGACGAACAATGAATAATTTCGCAGCCTAAGTATGTCTCATTTTGCACGGGGCCGACTTCTCCTAAAAAGTGTGTTGCTTGTCTGAGATTCAACTTTTACTGGACATGCAGCGTTTTTATTTGCTAGACTTGACAACCCTGTCTGAGGCAGGGAAGGAAGATGCAGCAAGAGGGCAAAGCCACCTTCCTACGAGGAGCAGAGGCAGGTCAGGGGAGTGAATAATCTTCCCCGTCTCCTGCCAGAGTGTCCACATCAGCCATAGAAATGGCCATCACAGCTTTCTGGCTGCCAGGTCAAGTGAAAATGTGACCCAGAGTGAAAACGTATTAACCATCAACACTCTAGTGTGAATTAGTGCACAAAGATGTGCATTTTCTCATTATCGTCAGCGGTGCTGTGGGGAGGACACTCTGACTCGTTTTCCCCTTAAGTGTTTGTCTCCAGAGCACGAAAGATCACATGTAAACGGTTTCCCTGTGGCTGTCACCCTGGTCTTCACATTTGAATCGCTGGGGAGCGTCGCAAAATCGTCCATGTCCAAGCCGCACCCATTCCAATTAGACCCAATCTCTGGGGACATGGCTAGCGACTGGATTTTACCCTAGGTGATTTCACTGTGCAACCGAATTTAAGAACCCATGGAGATAACTGTCCTGGGCCATAAGTTCTAGTCCTGGCGAGGGCTGCTGTCTGGCAGCCTGCTCTGTACCAGGCATCTTCGCAGACAGGATTCCATGCGATTCTCCCAACAGTCCTGCAATGCACACCTTGTTTAGCTCACCGTCCACACGAGGACGCAGACTCAGGGGGGGTGACTTGACTTACTCAAGGCGATGCAGTTAACGGCCCTGGGGGGATTCGTTGCCTGACCCCACAGCCCTTCCGCCTTGCTGCTTCCAGACTATGCAGCTCTGGGCTCGTGCCTTCCCTCTGTGGTCCTACACTCCCTCACCTGCAGAACAAGGGGTAGAGGATGCTGGTCAGCAAGTGTCACTCACTCCATGTTGTCACCTGGGGCGGAGGGGGGTGTTCAAGAGTGAGGCGGCCCCGCGATGAGCGAGTGGAGGGTCCACTCTGGGCGCGTCCCCGGTGTGGGGTGCCTACCGGTTCAGAGTGGGGAGCCCTTGCAGGGGGGTTGGGAAGCGCCTCATGAAATGGCCTTGGCAGACTTTTAACTTTGATCTTCAATGGACTAAAGGCCGACCCAAGCGCCCAGTAACTCCCCACTGGTGGAGTGAACCGGACCCTTGTCCGTACCAGGCATGGAGTGGCAGCTCCACTCCTCGCTGCTCTCTCCATCCTCGTCCTGTTTTACAGGTGAGGACGTCAAGGCTCAGAGAAGCCGATGATTTGCTTCAGAATGAACAGCTGGTTGGGGAATTTTGCCCAAAGATGAGCAACTTCTCTCGCAATTTTTGGTTGTCCTGTTGACTGGTTATTACTGGCAACTAGTGGACAGAGAGCCCGGGGTCCCTGTTCACCATCCCAGCGCACTCAGGATCACCTGCCCCCAGCAAAGAGCTACGCGAATACGCGGAGGGGCACACTACGAGTCGGGGTCTGTTTCCTGCACCCGACACGCACCTGCACTGTAGCTGTCCTAAGCACGCAGACTCCCAGCAGACGTGGGAGGAGGAAGCCGGCACCCAGGCCCGGGCAGCCTCCGCCGCTGGGCTGTAAGCTGAACTAGCGTTCCACCGGAGCCTCAGCTTACCGGCTGGCTGTAAGGACTCGGAGCTTTGGGAGAAAGCGCAATTTTAAATGCAGCGAACACACGGAGCGTCTCCTCTGAGCTCGGCACCGCGGGTCTGCTTCCCTTCCCTTCCCGCGCTCCCTCACAGGCATCCAGATGGATAACGAAATGCCACTTTTGGTACAAATTGTGCTTTAATGTAGAAAACAAAACTCACGCACATCATAAATACAACTTGGGCGGTATAAATAAAGTAAGAAAATAGAGAGATGTACATATCAAACAAAATAAATTACTCATAAATACCACGTTGGCAACTAAGTGCTGGGGAAGGGCCCCTTTCCCTGCTGCTTCTCCAAGTTACTGGCAAGACCGGGGGCTTCCAAATCCAACCTTTCCTGGCTTTTGAATGAGATGCAGGTCTACCTAAGGGGGTAGGCTGCCAAGTCCGGCCACCCGGCAAAGGGCTGGGAAGGTGGAAACAGCCCCAGAAGCTGTGTCCGCTCCTCTCTGGTCCACTTCCATGGCACAGGAGGAAGGTGGGAGCGCGCCAGAGCCTCAGCGTTGTGCAGGAGACCGTGCGGGAGACCAAGAACGGGGCAGGCCTGTGGGGTTCTGTCCAAAGGGGCGCCCCTGTGAAACCCACATGCCCGGAGCAGATGGGATCCCAGGGAAGGAGGGCTGCTGGGGCTGTCCTCGAGTCCTGTCCCTCCGAGCAGGTGGTCATTCACTTAGGGAACAGCCCGAGCCCTGGCAAGTGCTGGCTATGTGCACTGGAGATCAGGGGGAGGGGCAGGTGAATTCCCCATGTGCCCTGGGCAGACTGCCAAGTAGTCCAGTGAATGTTATCTGTCCCAGAAGCAGTCATAATGGGAATTTCTTCAGGTTTACCCAGGCTGGAGGAGGGCCTCTGGGCTCTCCCTGTTCCTGAAGCCTGGTGGGCCGTGCTGTGCCTGGTCAGTTCTGTCCTGGAGGGGTTGGGGGAGAGCCAACGATCCTCTCTGGAGTGGAGACCTTGATCAATTCTCATGTGGTAGAGTCAGATTTACCGAAGGTTTCACAAAGTTGGTCACCTGTACGTGAGTTTAAAATGATCGCTTTTCTTCTGGCTGCCTCTGCTAGAAATGACGGGAGAGAACTGCAGGCCATTTCAGCTTGGCATAAAAACGTTCCCAAAGGTAGCGAGTTCCCGGTCAGTGAAGGTATTCAAGCAAGATCAGGGCAGCACAGCAAACTGTCCAGCAATGGCAAAGGTGCGGGGTGGAGGGCTCACGATTTCATCATCATACAAGTCTATCTGCTAGGAACTGGCACAGCCAATGTACAACTCTGTATATGTACAAGTTCTAGATGTTTCTTCCTAAAGCTAACTGGAGCACCAGCCCAGGATTGTACTTGTAGAAGCACGGCCAGAACCCCCTTTGCAAGCACCACAGGTCTGGGGTCCTGGCCTCTAAGGGCAGTGGGAGAGAGGCCACAACCCCGCTTATTTCTGGAAGCTGGGACTCTTCACTAGTCCCATTTTGGCGGCGATCCCAAAAGGGTCCATGCTGTCTGTTTCTAGGGGTGCAGAAAACCCGTCCGACTCCGCGTGGTCCTGGAGTTCCCTGGGCTCTGCTGGGCTCCCAGGCAGCATGGGCAAGAAGTGGGACAGGGGCAGAAAGCCTCTGTCCTTGTACAGCTGCCTCTGTTTGGCGCTGCTCAGAGAGACAGGGAGACGGTGCTTCTTGGACCGGTACACATTGTAGCCGTCGGGGCGGATCTCCTCCTCGAAAGCACAGTCCCCCGCGGAGTACTGAGGCTAGGGAGAGAAAGGGCGGCCGTGAGCACCAGTGGGAGACCCCTGGGGCCACACCACCAGAAGAAGAGAGGCCGGGCACAGGCGAGCATTTGAGCCACATACTCGGGCCCTCATGACTGGCCCTATGTATCTGTGTGTAGTTACATAAAGAGCGTGCTTAGACGTGTCAATCCATACGTCTATGGAGTACGTGCTACATTGTATTAACATACGCACGGAGCTTATCCTACTGCGTCAGTATGATAAATTAGAACGTTGAATGTTAAACATGTGACATATATACTTTAGCATTAACTCATACACACGTGTTTCATATACCTTTATACACACGCGCATACTTAGGCATATTGCATGTATGTTTTACGTATGTACTCAGTATCTGTACATACAGATATCTGTATCTTTTACATCTCACTTCGTAAATTTAGTCTTGTTCTGAGCAACAGATGCATGGAATCAGAGGTGCAACACGCGTGTCTGCCTCCCTGACCCCCCACCCTTACGGTGAACACAGGACTATGGACGTGAGCAAGTACCCAGCGGCCACTGACACTTGGGGACACACCGCCCAACTAGGTGTGCTCTCCTAATCCAATCGGAGGCCCAGATTAAAGCATCTATTCCTCATTTAGACCTGAGGAACAGTGGGCCATTGGAGGCCTTTTTGTCTGGTGCCCTTGAAGGAAACCTTAGCCCCCCAGGGCTCCTGCCTTCTGTGGCGGAGAGGCTTCCAGGCAGCCTGCCAACATTATCAAGATAAAGGCGGCCCCCTCCCCCCAGGCCCACGACAGAGCCAGCACCAGCGGGGTGGCGGGAAATGCAAGCCGAAGGGCAGAAAACAGCCCCTGGGGTCCCAGAACACTGGTAGCCAGAGAGGTACTAGTGGGCCAAGCCCTGTGCCAAACTGGGGAAGGTCATTACCTGTGGGGACACAGAGGGCAGGGAGCCAGGGAGGGCTGGGCGGTAAACAACCCCGGGAGGCACCCAGTCCCGTTTGTGCCCCAGCCTACAAAGGTCGCTGAACTGCAGGTGGGTGAGCACTGTGCTGATAAGGCACAGATAAGACTCGAGTCTAACCAAGCAACAACATGCCCATCTCCCTGCACCGGGACAAAGCCACCAGACAGCGGGTGAAATACAAACTGATAAATAAACAAGGGAAGGAAAAGCAAATGGTGGCACTGTTTTACTCTCCCGGTTCTTCAGGAGAAACCAGCACCCCGTTCTCTTCTCCAAACAGAAAAGGAAATGATTACAAGTTGCTTGGAGAAGTGGAATTTATTAAAAAAAAAAAAAAAATCCTCCGTCTTGGCTAAGCCATACCCAGGGGATCAAGAGCCAGAACAGGATTTTAGGGGAAGGGACACCCCTCACCCCAAAATTTGGATTAGAATGGTGGGCTAGACATGTCTGCGCCAGCCGGTCCTCCAGCCCTTAGACTCCCCCCCCACCGCCCGTCCTGCCCCAAGTAAATGTCACAACAAAAGTTGCAACTGCGGGTTTGTTGTGGCTTTGGGTGTCAGCTTTCAGCAAGCCGACCACCTCCTTTCTTTCCCTCCGTTCTGGTCCTTTCACGCAGGACTCCGCCATAAAACCTGAAACAGGCCCTCTGGATAAATGGATAAACTGGCCTCAGAGGCACAAAACAACTGGGATACTAAAAAGATTCGCGCTGCGGGGGAGGCCCAGCATCTGCATCTTTTCTGGAGGGGGAGGGCATCCCGGGAGGCGCGGTCTCCCCGCCCCGCCCCCTCGCCCCGCTCCTCCCGCCGCGCCCCCGGCCCAGCGGGGCTGCATTGAGGCCCTGCGCGGGGCCGGGACCTCACACAGCCTCCTCTGTGCGCCCGGGTGCGCGGGAGGGGCGCGGGCTCCCTTTGAACTCCCAGTCTTTGTTCCCGAGACCGAGACCCGGCATCCGCACACTTCCTGCCCGGAGACCTCGATGGTTACCTGGGCCTTCCCAGCCCGTTCCCCCCCCCCCCGGCACCCTCCCCCAAAAGCATCTGCAGTACAGGTGAGCGAGAACACGAGAACACACACGCCACTGGAATATTCTAATGCGTCAGCAAAAACCACACTGCTTTCTAGTAGATTAAAAATTAAGAAAAATCTCCCCCATCCCAAATGTAATTTTTTCTGACTTATTTGAAGATTGGCTTTTTAAAAAAGATCCAAGTTGTGAACATACTTTCTCGTGCCTTCCTTTTATTTTATACCGCAGGGAGGGAAACGGAGGCGAGGACCACACACGCGCAGGCCGAGACTGAAAAGGCCCGAGGTGGGTTTCACTGTTTAGTGTCTAAGAAAACCGAGTACAGCGTTTCCTCTGTCCCACTGGGCCGGCCTTCCGCGCAATTGCAAACGCAAAGGCATCTCACCCATTCTCTGGCCACTAGTCCGGGCCATAAACTTCCGTAGAAAAAAATTCGCACTTCAGCTTAATCCGGCCCCTCGCCTTCTTCCCTTCCGAGCTCCATGCCGGACCCGCGGCAGAAAGCGAGGAGAGCCTGGATTCGATCCAGCGCGCCCGGCTCCCCTGCGGGGCCCCGCCTGGAAGGAGGCGGAGGTCCCGCGCCCCAGCGCGTATCCCCCGGTGGAGACACCTACCAGCCCTTGCATCCTGCCGTCGGCGCCCATGCAGAGGTACCGGACGCTGTGCACGCCCTTGATGGCCACGGTCCGCAGAGCGACTGCCCTGATCTCCACCAAACCTGGGCGCGAGAGAAGCAGAAAGCTGCAGCGGGGACCCGCGGGGCCCACAACACGTGGATGCGGTGGGTGCACAGGCCCAGGCCCTCCCCCACTCCCCCATCTCCTCATGCTGTCTAGGACCCTGGGGAGGGAATGGGACGCCCAGGTGCCAAGATCTGGGGTTCCTGGGAGCGGGGGGTCCGCGGGAACCGAAGGGGGCAAGTGGAGAATAACGCGTGGGTGCGGTGGGTCCACGTGCCGGCGCCCACCTCCCTCAGCTCCCCGCGCTGTCAGGTGCCCCGGGCAGGGAGCATAACGCAGAGGTGCCAAAATGTGGGGTCCCCGAAGGAGATAAAGGGAAGGACACAGGGGCGAGTGGGCACTCACTGTGCGCGCTCTGGCCCCGCGCGCAGTCAACCCCGCCGTCGGCACGGATGCGCAGGAAGCAGCTGGAGAGGCCGTGGGGGCCGGCGGTGTACAGGTGCCGTAGGCGGATGGGCTCACCCCAGCCGTAGTGCACGTGCGGCCCCGCGTCCGAGAAGGCTAGGGGGCGCCCGGCTGCGGCCAGGCAGAGGCCGGCTAGGACCAGGGCGCGGGCTACCGCGCACCGGCTCGGCGCGCTCCGCATGGCAACTCCCTCGGGCTCCGCACGCAGTTCTGGCGGCGAGGGTGCGGGAGGCTGGGAAGCTGCAGGACTGTGCGTGCAGAGGCCGGGTGCGTCCCTCGAGCCAGCGGTGCGCTCTGGGTACCTGCGCACTCAGCACTCCTGCTCCGACGGCACTACGGCTCGCGGCCAGCGGCCTTATATAGTGCGTCTTACCCTCCCGGCGGGTGGGTGCCCGCGACACCCGAGCATTTCTTATCAGGATTGCATCAGCCCTCCGCCCCCCGCACACACCCACTCACACCCCGCCTCCTGCCCCAGCCCCTCCCCGGACCCCGCCCGGGTGACCCCGCCCAGGCCTCCCGGATCTCGGGGAGGAGGAGGCCCCGTTTCACCGGAGGGTTCGGGGGAGCTCCTCCCCGCAGCGTAGGGGCCGGGGGCCAGCTCTCTCTTGGCTGGGAGAGTTTGATTTTATAAAGCAATAAAGGAGACAACCGGTCCCCGCCCCCACGCCACCGGCTCCCCCAGGGAATGCGCTCGCGGCGGGGCGCTAGCAGGAGCGGGGAGCAGGAATCCCGTGACCAGAGATTGGGGCACTGACCTTTGCATCCCTCACCCCCTGTCCGGAGGAGCTTCGCCTTGGCTTTAGGGCTCTCTCCCCTTAAAAGCCCACATCCACTCCCTCCCACGACGGTCCTAACCGTCATATCTCCAGATGCAAAGCCGTCCATTAGAATTTCCCCCTGCCGCTCGGACTAGCTCACGTTTTCCTGGTCTTATGTTCTCGCGATCCCGGCCCCCCTCCCGCCCCTTTTACCCCTGTAAATTGCCCCCCGACGGGGGGCCGGGCTCGAGTTCTGGGAGGAACAATGGGGGAGTGGCGCTCGGCGAGCGCTAGATGGCGCTTCCTCCCCGGTTTCGGCCTCTGCGCCGGCTTGAGCGGCCGTGCCCAGAGCTGGAGGCTGGATGGACGGTTGTCCTGAAGGCGCCTTTCGCAGGCGCAAAATGGGCTCGCTTCTGCAGACGGGAAACTCAGGCTTCCCGGCTCGAGCCAGACGCAGCGCGGGGAGGCCCCACTGTGTTTGAGTGCCTTTTGTCGTTGGTCCGGTGCTTGGGTCCCTGAGCTCTTCTCCCGGGCCAGGGCGCGATGTCTTGGGGGACTGGGTGAGGAGAGGCCAGGGAGGCGCAGAGCAGCAGAGAGGGGCGCTGCTGGCCTGGGGGTGGGCGCCAGGCCGGGAAATTGGGGCCACTTGGTGAAGGGGCTCCTGCAATCCAGACTTCCTCTAATGATGCTCGGAAAAGGGAAAAGGCATCCGGAGAATTCCCTGGAGGGAAGGAGAGGGTCCTCCTGGGCCAGTTTTGGAGGAAAACCACGCTGTCTCAGCGAAAAGGCGATGGGCGGGCAAGCAGTCGAGACACAGGGAGAGAAATCAGTGCCAGGCCTAATGAATTTCAATGAGTAAAGGCCATGTTCATACCCCAGTCAGTGACTGGCGTTAATGACCGAGCGTGCAGAAAATGTCACCAGGAAAGGTTTTACAAAAAGACATCATCTCAAAGGCTTTATAGACCAGGACCCCCACGCTGCGTGTCTTGGTTCAGAAAGCCACGGCTTCTGTTAAATCTAATTACTTCCCCCCTGTGGCTTTAAATCGACAGCGGCCCCTATTAAACTTAATTACCCTCCCCTGCAGCTTTCGTTTTAAAGATCCTGGATAAATGTGGGGCACTGAGGAGGATGGCAGAGCTGCCTTGGGGGGTGCCGCAGAATGGGTCTGGGGGCGGGGATCACGGGCTTCTGGCCCCACCCCTGCTCTTTTGCTGCCCCTCCCTTGGCCAGAGTGGGAGGAGAACCGCCACTGTGATCCGAGCTGGGGAAGGTGGTAAGGGCAGCAGCTTCCTATGTCCAGGCTCTGTTCTAAGCACACTTTGGGTGTTCTCGGCTTAAACCCCTATAAGAACCTCCATGGTATTCTGTCCCCGCCTCCTTGAACAGATAGGAAATGAGGGTCCCAGAGCAGTGGGACCCAGCCTGTGAGTGGTGGGTGTGGAATAGGAACGCAGGCCATTAAGCTTGTGAATCCAGGCCTTGCCTCATCTCTGAGAGGTGGGGTGGCCTCCAGGCAGGATTCTCTGCACCACAGACCCACACCTGGCCACTCCCTGGGCAGGTCATGGACCTGCTGGGCCTGTTGCCTCCTCATGCCTGCTTTGAGCCTTGTCCAGGGGTCACATGGGAGAGTGGACATAAGGTACCAGATAGAGTTCATACGAGCGATGGCCATCCACTAAGGGTCGACTGGGTACTAAGCATTTCCTGGTCACGGGGTGCTCTGAAAGTCCGGGTGATTGACCCATGCTGCATATCAGGAAACTGAGGCTTGCAGAGCTGTCCAGACCGGGTTTGCCCCCAGCTCGGCTGAGCTAGGGGCCTGGGCAGGTCTGCTGGTACCCGTGGTCTGTGTGTTGGAGAAAGACTAGAGCGGCAGAGGGACGCGGTGCTGGCCGGCAGGGGGCGCTGCGGCTAACGCTCCAGGTGAGGAGGAAGCCGGTGCCGACTCCCATCCCTGCAGCCACCAATGTGCTGGATGGGATGATCTGGATTCTTCTGGTGGTGATGAACCAGGTGACGTACCCCAATGAGATTTCATTCACTGGGTGGAGGGGCAATCGGAGCAAGAGTCCAAGTCACCCCGATGCCCCGCTCAGCCCACCCAGGGCCCCAGGGGTCTCAGGCCCTGACCAGAAATACTTCGCTTGGCAGCTTTGTTCTGGATTTGATGTCAGGGGGAATCCTTGGGACTGCCCTTTTCCCAGGGTCACCCTCTCTCAACCCCAGCTTGTCTGAGTTGGTCCTGATGGTGGCAAATGAGATCCACACAAAGGGATTTTCATTGCTTCTAAACCCACGTCCCAGCAGCTCAGAAAATCCTGCTCCGGGTCACTTCCCAGTCTTTGCATTATGAAAATAGTTGTTTTTCTTTTCACTTTATGGCTAGAAATTTACATGACAATGTCAAACATGCCTTCTTAAGTACCTAAGCACCTCCTCACGCCCATCCCAAATCCCCTGCCCCCGCCCCACAGTTGAGAAGTTCTTTGTAATTACAGAAACTTCTGGGTGGTGGTAAAAATCTTCATCATTAAGTAAGAACTGCCCAAGCCAGAAAGGGCTCTGAATGCTTGGGTTGGGGGAAGCCACGGTTCCTCGCCAAGCCAAGAATGGAACTCAGGGACGCCTGAGTTGGTCCGTACTTTTGCTCGAATCAGCTAGAACGTGCATCATTTTCCCCAAAGCATTCTGTGTCATCAAAATCCATTTTTCCCCTAGTAGGATCATTCTTCTAAAAAAGCGGCACCCCACTAGCCCAGAAATTGGCAGAGGCCAAATCAGAGCGGAAAAGGGAAGAGCCTCCTTATTTGTAAGACAGCAAAAGGAATGCTTTTAACCTCCCAATGAGTTAATGTGAGAATTAGCAAAGAATCTCTATCAATGGAGAGATAAATACTTATACAGAGACCGCCTGGCAAAGCTGGGTGCATAATAGAAGGGGTAGCTATTGTTATTCATTTAAAGACTACCCTGGCCATCTTTGCCAGGTTTAGTACTTATTTTAAAATGTAGTAGCAACCCTAAAAAAAAGACAGATCTCGTCTATAGGGACAAAAAGCTCATCAGTACTTGCCTGAGGCAGGAGATGGGGGTGGGGATTGACCAGAAACCGGCAAGAGGAAGCTTTCTGGGATGGTGGGAATGTCCTTTTTCTTGATTGAAGTGATGAGTAACAGGCAGTGACATTTGCCAAAACTCATTGAATGGGGCCCTTAAAATTAGGGTGCATTTTATTTTGAGTTGTGCCTCAATGAAGTGGAGTTTGAACACTGCAAAAGCTGCTCTTGTTTGTGGATGAAAATTTGGTCAATACAGAAAACCACAAAGGGGCCAAGTCTAAAACCTGGAATATTAGGACGGCATTATGAGCTGCTGTTTCTGTTTGGATGAATTTCTTCCTTAGACTTTTAAAATATATATATGTATCTTAAAAAACAAACAAACAGCCAGCGTTTGTATCTTCTTTTCCCCCACTTACTGTGAATATCTCCCAGGACATTAAGCCCCTTTTACAGCCCCCTTGGACGCTGGCGGATCTGAGTGAGCTGCGGTGAGTGTGTGGTCTGTTCCCTGCTTCTGGACATTTAGCTTGTTTCTAGTCTCCTCTCCCACAAAACATAGGGTCCGTGGAGACACAGCTCACAGCTATCCACTTTCAGAAGGGGAATTACCAGGCCCCATGGTCGTTCTTCCCATGCAGGTCCCAGTCCACAACACTGGATTGAGGTGGGATGTGGCAGCTTTCTCCTGGAATTTGGAAAACTACCCTTCTCTATCCACACTAAGGGAGGCACAACTTCTCTGGACGTCCTTAGGTGGGTGTGAGACTATGTTTAAGTCCCAGCCACCAGCAGCCAAGCAGGTGGCACAGAAGCTGGGATTGGAAGCTTCTTTTGCTACCGATTCAGACTCCCACCCCACCCCAGGACCCAACACCCACCCACTGGTGAGCTCCCCTGGCGGACAGGGCTTGGGCATGGCTGTGCCTCACTTTATCGTCTGTGATACAGGGGCTGGCAGTTTTTCCTGGGACAGAGGAATTCCAATCCACGTGCTGTAAAGTTGATTTCTGTACATGAATTCTAGTCATCAAGGTGGCTGTGTGTTCCAGTGGAAAATATTTAGACCTGTCAGGGTATCAGCAGCCAAGAATGCAGGAACACGGTAAATGTCACTGAGTTAAAGAAAAACAAATAACTTAATGAGAAAATACGAACCATGCTCACGGTGATGTCTCTCAAAGCCATAACATTAAAATATTGATATTGGATGGGGCACCTGGGTGGCTCGGTTGGTGAAGCATCTGCCTTCAGCTCTGGTCATGATCTCAGGGTCCTGGGATCGAGCCCCGCATCAGGATCCTGGCTCAGCAGGGAGCCTGCTTCTCCCTCTGCCTCTGCTGCTCCCCCTGCTTGTGCTCTCTCTCTCTCTCTAATAAATAAATAAAATCTGGGGAAAAAAAAAACAACTTTAAAATACTGATATTGGGAAGCCCCAGAGTCACTGAGTGGGAACCCTGGTGATGCAGTGGCCCCCCTGACCAGCGAGACCCTTGGAGAGCTGCGGGGGCTCGGTCGGCTCCCTCCTGCCACAGCTGGCAGGTATTTCTTGGTATGGTTATTGCTCTGCCATCTGTCTCCTCCCCGGACATGTTTCCGTGGAGGTGGCAAATGCGTCTGCTTGGTTTGCAGCCGTGTCCCCAGTGCCTTGAGCAGAACCTGACACGTAGCCCGTCAAGAAATAGTGCACGAATCATTGAAAGGAAACCGGGAGGTGTCGGTGTGGCTGTGAATGCCCCGGATTCTTCCGTTTGTCTATCCTTTCCTTGCTCATTCTGTCCATCCTTCCTTCCACCCTTCTCTGGCCGGACATTCATTGTTCACTGATCTGAGCACTTTCTGAGCACTTCTGATGGGTCAGATCTCATGCATCGGACCTTTTCTTGCCCTGTGATACAGCAGAGGCAGGACTCCCCACCCAACCGGAGGGCTGTGCTCGGGGCACCCAGTGATGCAAGCAGGGAGGGTGAAGGTCGACCTGTTGCAGGATCACTGGGGCCAGCGGGAGTAGCACAAACAAGAAGCCTGTCCGGAAGTCCCCAGCAGTATACCCCTCCCCGAGGACTGCCCCCTGCATCGTAAGCATATTTCAAGAGCACTTCCGGAGGCAGCCATACCCACTCCCATTTTCACCATGACGCTGGGAATGCTGGAATTCCTCTTGGAGAGGAGTCCGTGGGAGAGAGAAACCCACCGGGGCTGGAGGAGGAAGGGAAGCAACTTTCTGGACCAGAGCCAGTCCCTGCTTCGCTCACCTCTAAGACCTCACCTCTGGAGGAAGGTCTGTTCAGCAAAGCCATTTCTCACAGAGGTCCCGCGGCAGCGCCTGGTGCGGGCTGTTGACCCATTTAAGGCAGATGAGACACCAAGGCACAAAGCCAGGCTGGTAGTAAGGAGCTGATGGGGAAGGTAAGGAGCCGTGAGCAGGCTCTGAGAAAGAAGCTGGGTGAGATCCCCCAGGGACAGCTCTCCTCCCACTTCGCCCCGCTGCCCCCCAGGCCTGGGGGGAGACCGCCACGCAGGACAGGTAGTCCCAGAGACGAAGCTTTCTTGGGCATCGAACTAGTGATTCCAGGTCATTTTACTCATTCTAGGGTTGGACAGAACCTTGAAGATGATTTCTTAGAAGCCCTGCGTCAGTGAATGAACACAGTAAGACCCCGAGAGGGGGAAAGATTTGCCCAAAGACATTCAGCCTGTGGGCTGCAGAGAAAGGACCAGAACACACTCTTACAGCAACATCTCCTTCCCTCCCAGCACCACGGCGTCCAGTGCAACATTTGATTTGTTATAAAGTCTTTTAAAAAAGAAAAACTCCACATGCTGATGATTCCTTATTAAAAACACCTGCTTGGGCAGACTGGCTATTTCAGGGGGCAGGCGAAGGGGGTGCCTGGGAACTGACCAACTGGCTGATGGGCAAGGAGTGTCCTTTTAGGAAGGCATTAAATGCCACGCTGAATTTTACACTTTAAAGTGGCTGACACTAAAAAATAAATAAATAAAAAATAAAATAAAGTAAAATAAAATGGCTGACACTGGGGGTGCCTAGCTGGCTCAGTTGGTGGAGTGCAACTCTTGGGGTAGCGAGTTCGAACCCCACATTGGGTGTAGAGATTACTTAAAAATAAAAAAAAGTGGGGGGGGGGCACCTGAGTGGCTCAGTCAGTTAAGTGTCCGATTCTTGACTTCAGCTCAGGTCGTGATCTCAAGGTCATGAGATCCAGCCCATGCTGGGCTCCACACTCAGCAGGGAGTCGGCTTGAGATTCTCTCTCTCCCTCTCCCTCCGCCACTCCCTGCCCCCATGCAGGCTCCCTCTCTAAAATAAATAAATCTTTCTTTAAAAATGTAAGTAAATAATTAATTAAATTAAACTAAAAAAATCTTTAAATAAATAAATCAAATGGTTAACACTATGTTTGGTGAATTTCACCTCAATTTTTAAGACAGCAGCAAGGAAGTAGCCTGCTCCAAAGGACATCGCTGAGCCCCTCGGGGACATCGAATATAGACTTTCCTTGGTCCGGTAACAGGTGCGTGGTTGAGTTTCCTGGGCTGGATGCTCACGTCGTGGTTACGTAGCACGTCCTTGCGATGCGGAGCCCCACGCCCCAGTATTGACAACTCACATAGTCACATGCACAACTAATTTTCAAATGGTTCAGAAGAATACCTGTGTGTGTACGAGACAGGGAGCACGCCACGGTGGCACTGGGGCGATGATGCAGGTGAAGGGGAAATAGGCACTCTTTACAGTATTCCGGAAACTTCTCAGCAGGTGAGGAATTTTTCAAAGTAAAATTACTGGAGGGGGACAGTCTAACGCACCTGCCCGATAGCCATTCGTAGCTTATGGCTAGTGGCAGGCATTGCGGTTGGCAGCCCACACACCAGGCTCCCAGCCACGGTCCTGGGGAAGTTCCTAGAGAGGGCCACGAATGCCTCCAGTCACTGTGGTCAATCCCATTTTCCGGAGCAGGAAACCGAGACTCGGGCAGCTACGCGGCCCACCCACAGCGGCTGCACCAAGTGGTATGGAGAAGTCTGGCTATTTTGGGTCTTTGGGGGCGTGTCTTCTAGATAAATGGGAGTCATGTTGCATCCCTGATGTCACAGGCAGAGGACATATTTTCCGACACAGCCATTCCCTGGAGAATGACCCCAAAGTCTTGTCATTCCCTCGGGAACGCTCCCCACCCCCCATCCCACTCTGTGCAAGTAGATAGTGACTCAGTCTTCAAGTAGATAGTGACTCAGTCTTCTGTCTGTTGGTAGCTTCCTTTGGGTTATAAGTAATGTCTTTTTTTTTTTTAATGGGAAATGATTTTTACAAACTCAGTAGTTGGGTCTTATTCCACACTGGGAATTCAGCACCGAGTGTGAAGGGGTTGCTCTTGTAAGGGTAGCCCGAGGAGCAAACCTGCGTCCAGGTCACAGGGAACGGCCCTTTTAGGAACAGAGATCTTGGGAAGTCTAGCTCCAGCCCGGTGTGCTAGAACATTCTGCACTGTTTTATCGTCACCACCGAGGGTGGTCCCCACGTGGCTGAATGTGCCAGACCTTGTGTGTGTGCGTGTGTGTGCGTGCTCCCACGAGCGTGCATGGGTGTGTGCACGCAAGCAAACCCTCATAAGCGTGTGTGCGCGTGAGTTTGAGCACGTGCTCGAACGTGCGTGTGCATGAGTGTGTGCATGCCTGTGAGTGTGCGTGTGTGCACGTGTGTGTGGCCTGTGGGTCTCACAGCAGCTGTTCTGAGGGTTCTGTCTCCATTGTACAGACGAGTAAATGAAAGCACAGGAAGGACCCTTGTCCCTCGGCAGCACTTTCTGTGACTGACACAGAAGGAAGTGTGCAGTCCAATCACTATTTCCCCTGTCCCGTGTCTGTAAGCTCCGTGGTGGGGGGTGCGGAGGTCTTGGTCACTGCGGTCGCCACTCAGGCCCAGGACAGGCCTGGCAGACAACTGCACGATTAATATGGGTTAAGGAAGGAGGACAGAAGGAAGGGAGGAAGGGCAGAAGGACAGGAGAGCGTTGGCTTCGGGCTTTGAGGCTTCCAGCCCCGCCTTTCTAGCAGGTCAGCCGAGACCAGAGGTATTTCTGTTTTGAGGCATTTAGACAGATGCTCGGGGCTCAGTTCCGGCTAGGGTTTCTGGCCGCACATACCACAGACTGAGGGGGTTGGAGATTCCTTCCCAAGGCTCCTGCTATGGGCCTTGGGACAAGCACTTGACCCGGCTTCCCCATCTAGGAAATGGGACGACACTCCGCGGAGGGCTGCGTGAGAAGGGAGAGGCTCGGGGAGTGCCCCAGGCTCCCGAGGCCTGAGGTGGCCGGGGCAGCAGGGCCTGGACTCAGCACCCAGCACCTCTGGGGTGAGTCCCTCAGCCCCAACCCAGACCTCTCACGCTCACGCTGTGACAAGAAGGGACCTCTTCCCAAAGCTCTGTCCAGGGCTGGTCTGGATTGCGACGCTGCCAGCCAGCTCACCTTGCCTCTAGGTCCCCCTCCCCCTCCCCCACCCCGCACCCTGCACCCCGGTTGCTGTAGCCCTCACCCTCCATTCCGGGATGACCCATCATCTCTCAGGGGACACTCCTCCCCCTGGCCCTTGTCCCTGGCCTGATCCCTGTTTCCCCCACCGTCATAGGAGACAGCATTGGTACAGGGGCCTGACCTAGGCTGCAGGCCGCATCTCCCCAGCCCCATTCTACAGACACGGAGACTGAGGCCTGGGGAGAGTCAGCCAGCGGGTCCTCACCGGTAGAGGCTGGCAGGGGGGAGAGCGGGGGCTCCCAACCCATGCCCCTCCTCCTGCTCTACGCCCTTCCTCTTCTGCTCTTCAACCCTCCTGTGTCCCCTTTTGTCCATGCACCTGTTCTCATTCTTGCCCTTTCCCACAAATCTCCGCTCATAGGCCCCATTCAAGTCCCAACGTCACCCCCATGTTAATTCGGATCCATGAACGCCTGATATCTCGTGTCAAGGTTTCTGGGCCTGGCCTACAGACAGTTCTCAACACATTCTCCAGGATGCTCATGACCCCGGGAGGCCAGGAGTCAGCCCTGTGGATGGACTGGCTCCTCTGAGCCTGAGCCCAGCCTCGGAGGTGGTCAGTCGTTGTGATCCCCACGCACAGACCTCTCCTCACTGCACGCAGCTCACCGCCAGACCCACTCTGTGCTCGGTGGTCCTTGGACAGGATTTCCAGCAGCTGACCCTGGTGGCAGCCACTTGGGGTTCCAGAAAGGTGGCAGCACATTGAGCTGCCAGCAGAGCCATGGGCTTACTCTCCAAGGTCAACGGCTAAGGCAGAAGTGAACTTGATTTCTGTCCTACCCTGGGGTGGTTTTGGCTTGGCTAGCCAGGCCAGCCTGCTTCCCTGAGGGTGTCGGTAGTGGGGGGTGGGGGTGCGCTTCAGAGACGCTGGCCAGGCAATGATGGGGACACGTCATCAGTGTAGAAAACCTGGCCTCTCATGGGTAGACCTTCCTCTCCCATCATCAGGGTCTGATTCCCATGATTTTGTTTGTTTTAAGCGTTCCTTCTAGAAGCTCCCTCACAAGACAGTTGCAGTCGCGGTATCCGTCTTTCTTGCACTCGGGACCAATAGGCTGGAATGTGTTTATGTGACGTCCCTGGTGAAACACGGCCAGCTCCGTCCAGCTCCTCCTCCCCTTACTGATACGGAGTGTGCAGCCAGGCTTGGAAGGGGGCACAGCTAAGGCCCCAGAGACCACCTGTCCCCCAGACATCACTCCCCCACCAGGTCACACGGGACTTTTCCGAGGGATAGGGACATGGCATTCCGTGCTTTTTGACTCAAAGTGGCCCCAGCCCACTGATGGTCAGCATCTTCGAGAACAGCAGTGGCCATTTCCTGGGCACCTACAATGTGCCAGGCTTTATGTGACCTGGAGTCCTCCCAGAGCGCATGGCTCTTCCTGCCCAAGGCCACACAGCCGGCAAGCATCAGGCTGGCATTTGAAGTCAGGACCCTTGGACCCTGCGTTAGTGTCCTGGGGCCGCGATAACAATCACTCACTGGGCAGCTCCAACAACAGAACTGGAGGCCGGACGTCCCGGACTAGGATGTATCTGGTTCCTTCCAGGTACTCCGAGGGATGGTCCTCCTGGCTCCTCCAGCCGCTGGGGGCTCCCCACACCCCTGGGCTCACAGCCGTGCCCCTGCATCCTCTGCTTGGCCTCGACATGGTCCCTCTGCTTCCAGTCTCTGTCTCAGGTCTCCCTCCCCTGGCTCTTACAAGGACACTTGTCACTGGATTTAGTCCCCTCCCCCCCCCCCACCGATCATCCAGGGTGATCTCATCTTGAGAGCCTTCACTTAATTACACGTGCAAAGACCCTATTTCCAAATATGGTCACATCCACAGGGTCCAGGTGGACACACCTCTTGGGGACACCTTGCCATATCCATCAGTCAATGCTCAACAGAGGTAGCTTCTTCTTTGCCCGGAGATGGGATAGTGAGGGGCTGGTACCAGAGAGCCCTCCCGCAGAGACAGGGGAGTGCACTCATGGGTAGTAGGGGTGGGTGAGTAATGGGAGTCCTCTGGGCAGAAGCAGCCTGGCGAGAGCTAGCGGGCCCAATGCCCCTGAGGCTGGCCTTGGATGGTCATCCCGGCAGAGGGCCAAGAATGCTTCCCGACTGTTGGTTCTCTAAGGCACTGCCTCCAGGCACCCTGGGGCCAAATGGGGCTCTTTGGCCTGGTTTCCCACCAGCTTGGCAGGATTGCAAAGTGCCCTCCCGGTCCCCTCCAACCTCGGCCCTGGCACACCACTGGTACCTTCCCAGCCGGAAAAACCCCATGTTAGGAAGCTGGGCCTTGGCTTCCCGCTGCGGACAAGGCCTAGGGAGAGAACCCAGGAGTCCGGAACAGGTTGAAAAAGGCAAATGATCAATGACAAGGAACGAATGGGTCAAGGGAGGGGGTCCAGCCAAGCACTTGCACCCACACCTCAAATTGTCGCCATATAAGGCTGAGTGAAAAAAAAACAAGGCACCAAACTAAATATACAGTAAAATGCGATGGTGTAAAAACAAAAAAAGAAAGAAAAAGAAAAACACGCAAAACCACGCACAGAGGTACATTTTTAAAAAGTGAGAGCATTCACCTATTTTATTTCTTATTTTTATAGTTCTCTGCTTTGCCCTACATTTTCTCCACTGGAAATGGACCCCTCTTATAGTCACAGCACAGAAGTTATTCAATCAGTCAACGATATTGTGTAGACATCCTCCAGGGGCCAACGAAGGTTGCTGAAGGCATGGTTGGGTGACTCCACTCTGTCCTGAAATGCCACGTCGACAGTGAGTGACCACATACGGGCACGTCCGTGCCGCCCCAGTGGTCAAAGGTGCGCAGACGGCGCTGTCTTACAGGTCGCCAAGTGTCACCTTGCTCCCAAACAAATCCCCGGAGTCCTGCACAACAGCCTTCCATTCAGCCTTCTCCAGCTAGAACCGAGTTCCCCGAGAGGGTCAGGGGAGCTGGCCTCTGGGGTGAGTCAGTGCTTGGTCACCCGGCTGCCCGAGGCTGTGACCCCCTCGCCGAGCTGGACTGGCCGGGCCACGTTGTGCGAGCCAAGAAGGCTTTTAACTTTTTCAAATGCTTTCGCAGCTCACAGTGGTGCCTTCTCCAAAGGGCTCCATGAAATTCTCGGAGACCCGTCAAACCCAGCGAGACTCTGAGCCCTTTGATTTACAGGACACATGTTTGCCAGCTGACACTTGGAGGCAGGGAGGGAGGCAGGGTGGATTTAAATAAGAATAGGGGTGTCAGCTCCCAAAAGGTGGCATATCTCTGCTCTAATTCCTTGACGCCCAGTATGGTTCAGAGGTCGGGGTTGTTAATGGGCAGGGAACAAATTGGGGGCTGCGGGGGCTGTCACCTTTGGTCCTTCCAAGAGGAGGGAGGGAGAGCCACTTGCGGTTCGGGGGCAGGCCTACTCGGTGTGCTCCTGGGTCTGACGTTGACCTGCTTTGTGCTGCTCCCTGGGCCCTGAGCCTTGGTTTCCTCTCCTGTAAAACAGGGCTGCTCCACTAGGCCCGCCCTGAACATCACTGTTTCTCCAGCGCCTAATACCACACTCTGCACGTCCTAGCATCATGTCGGGGCAGAGTGAGGAATGAAGCTGGAGAAAGAGAAACTTTGCCAAGGTCCAGGTAGCCCGAGGTTCCCGAGGAGGAGCTGTGGGTAGACTGCCTTTACTGAGCGTGCCCCCCTCCAGCTCTCGCACCTGTGATGGAGAAAGGCAAGCAGGTGGGGGCGGGAGAAGCGAGGGGTGACGGGCATGTCTCAGGTGCGCTGGAGATGATGCCCTGCTGGCCTGTCTCTAACTGGGGTGGAAAGGGGTGAGATGATTGCCCTGTTTTCCAGAACCCCTCTGTGCTTGGGTTCTCAGCAGCCAAAGGAAGACCACGGGACCAAACCACAGACCGTCAATGCCGAAGGGAGGGGGGGTGGCTTCCAGCTCAGTGCTAGCATGAGCCCGGCGTGGCAGGGAAGAAGAGGAGGGAGCTGGGGGTTGGGGTGTGGGTCACAGGTGGCAGTGGGAAGGGGCGCTTGCAGGGGGCTCTGCCAGTCTTCTTCTTTTGTCTTTTATTCCTACTTCCCAAATTTTCTCCAAAGACCTTGCACTAGCTTTATAATGGTTAAAAAAAAAAATCCTAGGAAGAAGGAAGGGAACGATCACATAAGCATGTAAACCTGTATACGTGGGCAACCTTGTCACACCCCTGCTTATCCTAGTGAACAATGGAAACCCACCTCAATGTTCAGACTGTCCCCGGGGCGAGCTTGGCACCCAGGCCGCGGGCGGCTGTGCCAGGGAGCAGCGGCAGGGCTGTGTTTGCTGAAGTTCTCAGCACTCAGTAAAGCCAGGCTTCGGAGCGACACCTGCGTGGGAGCCCACCCTGATTCCCCACCAAACGAGAGAGGAAGGTATAAAATAGCCCCTCACTTCCCAGCGGTCCTCTTGCTGACAGATCGGGGCGTCTGCCGTCTCCTTTCCGAAACGTTCTCTGCCTACGTAAGCACTTACAGGAAAGCCTTCCTGTGTTACATCTGTGTGGGCACATGGTGGCCCTGCTCTGGCTTTTCAAAGAGCCACACACAGACACCGTGCAAAATGCTGGCTTGAAACAGCTTGGCGTCATCGGGTAAAGCGGAAGCTCTCGGAGAGCTGCACCCTCCAGTTCCACCGCCGGCCGTGGTTTCCCTCCGACTCCTGCATCCCGGGCAGCCACGTGCCTCTAGCCGCCGCCCAAACAGTGCAGACGTCTCCCTACGGGGACAAGGATACATGAACCGAACCGTAGCGCGGCCACACCTGGAACACTACACAGCAAGGCGGTGTGGGCGGGCCACAGGCTCGAGTGGCCGCATGAACACGTCTCCCAAAGACACGGGAAACTGACTTTCTATTAGAGGCTTGTCCACAATAAAGCAACGAAAGTTTTGCAAAGGCAGAGAAGTCAGAGACAGGGGTTTGGGCTGGGCTGGGCCGGGGGGCTGGAGGGAGGGCTCTGGGCACCAAGCCGTTCTGCCTCTTGCCTGGCGGTAGGTCCTGTGGGTCTTCACTCTGGAGCTTTGGGAGAAGCCAGACCGTGTCTTTCATACGCGTGCTGTGTCTTTTCCGTATGTGCGCTGTTTCCTGCAACAGAAAGAGGCAGAGACTTCAGCGAGGGGCTCCAGACACAGCCACGCTTAGCCCTGGAAGGTGACATTGGGGGTCATTCCCACTCCTGGCCAATAAACTTATGACCACTCATCGAGGGCTTGACATCTGTCAACAAATTTAATCCTCACGACAATTTTGAAGACTAGCTTATATTGCCTGCTTTTCTCACCTAGCGAGCCTGGAGCACAGAGAGGTTGACGGCGTTTCCTGGAGGGGTGGGATGCACGCGCCTCTCCTTCTGGAGAGCCGAGCGCTTGAGGGGTTTTACTCCAAGAGCGACCGTAGGTGACTTCTGTCAACACCCCCAGAAAGCAGTGCAGACGGGCTCGGGGCTCCAGGTGGCAGGACCTGGCCTTCCCTGCCTGCCCCCAACCTGGGTGCCAAATGGCAGGGCCACCGGGGGCTTCAGGCTGTCCGGGGGGGCGGCTCCCCTTCTCGGTGCTACAAGCAGGTTGTAAAGCACTTTGGGAGCCCGTTTACACTAGGGCAGCGAATTGCACCCTCGAGGTGGTTCGTGACCCCATTAATTGCCCTGAGGTGGGAGGCAGCTGGGAGGCCCGGGAACAATGCTGGCCAGTTCAGGGGGGGCTGTTACCCCCCAGTGGCGCAGCATTCCACAGGGCTATGGCCTTCCTGGGAGGACCTGCCCAGGGGAGGGGGGGGGCAAGGGCTGCAGGACGCTGAGGGGTGCATGGACCAGGAGCCTCGTGTGGGATGGGGCCCCTTCCTGGGCGCTTGAGCTGACGCTCCTCAGGCCCCCAGCAAAGGGGATTTAGCTTTCAGAGCACACATCAGACAGGCCACATCAAGGGCCTACGCCTTCCAGGTGTCCATAAGCCAACAGGGAGCGTTGGCGCTGGGCACAGGCCTCAGGAATGCTTTAGAGGCTGAGGTAACCAAGCAGGGACTGGCTAACACCTGCTCGGCCTGCCTCTTGAGCGACCCGATGTGCCAGCAGCGTCCTGATGCCCTAGGCAGCCACAGCAACCACGCTCGTGCCACAGGGCACCTGCTGGGTGCGTCCTGGCGGTCCTGGCATTTAGGGAATGGAGGGAGCTTCGAAATGCATGTTTCCAAGGAGGAAACTGAGGCCCAGAGAGCAAGCCTGGCTCCCCTCCAGGGCTGTATCCATGTTGTGGCTGAGCATGGCTTGGGACCCAAGGCCCCCTCCTCTCACTAAGGCTGGCTGGCCCCTGAGCCTAGAAGACATCTTTGTGCCACTGAGGAAAGTTCCCCTTTGCTTGGCGGGCAGGCTAGACTTCAGCCAGGAGGAGCCCTTGTACAGGGCACAACCTGCACAGCTGTACAAGGCAGACCTGCCTGGACTCGTGCACAAGATGTGCCCTCACATGTGTGTGCGCCCAGGGATGCACGTCTCTGGGCGGCCTGCTGTCACTTTCATCAGCTTCTCAAAGGGGTGTGTGACTTCCTCAAGGGAGAGGAGGCCAGAACAGTGGAGTCCGTGCGTGGGGCTGGCCCAGCGTTGGGGAGACAGGGCAGTGCAGACCCCCCGGAGCGGGGATTCTCTCCTTCCCACCTGTGGAAACAACAGCACGTTCCTGTGTCACACTGCCCTCAGGGAGGCACAACAGAATCACAGATACCGGGGTCTCCCGCAGTTTGGGGGCCGGGAGGTGGGCTGGCAGGGTTCGCACACTTGCCAGGTCCAACAGAGAGTGAGAGACAGGTGGAATCCAGCAACGGCCCCTGCCTCCTGCCAGCTGAGCCTCACAGGCAGGAGGCCACTGTGGTCCTGGCTGGAGCGGGTCTACGCGGGTTTCTGGACCCTGGGAGCCAACAAGGAAACGGTGCCCAGCAGAGCGCTGGCCCCAGCGGGACATTCTGGAAGCTCCAGGCATGTGAGGGCCCTCTCTCTGCACGCCGCTCGGTGGTTCCTGAGAGCCTCGGCTCTGAATCGCCAGGGTCAGGTTTATGAGCTGAAGGTCAGGGGCTGCCCAGGCACCCACACCAGGACAGAGGGCTGACCTTTAGGTGACCAAGTCAAAGGATCCGGGGACCCCAAGAAAGGGCTTCAGACCTCTGGCCGCCATCTGAAATGCTGCTTGGGGGCTGATCCTAATCGCCCCTAATTTAGGGGCCAAATGGCCAATTAAGAGGCCGTTTGAGAGTCAGAGAAGCAGAAGATGAACAGAGGAGACAGAGGAGACCGTCGCGCTGGTCACGGGGCTCAGCAGGGGGAGGGCGGGGCCTCTGCTCTTGGCATCGCGGAGCCCGGAGGCCTGTCATGCCTGTACCCGCAGCTGCAGAGAGCGACTGTGGGCCCCCAGGGCCGCCGGGCCCCAATGGCCACATTCCCTGGGGCTCACCGTGCCCCAAATGCCTGCAGGTGCTTTCTTCCCGTGTCTCTGTAGGGTCGCATCATCTGAACACTCACGAGGGTCCCCGCGACGCGCTCCAGCCAGCCTGGGGCTCCACTCGCTCTGGGGAGCAAAGCAGAGCCCGTCCTAGTGCATCTTCAACCCTAGCGTGGGCCTGTGTGTGACTGTGCAGGGGTGTGCGTGTGCACGTGAGTGCAAGTCCATGCTCGTGTGCCCGTGTGCCCGTGTACACGTGTGAGAGACGGTGTGTGATGTCTCTGAGTGTGAGGTTGGCTGTGGGTGAGAATGTGTCCGAGTGTGACTGTGCACACCCACGTGTGTAGACTCAGAAGAAACAAACAATACACAAGGAAGAGCAACACACGGACCATGCCACCCCCCACACTTCGTGGCTTCGAACGACCGTATTGTCGCTGGAATTCCCGTGGCCGGGAATCGGGGACTCGGCCGGTAGGGGCTCATGTGGCCGCTGGGCTCCCTGAGGTGGCTCCCGCGCACAGGTGGCCCCTCCCCACAGGGAGGCCTCCTCCCGCCTGGGGCGGGGATGGGGCTTACCTGGGGGGGGGGGGACACCGTGTGGGCATCTGGGAAATAATCCACCAAAGGGAGATGTTCCATCTACACCAGGCTCCTAGGGGCCCCCAGCAAGGAAACACTGGGCAGAAAGCTGGAGAAAAGGAGGGGTGCGCCCTGGGGCCTTCATGGAGTGGGTTCTAGGGAAGCCCAAAAGTCCGGAGTGGGAAGGAACCCGGGAGGGGGTAGGAGGTGGGGGAGGAGGGCGGGCAGTGGGGGTGGACCTCGGGGTCTTGGAGGCCTCCAAAGAGAAAGAGTAGAAAGAGCATTGGCTCTTGCTCTAAGGTCCGAGGGTTTAGAGGCTGGGGGCGGGGGGAGGAGAGGCAGGTACGTGGACTAATGGACACTGAGGCTCGGGTGGTGGGCCGGACGGGGAGGCTCTCTCAAGCTGAGGGCTGAGAAGGGGCAGCACACAGGCTCGGGGTTCTAGGGAGGCGCTGGCCTGGGCTGGGTGGGTCCGCGGAGACCCCTGCCTGGGGGAGTTGCTGCAAAAGCGCAGCTGGAGGACTGAGGTCAGGGGCTGGCTGGCGTGTAACATGGGAACCTCAGAGCACGGCGCCGCTCACGGGGCGAGACCGGGAGAGAGGGGCAGGACCGGAGCACGTCCTGCAGCCCATGGCAGGGGGAATGGGATGGCGAGAGGTGGGCTGTCCCTGGAGGGCACAGGGACAGTTTCAGGGCCGAGGGCCTGGGCCTGGGCCGGCTGGGGCACACGGAGGGCGGAGGGCAAGCACTGGGTGCTTCCTGACCGGATGAACGGGAGAGGGAGGTAGGCTCGGGGCAGAGGAAGGAGGAGGAGCCCCAGCTCTGCCGCTCTGCAGCCCTGTCACTAGTGACCAACCGTTGGGAGGGAGCTGAGGGGCCCCCCTGGGACATAGGACTTCTGTGCTGACACCGGGATGAGTCGGTCAGCCTATCTGTGCGCTAACAGGTGACCTCCTGCTATAAAGCAAGGATCAAAGCACCTGCTGCCCGGGGCTGTGCCTGTGAGCCTCCCGGAAACCACTGTGCCCGCAGAGAGGCCCCCGGCCGTCTCCACGCACGGAGAGGATGTCCCAGGTAGGCTGGCCAGTAGACGCCACTGGCACCCCTACACGCGCAGGCGCCCTTGAGCCCCAGAGGAAGGCGCCTCTCTTCAGGGTCCCCCCAACCCACCTTGCTGCTGGGGGTCTCAAGGCAAATGCAGCCTAGCCGCTGGGTGGGCGCAGGGAGTGCCCTCTACCTGTGATCAGCCCACTTCCCAAATTCTTGGGGACCAGCTGGGGTCCCCCCATCCCAGCCTTCCCTCTGAGCCTTTAGTGGCTTTGTGGCCTTGGAGTCTTATCAGGTCCTCTGTGATTGAAAGTGATTTGTTTGGGCTGAAAGTAATTTGTTTTCCCATTTAAATTTGATTATATCCTGGGGGGGGCGCTTCCTACCTGACCCCCCACCCCAGGCCACTTAACCATTACCACAATTACCATAAAAACTCTTCAAAGGGCAGGACCCTCCCCCGAGACCAGCCCATTAGGGCAGAGCTGAGCCCCTGGGGCTGCAATAAACTTTCTGATGTTAAGTGGTGGCCGAAGTGTCAGACACATGCGATGGGCAGCCCGGGTGGCCTCTGTGGCTTCCTGGGCAAGATGCCTACAAATGGGGAACCCAGGGTCTCTGCGGGGCTTTCCTCCCAGCCACCACCACCAGACCCTGGAGGCACCACCCAGGACTGGCAGATGACTGACCACCGCTCCCCGGTATTAGGCCCCCAAAGTGGGCAGGCCCTTTGAAACAGGCTCCTGTATTTTCTCAACAGCACACCAGACAGGGGTAGGCTGTGCCCATTTCACAGATAAGGACGCTGAGACTCAGAGGTGGGAGGACCTGCCCAGGTCACTGGGAGAGGAAGTGCAAGACAGCAGGACGGAGAGCTGTGCCTGGGCGCCCTCGGCTTCCCCGCGAGACCATGATGTGAATGGATCCCCAGCAGGTGCTGGCGGTTTCAGGGGTGGGGTGCGGCCGGGGCAGCTCCTGAGGGGAATCCGGCCCCCAGCTCCCTGGCCAGATCTGACAGTCTGGGCTCCAAGGGAACAGGGGAACAGAGTGTGAGAAGAGTCTCAGAAGCCGCTGGGCCTCCGTTGAGCAGACATCTCAGGAGTGGCCAGGGTACCCACAGGAACAGCCACACCGGTCACGGCCGAGGCGGGCATCCAAGCACTGGGAGAAGCCATGACATTGCTCTGCAGCTGGTCCCCACCCTCCCCACAGCTCAGGGGCAGCGGGGCGATGACGCCCCTGTGACTGCTTCCGCTCCTCCTGGGGGGTCCAGCGGATCTTCCGAGATGTTCTGCAGAAGTCTGTAGCCCTGGCCTCGGGAGCCCGATGACCTGCACAGACATCAAAAATCCATTAGGGGGGCGCCTGGGTGGCACAGCGGTTAAGTGTTTGCCCTCAGCTCAGGGCATGATCCCGGCGTTATGGGATCGAGCCCCACATCAGGCTCCTCCACTATGAGCCTGCTTCTTCCTCTCCCACTCCCCCTGCTTGTGTTCCCTCTCTCGCTGGCTGTCTCTATCTCTGTCGAATGAATAAATAAATAAAATCTTTAAAAAAAATCCATTAGGAAACGGGGAGGAAAGGCAAACTGGACCCCTTCCTCCGCCCGCACCCAGAGTCCACCCCGCACCACAGCGCGACTGTTTGGGTGGGGCCAAGAGAAGAATAAGGACCTTTCAGAGGGCTGCTGGCGGGTGCAAACGCGGTGAAGGAATGCAGAGACCCATGACCTTTTGCAGAAGAAATTCTCCCTTCTCGGCCCGCCCAAGGCTCTGCTGGCCTCTCCCGCGGCCTTTCCAGGGCTTCCCTTAGAACCACTTCCTTTTCCTCCAAATGGAATGTTGGTGGGGGAAAGCCCTCTGTCTGGGGACCCCCGGGGACCCTCTGAGGGCTCCCTGCTTGAAGATGAGCTATGCCAGTGTCAGCTTCTTTCCTGGGGTGGGGGAGTTCTCCATTCAAAGAGGACCTGATTCTGCTCTCGCCCCCCGCGCCCACCATGGGGAGTGTCTACAGGCAGGGGTGCGGGTGTACGTTGCAGTGGGATGGGGAGGGCCTGGATGTACTGAGAGGTGGTGTCCGAGGCGGGACAAAAGTCACGGCCTCTTCGATTTCTTAACCAAACTGTCGGGGTATTTACAGGACGGCTGGTGTTTGTGCGATCTTACTCCCGGACAAATCACCCCACGGCCCACCGTAGACTTGTTCCCCACGGTGCCGTCTGGGTGGGGCTCAGTGGGTTTAGCTCATCTCCAGTCTGCTCCACGCCCGGGGGGGCCTCTCACCAGGAGCTCCACTGGGGCTGGAACATTCGGGATGGCTTCACCTACATGGCAGGTGGCTCTGCTGTGCTAGCGGAACAGGCTGGGGGCTGCCTGGGCACATCCCCCTCTCTTGCCGCATGAGCCTCTCAGCTGGGCAGCTGGGTCTCTCGACGTGGTGGCTCGGAGCTCCAAGAGAAGAGCAGTGGAAGCTGGCAAGCCCCGAAGGCCTAGGCCTGGAACTGGCCCCAGGTCACTTCCAGCACATTCTCCTGGTCTAAGCAAGTCCAGGCTAACCCAGGTTCAAGGGAGCTAGGTTCTAGCTCTTGACGAGAGCCAAAGCAGATCACCTGTGGTTTGGGACTTGTTTCCAAGAACCTTCCATTCTCATGGCTGATGGCTTATGCTTTTGGCAGGTTTCCCACCTTGCCAACAGTGCACGCCCTGCTGCCTCCCATTCCTGGATGCTGGGGAGGCCCCAGGGGGCATGTCCCCCCATTGCACTGAGTGAGGGGGTTAGCAGGAGCCTTACACCGAGAAGCCTGCTACTGTCGGTTCCCGGCCCCAGCTGGAAGGGCCGAAGGCCAGAAGAAAGTGGGGCCTAAGATAATGAAGTGAGCTTAGAAGCAGAGGAGAGGGCAGGCAGGTGGAGGTGGGACCCATCCCCGCATCACCCATTTTCTGAAAGGCAGGTTGGGTCCCTGTCTCAGGCTCTGCAGTGATTGGCCATTAGTTCAGTTCCGGTTTTTTTCAAGTCTCCAAAATAAGCAAGACTTACATCAGAAGTTTGTTTCTGCCTCAAGAAAGTGTCTGTTGGGGGTACAGCAGCTCAGCCCCGGGGGACCCCCAGAGGCCTGGCTCCTTCTACCTTATTGCCCCCCCTCCCCAGACATTTTGTCCTCACCTGTGCATGACAAGACAGTGCTGCGACAGAGCCACATGTCCAGCAGGAAGGCGCACAGAAGGGAGCCAGCTCGTGCTCGCGCTAGGACACCTGTTTCTCAGGATACACCCGGCAGGCTCTCTCTGCTCTCGCTCTGGCCCTGTGGCTCCCTGGGAGGCTGGGGTGGCGGCGGGGGGGGGGGCGTCCTAATCTGGGGGCCATGCGCCCAGCTCAAGGTTGAGAATTCCACTCCCTTAGAGCAGAGCACATCAGCCTCTTGAGAACCAGGACGCCCTCTCTGAGTAACAGCATGAAGCATTCAGAGGAAGCTACGCAGGCTGGCAGTGGTCACTGATTATACTAAAACGTAGTTATCAGAACACATTTGGAAAATGAATTTGTGACTTAGGAAAACTCGTGCTTTTTTATGGATACACTGAAAAGCAAGACGGTCGGCAGGTCTAACAACCATCATCATTTAGAAGTGACGATGAGGAAAATCCGCCTTTCTAGATGACACAACCGCACGATGACATGAACAGCCCCGCGGATCCTCGGGACGACCGGGCCCATCGTGCTGTTGACGTATTATGGGTCAGGAATGAAGGAAGTGGTGAATTTAATGAATGTGTCACGTCATTCTCTTCCTGGTTCATAAGCCCCGTGAATTCCATCCGGGGTCCCCAAGGGGAGATTGGATATTGGAGGATGACTCACAGTCTCTTAGGATGGTTCCTTCCCAGAGAGACAGTATGAATGAGGACCCACCAACCCTGCTCAGCTCTGGGGCCACAGAGTCCCAGACCTTCATATGCACCACCTAATTTGGGTCCTGGGGTAGCAGTAACAAGGGAGCGCCAACTAGGTAACTTAAAATAACGGAAATGTATTCTCTCACAGTCCTGGAGGCCAGAAGTTCAAAGTCAAGGTGTTGGCTGAGCCATGCTCTCTCCGAAGGCTATAGGGGGGACCTTCCTGCCTCTCCCAGCTTCCGGTAGTTGCTGGCAATCCGAGGCATTCCTTAGCTTGTCGACGCACCCAATCTCCTTCCCTGTCTTCATGTGTGTCTGTGTGTCTCTGTGTCCCTGTTTTCTCTTATAAGGACACTGGTCATTGGACTAGGCACCCCCGTCCCCGATCCAGTGTGACCTCATCTTAACATACCAATTATATCTGCAAAGACCCTGTTTCCGAATAAGGGCAAATTCAAGGTACAGGGTTAGGACTTGAGTGTATCTTTTTGGGGGGCATAATTGAACCCACAACCCCTGCCTTGGACAATCACAGAGGATCGGAGGAGTCAGGGTCTCCAGAGAGATGCCTCATCTCATGGGAGGAAGCTGAGCCAAGAGGGGGCAGTGGGAAGGAGCTTAAAAACTCTTCAAACTGCAGGGTCTGTGAGGGCAGAGATCTCGTCCCACTTGCTGCGTTGTCCCAGCATCCAGCACGTGCCGGGGACGTAACTGGCGCTCAGGCCGCTGGCTGAGCAAATGGACGAATAAAGGGAAGTCAGGCGACACCGAGGCCACTGTGCTCACACTGCCCCGTAGCTGCTGAGCCCATATTCACACCGCTGCGTCCTCATCCCTGTCATGCCAGTTTCTGTAACAGACCACCACATTTCAGTGGTTCAACACAAGACAAGTTGATTCCTCGCTCACCTGACTGTCTGATGCGGATGCGCCCCGCTGGGCGAATGTCACATGATGGGTCGGGGCTCCAGGGTCCTTCGTGCTGGGCTCCACCATCTCCTAGGAGAGGGATTCGTGAACTCTTTCTGAAAAGAGACAGATACCGTATCTTTTTGGCTAAATGAGCCACACTGTCTCTGTCCATTGCAGCCGGGAAGCAGCCATAGGCCAGGTGTGACCCATGGCAGGTGTGACCCACGGCAGATGTGACCCACGGCAGGCCAACGCTGGTCCACGGCAGGTGTGACCCACGGCAGGCCAACGCTGGTCCACGGGGCCACAGCACACCAGCCCCTGTCTTCCTGCCATGGAGGGCTTCACTTTCAGCTGGAAGACAGGGAAAGAGAGCGGCGGAGAAGGCACACCCGTTTCTGCATCACTGTGTCTCTGCCATGCACATTCTGTCAGCAGGAAGTTGTGGCACGGCTCTGCGGGGATCCAGGGGAGGTGGGGGGGGGCAGCTCGTGCATGGATGGTGGCTCACTGGCTCCAGGCCTCCCCTGTTCATGATGTACCCATCAGGAATGTCTGGGTTGTGCTCAGTAACAAACATCCCCTAACCCTCAGTAACTTGAAACAGCAAACTTTCTCTATCTTTCCAGCCGTGCATCCATCTGGGTTTGCAAGGGCTGCTCAGGGACCCAGGCCAATGGAGACCTCACCTCACCACGTGTTCCCCCCACTGCCAAGGCAGGGGCTCTGTGAATCGCTCACTGGTGTTTAAAGCTTCTGCCCAAAGTGGCCATTTCACTGGCCAGAGCGAGTCACACGGGTTCAAATGTTACCACGTTCTCAGAACAAGAGAAGCAAGCGTGTGTGGATGGCCTAACAATGACACAGCAGGAGCTGGCCTCTCGGTGGGCAGCGGGCTGCCTCGAACGCCCAGCCCAGGGGCCAGGCCGCATGCTCCTGGAGAGGAAGAGCCCAGCCTCCCAGGTCATTGTCATCAGAGGTCTTGCTCCAGGTAAGTGACCAGGTTCCCAAGGGGGGAGGAGCCAGCACGGAGGAAGCTGCTGGGGCCCAAAAGCCCCCAATATGGATGGCTGCAAGGTCCACTCTGTGCAATTTTTACTTCCTCCTGGAAGGCAGGGATGGCAGCTGGGGAAAGACAGGATTGGTTTAAGAAGACACACTGGCCTGGTGGCCGACGTGGAGGGTGAATGAGAACGCTCTCAGCCATAGGTGAAGGAAAACTCAACCCAAACTGTTTAGGGAAAAAGTGGAGGGGAAATTTATTGACTCATGCAAATAACAAGTAGGCAGGGAGCGCTCACATCAGGTCTGGTTTGTTCCAGGGATTCAAAGGGTATCACTGAGCCCTCCTTTCTCCCTCTGCTGGTCTCCTGGTTCTGCCCCTCCAGGCCCGCTTCAGGCTCCAGGGCCCGACAACTTCCGTCCAGGTGGCCAGAGGGCACATTCCCACCCCAATGGGCAGGGAGAGAGCGGCTTCCCAAGCCCTGGGCTTCCCCCTGATTGGACGAGCCTTGGGTCATGTGCCATGTCCGAACCAATGACTGCGGCCAGGGGAACAGAATGCGCTGGTTGGCCAGGTCCTGGTCACATAATTTACATGCACCTGACAGTGGGGGAGGGGTAGTTTCCTCACCAATAAAACCTTAAAATAAAATTTCACATTCAAAATCACAGCTGCATCCCTTTTAACACCCACACAGAGTCCAGAGCCTCTGCTGGGCATTAGTTGTCTTTGCAGCATAGCACCGTTAGGCATGCTGCATGTTCTCAAACTTCCTCTTCGTCCTCCCCACCGGGTGTCGGCTCCAGAGGAGGGAGACTGAAGTCTGCCTTGGTCACTGCTGTGTCCCCACATAGTAGGTGCTTGGTAAATGACTGGTGAGTGAATGAGTGAGTGAGTGAATGAAGAGGACCTGGCATTTACCATGAAGGTGATAACAGTGACCCTTCCCAGGCACAGGCTGGGAGCCTCGAGCTGGGCCAAATGCTACCCATCCATTGTCCCGATGAGGGCCCAGCGGCCCCTCTCCCTTTTCAGACGAGGCTCAGAGAGTGACGTCACCGGCCGGAAAACACACAAGTGGAGTCAGAGCGGCCTCCACCCCGGCCTGCGTGCTGTCCCGTCCCTTACTGCCTCCAGGGGAGGTCCACAAGCAGACGAGAGGTGGGGGCATAAGATTTACCCACCCAAGTATGAGCCCCCCAAGAGGGCCTTAAAATTGTATGCCCTAATGGACACTTAGAGACAGCTGTCGGGGCATCACTGATGGGGAGAAATAACACGGCCTTCTCTGGTGCAGGCGAAGGTGTGCGTGCCCCTCCAGCTGGTGATTCTAGCCCTTGGTACAGGTGCCCTGGGAGAACCTGCTGGAGACAGGGCTGTGGGGCAGGGCAGCTGCAACAAGAAGAGGAAAGGTTCTGAGCATCTGCGGCGGGAGAAAGGCGGCGTGGTTTCTGCTGCGCTCACGTGACGGATCATGTGACAGTCATGGATGCAGCCGTGAAAAGACGACCTTCCAGCCATCAGCAGGCATGAACCTCACACACATAAGATCTAGTGAGAGTAGACAGTGGCTACCTCTAGGAGAGAGGGTGCACGTGGTGCTATTTTCCTTGTTAAGTTTGGGGGTGGGAACCTGGGTATTTGCCTATTTGCTCTCCTTCACACCTGCGTGCGTGTGAAGTGCAATGTCTAGTGTCCATGCTCACGATGGGACAGATGCCTGTGGCATTCACACTCAGGCTCGTGTGTGCACCACAAGTGCAGATAGGCCCCTGCACACACCTTCACGTGCATGCACGTGTCACCATGCACTCACACAGGCACACACCAGTGAGGCTGCTGTTGGGCCCCTAGTGAGTGTCCAAGGTGCTGCCACAGGCCTTCAGTCCTGCCCGTTGCCCACCCCACCCCCACCCCCAGAGTGGGGTGGGTCTCCTAGGGCAAGACTGATACACCTTTAATCTTTACTACGCTGGGCCCCCAGGAGAAAGGGTGAAGCCTCTGGGTGGGTTGCTGACACGGACTCTGGGCCAGAAGTCCTGCAAAATGAGCTTTGTGACCCCACTGATTGGAGGGCACAGTGTGTCCATATGAGGGAGACACAGTGAGACATGGAGGGGGATTTAGACAAATAAAATTATAGCCCAGCCTCCAGGCATGTGGCCAGATTAGCCTTCCAGCTCCCGGGAGGCTGGTCCTAAGTCTGGAGAAGAGAGCCCACCTGTTCGTGTGGGCTTCTGTCCTCCAGGCCTCCCAAGAACATCTTGGTCTTCTTAGACACCATGGCGGCCAGCCTCCAAGATGGCCTCCACTGATCCCAGCTCCCGGATCTGTGCCCTTGGACAGCCCCTCCCACACCGTGCAGCGTTGCTCCGTGCGACCAGTAGAATGGCAGAAATGACACACTGCATATGACTTCCCAACACATTACTGCTCCTACCCTGTTTTCCCTTGGATCACTCGCTCTGGGAAGCTGGCCGCCATGTTGTAAGGTCACTCAAGCAGCCTTATGTGTTGAAGAACTGAGGCCTCCCCCCAGCAGCCCTGTGGGTGAGCCATCCTGGAGGTGTGTCCTCCAGTCCCAGGCTAGCCCTCAGAAGAGACTGCAGCCCAGCCACTGCTTGACTTCAGCTTCATGGGAGACCTTGAGCCAGAAACGCCCAGCTGAGCTTCTCCCACACTCCAATGCACAGCTACTATGTGAAGTAGTAAGGATTCATCGTGGTTTCTACCCCTGCTGTTGGGGTAGTTGGCTGTGTAACAATAGATAACTAACACAGATAGTCTTCCCATTTACTGAACACTTGCTGTGTGCGGACACTCGACATCCCGATCTGGTTTCCTCATCACAGAGATCCTGATGGTGGATGTAACGGTCCCCACATCATAGATGAAGAGACTGAGGTTCAGAGAGGAACCGTACTTACCAAAGTCCCATGGCCAGGCAGGGGTCAGAGCCATGCTTCGAGCCCAGATCTGTCGCCCCCAAACCTCTTCCCCTTGCACTCTGCTCACCTTCACTGCATTGGAAATGGAGGGTGCTGCCCGTCCAGACGGTCACTGCGGGACATCAGGCCTGGGTTTCTGATGAGACGTCTCAGTTGCAGAGAACTCCTTAGAGTGACAACTACAAGAACAACTTGCATTTTTTTTTAGTTGTTTCCCAGGAGTGCCGTAAAAAACAGCTGCAAACTAGAGGTTTAGAGCAACAGAAATGTATTCTCTCCCAGTCTACAGGCCAGAGTCTGGGGGCTCTGGGCGAGGGTCCTTCTCACCTCTTCCAGCTCCTGGGGCTCCAGGCACCCCTGGGCTGTGGCTCTATCCCCCCAGCTCTGCCTCCACCCTCTCCTCTGACGTGTGGCCTTGCCTTATGTACCTTCTCCCCTTCTGCGTCTTTTAAGGACAACAGACATTGGATTTAACCATCCCCCTCCTTGGCCAGGAAGATCTCATCTCCATCCTTTCCTGAACTACATCTGCAAAGATCTTTATTCCAAATATGGTCACATTCTGAGGTTCTAAATGGACATGAATTTTGGGGAAGGTAACTGTTCAACCCACTACACGTTAGTTCTGCATTTTGTTGTTTATGTGTGCTTCCCAGCACACCTGCGAGATAGGCTCCAAGAGGCTCCGGGATGGGGCCCAGGTCTCCCAGCCAGCAGGTGGTCGAGTCAGGCTTCTTGCCTTGGGAGTCTGACACCACGGCCACACAGGTGAGTTCAGGCGGCCTCTGCCCTCCCGGTCCACGTGGTGCCCCAACGGGGTTCCTGGCCGTCCCTGGGGCTACAAGAGCTCCCACAGGTGGCTGTGGGGGGGCCTCTCCAGGTGGGTGCCAAGACCATCAGAACCTGGTAATGATCGGGAGCTCCCCTTGCAGCGTTCCCTGATGGTCCATTAAAGGCAAGTTGGGACCTAATGATTACAGGGAAAGTTCAACTGGCTTCCCCTTTGAAATACACAAAGGCTGCTCAGGTAACGGGCTTGAGCCTGAGCGTTTGAAGTGGCGGTCCTCCCAGGGAACATCTGGCAGGCTGCGTTACCCGAACTACAAACACGCCAGGCACAGCTGGCCCTCAAAGGCTGCCTGGGCCAAACATCGGGGCCAGGCACGGCTTTTTTCTTTGGTTTTGACTCGCCCCAAACTCTAGGATGCTCACTCGTGCCTTTCTTTGGTGGGTGGGTGGCTGAGGGGAGGGGGGTCTTTCTTTTAATTTTTTTTCTGAGCTGAACTTCAGAGAATCTTAACACCAAAGAAACGGGGCTGCCTCGCTAATTCAGGATTAGTGCCGAGCCAAGCAATTACGGCGGATTCTCACGATGGTTAAAAAAAATAATATGTACAGTCAGAGCCCTGTTTCAGGATTTGGGGCAGTATTTTGGGGATCAGCAACCCCCCATTTTTTCTAGTCTCCCATGCATCCAACAAATACTCATCAAGAACCTACTATGTTCCAGGTGATGGGTAACAGCAAGAGCAAAGGCCCTGGGGTAGAAAGAGCTCGGAGCAGCGAATCTGCCTGAAAGGGCAGCAGGGCTGGAGGGTGGTGAGCCGGGGGAGCAGGTGAGACAGAGAAGCAGAGAGCCCAACAAGGCCCAATCCCACAGGGTGTGTGGACATGGTGTTGGGTACCACTGGAGTTTTGGGGCAGGGGAGTGACTTAGATTTTAAAAATGTCATCTGTGACTATCTAGGTTCTCAGATGGCTTTCCCGGAAAACACCATCAGACAGGGGCCCATCCGGTCCTGTGTCTGAGTCTTGTGTGCAACCCCAGCACCCGGCCCTGGGCCCGGCACACAGTGGGCCTCATCACTTGCTGGTTTACCAGATTAAAGTCAAGTCCATCGCAAGGAGCAAAGTGCCAAGTGCCCTTGGGGGTGTTCTCCAAGGTTGTTTGGGGGACAGGATAGGGCTGGCTTGGGGAAGACAGGCCCTCCCTGGGAGAGCGCTCCAGGCTCCCCTCAGCAGCGATGTGGCCAGGATCCCCTCTCAGCCCAGGTGGGTGGTGCAGCGCTCTGTTGCTTCTGAGGACACCCAGCACCGCAGGGGAGCCAGGGCTGGTGCAGGGCTGAGGCTGGCCTGCCATCCTCCCTTCTGTGCCTGCATCCTTCCTGCCTCCACCAGCCTTCTGAACAGGCACGCAGCAAGCATCGGGCCAACAGAGGCATGAACGCACAGTTCCTCCACTACTGGTCATCAGAGAAAAGTCGTCGGTCTTCTCTGGGCATAGGATACCTTCCCCCGCTTTCCAAAGGTGTCCTCCTCGGCTTCTGGGCCCCTGGGCAGGAAGGGACAGTGGCTGGGAGACGTGCAGGCCACCTGGATGGGGGAGGCGTCTCCCTACTGCCCACGGGGCCTGGAAAGAGCCTCGGATGCTGACTGCTTGCACCTCTGTTCCCCGGGGAAGGGCTGGCAAGACTTTGGAGAAATCCGGACACTTTCTCCTCCGTCTGTAGCCGAAACGTTTTCTGCTTATAGAAGTTGGCTGTGGACATTTTAGACATAATCGTGAATGAATGTGCACACACACACACGCCCCTTCTAGAATCCCATCACTGAGAGATAACCAGCACGAGAAGTTCGGCGAGGATCCTTCCAGAATTCCCACATATAATCACACACATTTAAATTTTCCCAGCACTTTGTATTCAAACTATTGCCAACCTGCTTTCCTGCATTGTGTTTCATATCACAGAATGTAAACTGTTATTTAACGGACCCTCCAGGGGGCTGTTGGGGTCTCCTTTTCTAAGTGTGACGGTTCCTATTGTGGGAAATACCTGTAACATGAGATTTATCATTTTAACCACTTTAACGTGCACGGTTCGGTAGAGTCAGCCCGCTCCGTGACGCGCAGTCGCCACCACTACCTAATTCGAGAACACGTCCATCCCCCCGAAGGGATCGCCACCCCTGCCCCCTCCGCCGAGCCCCTGGCTCTCTGTCCGTGTGGACGGACCTCGTCTGGAGGTGTCATACCAACGGAGTCACGCGGTATGTGGCCTTCCGTGGGGCTCCTTTCACTCCGTGGATGTCTTCAGCTTTCACCCCCGTTGTAACAGGTGTCGGGCTCCGTTCTTGCTTATGGCTGAACAATAGTCCGCTGTGTGGATGGGCCCCGTGGACCCCGTGTTGTTCATCCGCTCATCGTTTGGGCATTTGGGATATTTCTGTCTTTCGACTGCTGTGAGCAGTGCCACTCTGAACATTCACGTACAGGTTTCTGCGAGGACATAGGTCTCCAGCCTTGAGGGCACATCTCCGGAGTGGAATTGCTGAGCCCTGCAGAAACCCCATGTTTCACCTCCTGAGAGGCGGCCTGTCCCCGCGGCAGCTGCAGGTGCAACTTCCACCAGCGTGGGTGCTAACTTTGGGCGCACGGCCCTCTGGCAAAAAGCCAGGAGGCTGAGCGCGGGGCCGGGCTGTTCCAGCCCCTGCTTGGCCCCCGCTGGGCCCTCTCTGGGTGACGGGCACGGTCGGGGTGAGGAGGACACTCTGGGTGCCTGGCACATCCTGCCCCTCTCGGGGACCTGCTTTTGGCGTCTGGGGTGGGAGCTGACACTGGCATGTCCAGAGGCTGCCTCCAGAGTCAGTACTAATTTGGGGAGAAGTTGGTGGCTTGAGGGCTCGGGCCCGAGGGCTGGAGGCCGGGAGGCTGGCCTCGGTAGGGCCCCCCCAGGGCAGAAGGTGAAGGTGGGAGTCAGGGGAGGGCTCTCAGTGCACACACTCAGGCTGGGCAAGGCCCGGTCACGCGCAGAGCTGCCCTGCCTTACAAACTGCTGGCAGCTAGAGCCAGGAAGGGTCTCCAGCCCTCTGGGCGGCTGAGGGAGGGGATCAGCTGAGGAAGACGTGTGAGCCAAGAGCTAGGAGCAAGAGGCAAAGAGATGAAGAAGGGGAGTTTGGGGTGTTCCAGACAGCAGGATTGGGGTTGCTTCTGGGCAGAAAGATGCTTCGGGAAGGCCAGTGTTTCCACCTTGATGGGGCACGGGCAGGTCCAGGGTCTGAGGTTGAGGAGCTCAAGGGACACAGCTTAGGAGAAGCCGGGGTGAGGGAATACACGTGCTGACGGGCCCAGTCGGGGGGGTCCCGGGCACCCGTGAACCAGGCTGCAGAGGCCAGAGGTCACCATCTGTGCGGGGCGAGGAAGGCTCCCCGGAAGTGGGTCTTGCAGGACGAGCAGGGATAAGGAGGGAGGAAAGAAGGGGGCCATCTGGGCCAGAGAAGAGAAGGTAGAGGCGTGGAGATGGCCCTGGGTGGGGACAAGAGGCCCAGGCTGGCCACGGCCGGAGCCGAGAACACGGGTCCAAGGCAGGTTTCCCCCAGCACCTGCTACAGCGTCGTGCCTTGCTCTGCCCAGAGAGCAGCCGCCTGGGAAGGCTACGTGCCCGCCACGTGGCCCAGTGAGGGCCAGTGAGGGTACGGGACAGAGAGACCCTGCCGCAGCCCGGCCCCCACGGCTGCAGGGTCCCAACCTGGAGCCAGAGCAGGCCAGGTGGGCGCTAGGGGCCAAAGGACCTTGGCCACCTAGTTCTTCCAGCTCACAGGGCTCCGCACTGGCGCTCGGGCCAAGAGCATTGCTGGCAGACGCACTTTGTACTTCCGCGGGAAGCTTTCATCTGCAGGCCGCGGAGGCCTTCACCAGCGCAGCTTAATTAAGGCTCCCAGGCTCCTAAGTGCTGTTTTGCAGCTGGATGGCGTACAGAACAGAGGGATTAAGTGATTTGTCCAAGATTGCACAGCAGAGCTGGGCAGACCCCCTCCCCGGGGTCAGGGGCACTCCTGGCCTCTGCCTGCCGCCTTCTCTCTCCTCTTGTTGGGTCTTGTCCTGCTGGGCCCCGAGAGCTCAGCTGATGTCCTGAGGTCCCTGGAAATCCACGCTGGGCCCTGCTTGCCAGCAGCCAGCCCACGGGTGAGCCGGGCTGGGGACCTTTCCGGGATGTGGTGGCCGAAAGCGAGGGTGGATCTTTGGGCCTGGAATCTGCTCCCACAGGGCGCGTGGGGCCCCGCAGGGTTGCTGCCGGCTTAGGACCTCTGGGCACTGGGCCCCCGGCAGGGGTGAGGGGGCCGGGCAGAGATGCCTGGCTGTGGGGAAGGGGGTGAGATTGGCACCCGTCCTGCTGGGAAATTCCTGACGTTCTTTCGTTGGGTCTGTGAGCTCATGAGCAAGGGTGGTGGGTGCATTTTCTAAACCGGAAAATAAGTCATTCATTGAAAAGGAGAAAAACAAACGGGTTTCCAATCTGAAGGCTCAGTGGTCATCAAAGTCAAGGACAGGGGGGCGGCCTGACTGCCCCCGTGAGCTGGGACAGCATGGTGTTTGCAGAGAACTGGCTCCCCACTCTGCCTGCCCACCTCTCCCACCTCCCTGCTCTGCTCCGGTCCCAAGCACCAGCCTACAGCTGGGTGATTTCAGGAGCCCCCGCTGGCCTCTGCTTCTTGTCCCACAACAGCCCAGTGACCCTCTGTCCGAGCAAGCGCCTCAGGCTCCTCCTCTGCTTAGACCCACCTGTGGCTCCCTCTTCTGTCCCAGGAAAAGCCCGTGCTTGCCTCCCCTGCCGCTGTAGCCTCTGGCCCCCCTCCCGCCGCGCCCTTGCCTGGCACCCACCCTAGGGCCCCCCACCACCGCTCGGAGGCTGCTCTTTCTCAGCAAGGGCTTCCCTGCATTAGACTCGCAACCCCCCATCCTGGCCACACACCAGCATTGCCCGAGGCCCTTCTAGGACTCTGAGTCATCTTGTTTCTGTCGTACTGCCTGTCCCCCAAACCAGCACGTACGCTCTCTCCGTGGGGCCAGAGCCTTCGCTCCTTCACCAGAATAGAGCCTGGCATAGCGTGGGTACCAAGAAATGTTCGCTCAATCTTGAGTCTCTCACAGCCCCTCCAGGCCGAGAGCTGAGCGGGCACCAGAAGCAGGACGAGGGGAGTGGAGGTCCTCCAGGTGTCGCATCTCCAGAGTCTGCTTTGGGACAGTTTGCTCAGAATCATGAACCAGCGACGTTCCTAGGGAAGAAACCAAGAGCCAGGGCTTGAGCGAGACCCCGAGCGCACCCCAGGGCAGACGGGGTAGGGCAGAACCTTGTCCTCAGGGTAAGTAAGGGTAGGTGACCTGTTGACCTGCCCCCCTCCCCATCAGGGGACTGGAAGGTGGTGGCCCAGCCAGAAAGACGGAGATTCCAGAAGACAAGGGGCAGAGGGGCAGGAGTTGACAGGGCTTTTGAGCAAAGGTGCCCTGTGGCCGTGCCTGGGAGGTCCCGGGGAAAGGGGGGGAGTAGAGAGACGGAGGCCAGCCCCCGAGAACAGAGAACACCGCTGCTGTTCCCACAGCACCAGACGTCTGTGATCCCAGGAGACTCACAGTGCAGCGTTTCGAGAAACGTGTTTTTCTCATGTTACAGCGAGCGGTGAAACAGTTTATGCACAGCCCTGGGTCAGGACCCCCCAGAAATGGGAAATGGGACTCCAACAGATAGGCTGAACCCAAAAGCCCAAACCCAAAGACTGCCTGGGCCTCACCCTTCTGTCCTGGTCCCTTTTTTTTTTTTTCAGTACAGTTGACATACGTGTATAACTTCCATCCTGGTCTTGAGGGTCCCAGTCCTTCCATAAGACCTGTCTTGGGTGTGGAAGAGTCTCCAGGGCTCCAGAAAAAAGAGCTGGGAATTAAGGGTTGCCAGATTTAGCAAGTAAAAACAGGACGCCCAGTTAAATTTGAATTTCAGATAAATACTGACTAATTTAATCTCAGTATATCCCAAGTTTAGTAAGGTGTGCCATCTTTGGGATATTTGTTAAATATCCCAAAGGTATTTGTTGTTTATTTGAAACTCAAATTTAACTGGGAATCCTGGATTTTGTCTGATGACTCTTGTGGGTTTGGCCCCTGAGACTCCTGGGGACACCCATGTGTGTCCCCAGAGAGGACCTGTTACAACCCCAGCGGTGAGCAGAACGTCAGGCTATACTCTGTCTCATGAATGCCGTCCATCTGGTCTCAAGAGTGAGCAGCCCATCACTGGGAGTATTCAAGGTGTGGACCAAGGTCTAGTGTGACCTGGAGTAGAGGGAGGGGCTGCAGGAGTCCAGGGACCCAGTGGCCTTGTCCCCCACACCCCACTGGGTGAGAGCCCCATGGGAGAGGGGCCATCGCCCAAGACCCACGAGCCTGGCCCCTTGCCTCTCTCTCTCCCTCAGTGGCTTTAGGTCCCTCCATCCCTCCGGGCTCCCTCCGACCCTTGCTTGTCAAAGCCCCAGCACTGGAGACCGGTGTTTGCACATGAATGGGTGGAGATTTCCTGAGGCCATCTTGCGCACAAAAATGCACATTTCTCACCAAAAGGCTGCAAGTCCGCACCACAGACTCCAGCAAGCAGCCAGGGGGATCCTCCCTACAGGGTGTGAAGGCAGCTGGGCCCTCCCAGGAGTCCCCCCAGCTTTGACCTGGCTGGACCAAGCCAACCCCGGGGGCCTGCTGGGAGCCAGGACCGGAATGTCCCCAAGGTCACCAGAGGCTGAGGCTGCATGGCGGACAGGAGGCAGCCGGGAGTGTGGAGCCATTATCCCAGACTAGAGCTGCCTGCGAACAGATCTCCAGGGATGTGAGAGGCCTCTCTGGTTGTGCTCACTCCTTCACTCAACAAACACTGTCCCCGGCCGCGTGCTAGACGCTCTTTCAGACACCAGGACTGCGGTGCTGAAGGAGACACATGAGGTGGGCAGGGACCTGCTCTCATGGGGCTCCAAGTCTGGGGGAGACCCACAATAGACACGCATTCGATGGTTTGGCTTGCTGAGAGGGCCCGGGAAGGCACTAAGTCCGGGGCTGTGGGAAGGAGCTCTAGCTGGGGTCAGGGAGGACGCTTTGGGAGGCAGAGGAGCCCCCTGTGAAGATCTGGGGCAAGAACACTGCAAGCTGAGTGAGCAAGTGCAAAGGCCCTGGGGCCAGCTGGTCTGGCCTGTTGTAGGGAGGACAGGCAGGGTGGGAGATGGGGCTGGGAAGGCGGCAGGGACCTCGCGGGCTGGGTGATGGGGGGGGGGTCTTGCTCTGCCCTGCTCAGACCGGTTTACGTTTCTGCTCTAATCGCACGCCGCGCCCATGTCCGGGTTTGCTCCTCTCTCTGCTGTGTAGGCTGTGGCACTGGACGGGGCCCGCAGCTCTCCCCTCTTCCATCTGGAGCCCAGGAGGCTGGCTGAGGTGGGGATGGGCTTGCTCCTCCCGTCTGTGTCCCCCAAGAGACGTGCCCAAGTCCTGACCCCCACAAGGTACCTGTGTGTGTGAACTTGTTTGGAAAAAGGGTCTATGCAGATGTACTTAAGGTGAGGGTCTTGAGGGGAGACCATCTTGGACTTAGAGTGGGCCCCAAATCTAATGGCAGGTGTCCTCAGAAGAGAAGGAGAAGCAGAATCCAAGATGGAACAGAGAAGAGGGAGGCAGAGGCCGGAGGGGCGTGGCCACTCCCAGAAGCTGGAGGAGCAGGAAGGACCCTCCCCCAGAGCCTCCGGAGGGAGCACAGCCCTGCCCACACCCTGATCTCAGACTTCTGGCCTCCAGGCGGGGAGACAATCACCTTCTACTGTTTCAGGCCCCTGAGCGTGTGGTCATTTGTTACAACTGCCCCAGGACACTTGCACGGCACCCTTTGACTTCTTTGACTTGCTCAGTGGACAGCAGGCCCAGACACCTGTTAACCTCCTTATCTTTCCAGCCTGGAGAGTCTCTTGTGCCTCTCAGTGGGGAGAAGGGGTTTTAGAAGAACCTTAAGGTTAAAGAAATTTGGGAGCCAAATGTGCCCCTCCCCACACTGGCCAGGCAGACTCCAGCCTTTAGCCTTTCACCTCACCTGTGAAATGAGGCGACCACCTCATGGGGCTTTAGGGCCTCTCCACAAGACACAAGAGCAAGGATCTCAACAAAGCGGGGGGCCCCAGGCCCAGCCCAGGCTCTGCCCAGAGTACCCCCAGAGTCCCCCCAGAGCTTCCTAGAGCCCCAGAACCTCTTAGAGCCTCCTACAGCTCCTAGAACTCCGTAGAGTCCAGAACCTCCTAGAACTCTCTAGAGCCCCCCAGAGTCTCCCAGGGCCCCCCTAGAACACTCTAGAACCCCCCAGAGCCTCCTAGAACTCCCTAGAGCCCCCAGAACTCCCTAGAGCCCTCCAAAGCCACCCAAAGCCTCCTAGAGCTCCCTAGAGCCCCTCAGAACCTCCTACAGCCCCCAGAGCCCCCTAGAGCCCCTCAGAGCCCCCAGAGCCCTCCAGAGAACCCCCAGAGACCTTTAGAGCCCTCCCAGAGCCCTCAGTGCCCCGCAGAACTCTGGAGACACTGAGCTCCAGCCCTGTGGGGCAGGCCCCCCAGGAAGGTGACTGGGGGCTATTTGAAGTCATTAACATATTCTGGTGACAATCTCATCTCTAATCACATTAGCTCTGAAGTACAAATCTGGCCAGCCCGGGAGCCAGTTTCAAAGGGTCAGGGGGCTCGGCAGGCTCTGGGCTTTTCTCCAGGCACTGTTTGCTCCCCTCTGGAAACCCACAACTCCCGGGCTGGTGTCAAGGAGCTGGGAAGAGGCCAGGGGCCTCCCTGGGAAGTGTGAGCGCGTCTGGGGAGGCACTGACCGCAGGCCTTTCCCCAAGCGCGGCCAGTCCAGGCCTCCGCGCCTGCCATCTCCACACCTGGCTCTGGGCCTCCTATAGATTCCTGTGCCCTCCTCCCCGGGCCCGCCGCCGCGTTCCTGATGGCTCCCGGGCTGGCCGTGGGGACAGGGGCAGGGATGACAGGCCACGCGGCCCAGCCCCCGCCGGCCAGCCTGGGCTCCTTCGGGTGAGGGCCACAGGGGTCGCCTTGCCTCCTCTTGCTTGCTGGCCCACTGACCTGGCCGAGCCCAGATCCAAGCAGGGGGAGCTGGATTCCTGCCCCCCACGGGAGAGCGGGCAGTGGTCGCGCAGGGGCCGCCGCAGGAACAGGAAGGGCCTAGGGATGGTTTAGCTACCGCCAGGTAGCTATCTTATTTTCAAAAGGTAGAAATTTAAAAATTCATCTTAGTATTGCTCACTTATCACCTTATGACACCATAATGTTCTTGAGGGGGTGGGTACTGGGCTTTGTGGCCAGGTACGTGACCTACCCCGAGAACATTCCATGGAAGCAGGGCCGTCTGTACCGTCTGTGTTCAGAGCATGGCGGGTTCTCTCCTGGAGTCCCCGCCTTGACGTCTTTGCTGAGTCTGTGGTGTGACTTTCAGCGTTTCCCAAAGTGTGGGCCACGGGCACCTGCCGGTCTCGGAACGGCTGCAGGCGAGCCACAGACACCGTGTGGAGTCACGCCGAGGTGCGGAGTCTGCCTGTCCATGTCCTGTCTCATTCCAACAGGAGGCCAGAAAGCCCCGCACACCTTCCCAGGACCCACCAGTCTGCACCATTTCACAGGGGAGAGGCCAAGATGCAGGCCGACGCTCTGGGGGGACCAGTGCTGTCCAGCACTTAATCACCATCTCACATAATCTGATCTGTGTATATGTCCCACTTATTAACGTCGAGGGACAGCGGTGCTTTGGCTATGGAGAGGAGAGTTTGCTTTGAATAAAGGTGAGTTGGGTGTAGGAAGCAGCAAACATCGGTCCAAGTGATTACTTTTATTTCCTTAAAGCAGATTTCTTCTGTTTCCAGGACCTGTCCTGAGCCACATGCAACCAGTTCCAGTCCAGTCATTGCCGGACGTGCAGATGTCATGATGTCGTTGTCGTTCATGCAACCAGCACGCACTGAGGGTCCCCCGTGTGCCCTGCCCCTGCTCTGGGGTGCGGCGCTGTCCCAGACAGGCAGGGCCCCACCCACGGGGCAGTGCACGCCAGGAGGGGGCAGACCCTAATATCAAATGCAGTCATTTTAGACCATGGACTTGCCACAAGGGGAGAGTGACAGGGAGGGCCAGTACGGGGGCTCACAGGAAGAAGGGCTGGCCCCCACACGGCTGGCAGGGGCACGTGCAAGGGGCAGGACCCAAGGAAGGCAGGGAAACAGATGAGCTGGAAGACAGTTCTTCTGCGTGGTCCTGTAGACCGAAGACTCAACCACCGTCCTTTTTTTTTTTTTTTAATCCATCTATGGAACATTTTTAAACTCATTTTTAGGACTACTTGTTTCGTGTGTTTTCCTTGCATGTCTTCAAGAAATGCCCTTTTTGTTTAACTGGTTGGAGTTTCTATGCGAGTCTCCATCGTGCGCTGGGTCTTCCTCCCTCAGGCAGCCAGGCCCCTTGGACAAGCTGTTGTTTTTCTGTGCCTGCTCATGACTTTGTCTCCCCTCAGCCCTTATCTGCTCAGACTGAAAGGTGGAGGGTCCATGACAGCCCAGCAGCACCTGCCCGAGGGAGGGGGCCAAATGTTCCCGTCAGTTCCTGCGGCCTGGAACAGTTCATCGTGGTGTGCGGGCCCCCTGGTCCTCAGGGCTCAGAAGGGACCGTGGGACATTGGGGAGACCCTGGCTGGATTTGCTGGCTGTTGATGCCAGAGTTCCCTCAGGGCACGAGAAAAGCCTGGATTCTACCCAAAGCCTCCGAGAGAAGCAAGCCCTGCTCTCCAGCACGAGTCCGTGCTCCCCTCCACACACCGAGGAAGGACATGCCCAGCCAGCCGGCGTGTCCTGCACAGCCTGTGGCCCCCAGGAGCAAGCGGGCTGCAGAGAGAGCTGGGCGTAGGCCTCACTGCATCTTCGCCCCTCTCGGTCACAGCCCACTCCTCATACCCCCTGCCGTACAAGCGACTCCCCCAACACTTCGTGCAGAAGGCAACGAACATTTTCCTGGGCTCGCAGATCCTGTGCTAAGGAACTTGGACAGGACACAATGGGGTAGCTTGTCTCTGCGGCAAGATATCCAGAGTCCCAGAAGAAGACAAGCGGCTGGAGGCTTCCTTCCTCGTCCTGGGCCTGGACTGGGATGGCGTGAACTCCAGGCACAGCAAGGACTGTCGCTGGGCGGTGGGGAGGACACCGGCCGCTGCAGGCAGCTTGGGCTTCCTCCCGATACGATGGCCACGGGGTGCAGGGCTGTGACACAGTGGCTCCAGGCGGCAGGCACGAGGGGTCCCGTGAACAAGGTGGAGGCTGGGCAGCCTCTCTTGACCCAGCCGCAGAAGGCACACAGGGCACTTCTGCTGGGGGCAGGGGTCAGTCAGAAGGGGAGGGGACACTCGATGAGAGAAGAGTTGAAGAAGTCACGGCCATCCTTGAACCTCCACGGAGCTGTGCCCACCATGGTCTATTTTATCCAAGAGTCTGGCCCCTTGTGCCAAGAGGGGCACAGGCCAGCAAGACACGCCGGGGTTTGGCTCCCTGTCCACCCAGAGACGCCACTGTCTTTGCCCCTTGCGTGTATTAAGAGCGTAGGATCCAAGGGCAGCGCGTCCTGCTGGCCCCCAGCAGGGGAGCTGATTTTAGGTGGGAGTGAGTGGCATTAAATCACAGGGAATGTCACAGTGAGATAGTCCCTTTCGGCCATGCTCATTAAGAGGAGAAAGTTTCTGTTTGATGATAGTGAGTCCTTAACACATCTCTAACACTTGCAAATCTCCCTTTAAAAAAGGGGGGGGCAAGTCTCCAGGCTCAGAGCGTCCAGCAGGTAGCCACTTCTCGCACTGTGTGTCTGTTTTCCTGGGGGACCCCCTGTGCCTGGCAAGAGACAGCGTTTTTCCACTTAAGTTGGTGCTACAGTTTTAAAACAAAATCATTAGGGCGTCTGGGGGGCTCAGCCGTTACTCGTCTGCCTTCGGCTCAGGTCGTGATCCCAAGGTCCTGGGATCGAGCCCCACAGCGTGCTCCCTGCTCGGCGAAGCCTGCTTCTCCCTCTCACGCTCCCCCTGCTTGTGTTCCCTCTCTTGCTGTGTCTCTCGCTGTCAAATAAATAAATAAAATCTTTAAAAATAAATTTAAAAATTTAAAATAAAACAAAATCATTTAAGTAACGAAGGGATTGGTGGCAACAAAAACGTCAGGTAAATAAAAGGACACGCGGTATGTAGGCAGGGTTAAAGTCGGGCGGGTAGGACGCAGGGCCAGGGATGAAGCAGCGCCCCCCGGGGCTGCGAGGAGAGCCTGGTGGCCTCGGAGCATGTGAGGCTTTGGAAGCGCTGCCACACCTCTGTTAGCCCCTAAACAACCTGCGGGAGGCTTTACGACTATGATTTCCACCCTGCGGTCGAAGGAACGGGACTCAGCAGGGTTCAATTTCGTTGCTCAAAATTCACCCAGACCCAGGCCTTCTCCCACCGGCTGCCGGCCTAGACTCCCCCCCTGCCAGACAGTCCAGGGGCTACGACACAGAGAGACATTTCAGGACCAATGTGGGAGAGCTCTGGAGATGCCACTGCCTAGACCAGAGGGGCAAAGGTGTGGGCACTGGGGCTTAGGATCCAGAGGGAGCACTCCTGAGTGGTGACCTGACCCCTGGGGTCCAAGGCTGACCCCATAGGTACAATGCTGAAGCTCCTCAGGTCATCTGGTCAACCCCATGTGCACGCTTGCATGTGTGTGTGCGTGCGTGTGTGTGTGTACGTGTGAGTGTGTGTGCACGCATGTGCGTGCAGGGCAAGGAGAGGTTGCAGAGCACCCAGGCCCAGTCCGGTTTGGGACAACCCACAAGGATGGCAGTGCCAGCCCCACCCAGTCCCAGGCACCAGAAGCGTGGAAGGCAGTCCAAAGCGTGAGACCGCCTAAGATGTGCGACCCGGAGTCCAAGGGCACTACAGCCAAAGCCCACCTGCCCCCGATATACGTGCCATGCATGGGCCTCTGGGGGAGGTTGGGCAGGATGGAGTAAAACTTAGCTCATGAAGTGAAATATGTCACCTTACTTTGGATGTGGCCTCTGGAAAAGAAGTTTCCAAGGCACCCTGGCCTCTGGCCGGGAGCACCAAGGAGTAACCGACACGGGGGACAAGGCTGGTGAGAAGCATCCGCCTCATCCCAGCGGACATTTCAGTCTGTCCGCATCTGCAGGAAAACCCAGCTCACTACCAAATGCACAGACCGCAGAGAAACAGAGGCTTGGGGGTGAGCAAACCACTGGTCACTTAACGAACAAGAGCCCTTATTCAGCACCACGTACAGAAGTAACTTCAGAATGGGTCAGACTTCAATGGAAGGTGTAAAAGTATAAAGCTCTTGCAGGGGAACACAGGGCAGAAGCTTCACGACATTGGATTTGGCAAGGATGTCATGAAAAGACTGTCCACAGAGTAAGGAGTCACCCACAGAATGGGAGAAAATGTTTGCACATCATACAGCTAATAAGGGATCGATACCAGAACATACAGAGAACTAAAGCCCAGCAACAAGCTCATTAAAAACCAGGCAAAGGACGTGAATAGACACTTCTCCAAAGAGCACACACAAATAAAAGGCCAATAAGCAAATGAAAAGGTGCTTCAGGGAAACGCGAATCAACAGCACAATGAGGTACTAGCGGTAAAACAGAAAAGTCTGGAGCTGGCCAGGACGTGGGGAAGGTGGAGCCCTCGCGCCCTCTTAGCCGCCTGGGTGGAAAACACTAGGACAGTTCCTCGAAAATTTACAACTAGCATTACCCTAGGGTCCAGAACTCTGCTTCTGGGCATATCCCCAGAAGGATTAACAGCAGAATCCCGAAGAGATAGGTGCACACCCGTGTTCACAGCAGCCTTCTTCACAGTCGCTGGGGGGTAGAAGCAACCCAGCGTCCATCGGTGCTTGAATGTGTCAGCAAAACGTGGTCCATCCACACAACGGAATATTATCCAGGCTTAAGGAGGAAGGCGACTGTGACACCTGCTACGACACGGATGGACCATGAGGACGTTAGCAAGTGAAATACGCCAGACAAACACAAAAGGACAAATCCTGTGTGATTCCACTTATTCGAGGTCCCTAGAGCCGTCAAGTTCATAGAAAGTAGGACAGTGGGTGCCAGGGGCCGGCGGGGGGTGGGCGGGGGGGAGGAGTTCGTGGTTCACGGGGACAGAGTTTCAGTTTTACGAGATGAAAAAGTCGTGCAGATGGATGGATGGTTGGTGGTGATGGGTGCACAGCCGTGTGAAAGTATCAATAATATCACCGAACTATTCCGCTTGAAAATGGTTAAGATGGTAGATATTTTTTCGAAGATTTTATGTATTTATTTGAGGTGGGGGGTTGGGCGGAGAGGGAGAGGGAGAAGCAGATTCCCCAACACAGGGCTCGAGCCCAGGACCCTGAGATCATGACCTGAGCCGAAGTAGAGGCTCAACCGACTGAGTGGCCCCAAGACGGTAGACTTATGTGTTATTTTACCACAATAAAAATAAAGTAATTGAGTGGGTAAGCTAGTTCTGAATACAGTCTTTTTTTTTTTTTAATCTAACTGGCTTTATTAAGGGATTCCTAGATCGGGCAGCATCCCATCTAGCCAGGAGAGGGGCGTGTCCTGGGGGCAGCCTAAGCCAGCAAACACGGGCACTAGGCAGCTCTCCTTCCTCGAGCCCCCTTGTGAGCTCCTTGACCAGCCCGCTCCTGGTCTCCCGGTCAGCCCGGCTTGGTGGTGTGTGACCTTGACCCTTGGTGGGGAACACGCACTGAACTTCCACACCTGGCGATGGCAGGAAAGGCTCCCCAGGTGTGCCTGTGTGAGCACCAGGTAGGTGCCCAGGCTGGTGCTGGGCCTTGGGGACACGGGGATGGACAAAGCCTGGCCTGTCCCTGCCCTCGAAGTTCCCAGTCATGGGGAGAGAAGGTAAGCAGTTTCCAAGCAAGGAGTGATGTAACTCCTTGCTCCACGGAGAACCCCGGAGAGTTAGGAAGAATGGCTGGGCTTGGTGATGCTGGTGGTCCCCACCCAGATCCCTCTTCCAAGGGCCTTCATCCTCCAGCTACTAATGCCAAGTCCCCCTGCTCCTTGCCTTTCCTGGAAAGGAGCCGCATGCCCTCACTGTGCCTGGAAGGATCTGCTGTCCCCTCGGGGCCGCCTGCAGGCAGGGACTGGCTGATAACGGGGTACAAAAGCAGGGACCCCATGCTTTCAGTGGGGTGGCTCTAGCGTCTTGCTCACACCCCACACTGTACAGCAATCACATCTTTGCTTCCCTTTTCCCTGGCTCTGCTCTGCTTCCCTCGTTTTTTCACAGGTTTTTCCTCCAAAAGCTCTTTCCTTAATAAACTTCTTGCTTAGGAATCCCCATTTCAGGCTTGGCTTCTGGGGAAGTTGACCTAAGACACCAGGGAGCCTATGATGGGAAAACGTGGTGCAGTTTGGGGTGACAGGGTGAGGGACCGGGGGCCAGAGGAGTATCTGGGGAAAGACCATACCAGCTAAGCCGCGTCAGCAGCGCCTCCTGAACCAGGCTCTCAACCTTCCAAAAAATCGACACTGGTTCATTTCTTTAGTCCTTAGAGCAGATGACCTTTGAGTTGTTAACTGATGTTCTGGGTTGATTAGAGCACCCCTGCCCCCTCCCCCCAAATTCATGTCCACCCAGAGCCTGTGAATGGCAGTGTTTGAAATAGGGTCTTTGCCAATGTAGTTAGGTAAGATGAGGTCCTGCGGGCTTAGGGTGTGGGCCCTAAACCCAATGCCCCGTGTCCCCGTAAGATGAGAGAAAGTCAAGAGACACAGAGGAGAGGCCACGTGAAGTCGACGCAGAGGCCGGAAGTGGCAGGATGGCTCCCCCAGCGCTTCCAGAGGGAGCTCGGTTCGCCCTCACCTGGATTTCAGACTTCCGCCCCCCCCCCCATGGTGAGATCACAGATTGCTGCTGTTTTCAGGCCCCCCCACCCCCCTTCCCCAGGTTTGCAGGAGAATCACCTGCCAGGTCCTGTACAAATTCCCAACCCGCAAAAGTGTGAGGTTTGACCAGAGGGTTGTTTTAAGTCACTAGCTTTGGGGGAGCTCGTGATGTAGCGGCCCCGCGGAGGGCTGTGATCTGGCCCCTCACTGCAAGGGGAGGCCGCTGCCAGGTGGGTGCTGAGCAGGCCCTGAGCATGGGGGCCAAGGGCAAGCAGGAGGCCAGCCGAGAGGCAGAAAGAGCCAATGAGGGGAGACCCACTCCACCCAGCGAGGGACCAACCGCGGGCAGTAGGGGCAGGGGAGGGGGACCCCAGGGTCTGGCCTGTGTTTCTGGGCAGGAGGGGGCAGGTGGGTGCACTTGGACATTCTAGGGTGTGGACACGTGGAGGCCAAGGTGCCTTTGCAGCCCCAAGTGGAATGGGTCCGAGACTCCCGGTGGGGAGGGGGCATCGCGGTGTCCAGCACGGTGTCTGAGGCCCTGGGTCTCTAGTGGCCAGTCAGCTCGCCCCGGACAGGCCGAGTGGCTCCCCAACACAGGCCGGGGGGGGGGGCTTGGCGCTGGGCTGCTGCTCTCCCTGTCCCGGCCCACAACCGGCCCCGTGTGGGCCCCACGTTTTTTTGTTTTGTTTTGTTTTGTTTTAAGAAGCATGTAAGATTCAAATCTGAACTCAGAACAATTAGAAAGTACTCCCAATGAACAAAGACTGGGAGCTGGGGAGCCCTCAACCCCTCCCACTTCAGGCAGGAGTGAACCAGCAAGGGCAGCATGGAGGAGGAGAAATCCGGAGTGTGACCCCGCTGAGGAGCCTGGCACGCCCACGGGAGGGTCCCTGCTCGCAGGACAGCACTCCCGGGCACAGAGTAAAACGGATTGGGACGTTAAGACTATAACGACCGTCTCTTTGGAGATTAATGGTAACAAAAGGCAGCCGTTACTGTTTGTTGTGCTCAGAGGAGTCACCGGGCTTGTCCAAGGTCACACAGCTGGGAGGCAGTGGGCCTGAGGCTGGGTCACCGGGGAGGGCAGGTGTAAGGAACACAGGCCCCAGAAGGTACCCCGGGACAGTGGGCCACCCTCCTTCGTCCTCAGAGCCTCTGCTTGCTGTCACGGCCGCCCTGCCAACACGGGCCTGAGCCCAGTCCCGCAGTCCTTCCCGCCACCCCACCATCGACTCTCCGGCTTGGGCTGTGTCAGTTCTCCGCTCAGTCCCCACTACGGGCCTCTCTGGCCTCCCGGCCCCTCCCAGCGCTCCAGCCACAGGGGGCTCCCACGTGCTGCGGCTGCCCCCAGCTCAGCACCTTGGCCCTGGCTGTTCCCTCCCCAGCCGGGAATGCTTTTCCCAGAATGGCTTCCTCCCTTGGCGCCTTCAAGTCTTGGCTCAAAAACCACTTCCCAGAGAGGCCAGGGTGGGGGCCACCTGCCTCCCCACCTGACCCTCTCTTTTCCCTCAGGGTGGGCCCACTTTACCTTGCCAGATGTCTCATGGCCTCCCGTGCGGCCACCTCCCTCATTGTGTCAGGGGCCCTGTGGGGGCCGGGACCTTCATTTCCCTCACTCGGGTACCCCGGGCTCTTAGCACTGTACCCAGCACATAGTAGGCACGCAACAAACACGTGTCACGTGAGCCCGTGCCCCCTCTGTCACCCTCTGGGCCCATCCGCAGTCTGCACCAGGCGGGAAAGGCCCAGTGGAAGCCCTGTCCAGCCGTCGGATCCTGCCCGTGCTGGGCAGGTTTTCGCCCCAGCAGCTGGCTGAGGCCTTCCGTGTTGGGCCAGAGACCTTCTGGGGACCACGGGAGACAGCAGAAGACCAGTCAAGCCCGGACACCCGTCAGCACTGCGGTCCTCACCGCCCCACGCCCCGCAGGAAATGTGGACCCCTCCTTGTTAGCTTCTCTCCGGCTGCAGGGACACGCCACACGCTGGGTGCCTTGACACAGGAACATTACGTCTCCCCGTTCTGGAGGCCGTGGGGGCCAAGCTGCTCCGGGCTGTCCTCTCAGCTACTGTTGATTTCCAGTGCTCCCTGGCATTCCTCCACTCGTGGGGACGTCACCCCCACCTCCTCTCTCCCAGGGCTGTCTCCCTGCCTTTATGTGAACCTTCTAGAGGTACCCCAGCCCATGGGATTAAAGCCCACCCCAATAACCTCATTCTAACGTAATTAAAGACCCTATTTCCAAACAAGGTCATATTCTAGGGACTGGGGGTTAGGGGCCCCAACACTTTTATGGGAACACGATTTAACCCGAAACACTGCCCATGCATTTCTCGGGCACGTCTAGGTCACGGGCATCGAAAAGGTGGTAAGGAGGAGGTCATGTCTTGGAGAGCACAGTAGATGCAATTAAACCTCTTGCAGCCCTGCCTGCCTTTTCTAGGTCTTTTCATCAAGCCAATGGATCTGTTTTGTGGGGGGAGTGGAATCCACATTCTAGGCACCTTCCATCAGTGTTGAATTTTTATTGCAATCCACACCAACATCCGCACCCATTCTCTATCACATCTTCGTATAGACTAGTTATACACGTTATGCTCACCACCTCAACTACGCCCGCCCTGGGACTCACACACGTGGGAAATTTCTGGGCCATCTGACTGTATTCCCTTTCCTTTTCACAAAACGCTAGTTGCAGTCATTATGCGGATTTTAAAACTCCTCCGTGGCGTCTACTTAAGAGTTTGAAAACTCTGCTGGAGTCAATCTTCTGATGACCAGCTCTGGCGGTTCACTCCCCACCCCCCAGGAAAGTGCAAATTGCTGTGGACCATGCCAGGCCAACGCAGGGGCACCGAGCTGTGGTCGGTCCCAGTGTGGGGATGGTGTGAACTGGCCCCATCAGGAGAATAAACTGCAAGATTCAGAGTCCTCGCCAAACTCTGTGCCGCTCACACCCCACTAGGCTCCCGTCTTCAAGGCCACATTTGTGTGGACACAGCTGGCGAAAATTCGTCTCCCCCACCCCCTCCCACAGCCAGGCAAGGCTTGAGGCCTCAAATAGACACTGGGAGGCGGGAGGGAGCCATAGCCAGGCAGGTTTAACTGTTTTCAATACCTTCCCCAGCTCTTTACATCAAATCCAAGGGGGTTCTTGTCAACCATGATGATGTTTCCATTTATTCAGCGTTTTGTCAGTGTGCACAGTACATACATCGTAACAGGGCTCGGCGCCTGTATAAAACTGCAGGCTCTGCAAACCACAGGAGGTACAGAAACCTTAAATCCCGTCACAGCAACAGAAACACTTTGCAATATTTCAGAGGTCCAGTGACATCTCTATACGCTTCCCACGTGACTCGCTGAGGCCGAGGGCGGCCACGTTCTGCACTTGAGACATCTTAATTCCTGACATCGGATGGGCTCTGGGATAAGACTTTGTGTCGTCCTCCGAGACAGCTAAGACTCAGAAATACCAGGCGTCCACACATCCCAGCCCCCACCCCGCCCCCAACGATCAGCGCGGAGACCCGGGAGCATCCCCTCTCCTCACGACTCCTGGAGTCCAGGACGCGGTGTAAAAGTGAAAACGTTTTTATTTCACTGCGCGAACGGCAGGTTCAGATGCACACAGCCCGGCCCGTCAGGCTTCACAAGCGGCTTCCTTCCTCCTCTTGGCCTCGGTTTAAGGACAGTATTTTAGGTCGATGATTTGCATTCGAACAAAGAGTTTGAAAAAGGAATGTGAAAGACACAAACTCCAATCAGCCTTTTCCAGTCTTGCTGTCTGTGGACTCCCATAAAGTTAATTCGGGAGGCAGTTCAGAAACATCCTAGGAGAGCATTAAAGTCTTCACAAAACATTCGGAGCATTTCTGGTAGCGAGCTAAGGTCATTTTGTATAAACTCTAAAAAGTCATTCATTAAAATTAAATGTTTGCCGTCACCTCAGGACTTTTTTTAAACATCACCGAGCCTGCCTCTTCCATCTTGACTGCAGCGACAGGGGTTACATTTGTAAAATATATAAAGAAAAATATAAGGTTACTTGGTGACCATATAGCACTCTGACAGCTGTCTGCAAATATTTTCACCATGATTGTCCTTACTAAAAGTGAATCACGGGGTAAAGATAGCTCAAACGTGACAAGGTTTCACTGGGACGCACCGACGCTATCTGCAACGCTCTGGCTACATATGGAAAAAGAGCCACTTGGGACGGCCAACGCCTGCGCCCGGCCTGAGCTGTCTGCAGATTTCGCCAGATGAGCGGGTTAAGGGCTTTCGAGGTAGATGTTAAATCCACTTCATCAGGGAAGGCACGGGAGAGAAGCAGCACCTTTCTCCATGCAAACCCTGCATTAAGTGTTTTTGCACAACGACAAGGACATTTCCCCTAAATCGAACAGCTAACTCTAGCCCGAATCTTTCGCGAGGACAGGGAAACACATTAAAAAAAAAATCTATATTCTCGTACTTATGAGAAGTACCAGCTACCGCACATTGTATTTTATCGCTAGGGTTTGGTCGTGGTTGCAAATACACCCGTCTGCCCACTGCCAGCTTTCCGGCCGGCTATCGGTTCCTTTCCGGCGGATTTACAAACTGCTTTGTTTTTTGCCTCTTCCCCAGTGGCCACAGAGAAACACGGGCTGTGGCTCCACCAAAAAAGGAAAACGGGAGTTTATAAAGTTGTCTAAGAGTCTCCCCCATCGGGGAGATGGAGGAAGATTGACTACAGAAAGTTCAAAGGTCAGTCCTGGCAGATCTAAGAACAGAGGGGCAGTGGTGCACTTCCACAGGGCATTTTCTGTACCCGGAGCAAGGCGATTATGTCCCGATGAATAGCAACAGGGCACAAAGCAGCGGGGCGCTGGAGGATGCTAGAGCAGAGCCAGGGCTGGGAGGCTCCTTAGCTGGCTCCAAAGCCCCCCGAAGGCCTCTCCAGACACGGGGATGCTCACCACCGCCGTGCAGGGGACTGTGCAAAGCAGGGTTGAGACTGGAGTCTGATGTCACCGTTTTTAAACACAGAGTAGCAGCACACTTGTGACAACTTTTTGACAAGTTAAATAAATCCAGTGGAAAGGTCTTCACCGTCTTACCAAAAAACACAGGGATGGGGTTTGTTTTTTGTCTTTTTTTTTTTTTCAGAAAAATACAAAACACACCCACAGAACCATAAATAATTTGGTGGCAATATATACACATTTAAATAATTAATTTAAATATCTTACACCTACTCTTGCTTTAGACCGTTCATCTGAAGAAAGTCTCCTGAGCATCCAGAAACGGAGGCAGGATGCCGGGAGTCACAGCCTGGGGAGAAAGTGGGTGACCTTCATGGTGGGGGACACTCGGCTGCCCTTCTTGGTCTTGCCGTTCTTGCTCAGGGCAATGAACATGCCCGGGTACCTGTAGCACTCATACGCGTTGTAGTTGTTGGGAAGGAGGATCTCTTTGAACTTGCACTCCTCCGTGAAGAAGGGCTGGGAGGGAGAAGGGACAGGGTCAGGTGGGGCCACCTCTTGGCCAAAGAACCCTGAGGGCCACTCGTGAGAGGCTCCTTTCTGACCCGGCCCTGCTCTGGCTGAAAGGTCCTCCTGGGGAGTTGGGGTGCCAAGACCCCCCCCCAGGGTGAGAAGACCTAGGTGGCCAGCCCACAGCAGCTGGTGGTCCAGCCACCTGCCTGGCACCTGGCTGCCAGAGAATGTCATCTGCACCGCTGTCACCCTATAGACTGCGGTCCTGCCTGCTGGAACCCACCGGAGAGAGGCTACAGGGAAGGGTGCCAATGGCACCCTTTATGGACTAGAAGGTGCCGCTCTAGGGAGGGGAGAAACCTCACTGTTCCTGTGGTGGCTCTCTGCCCCTCGTCTGGACAGCCCTGGAGTCACCGGCACTGCCTCAGGATACTTGTGTATGGGGGAGGCGGTGCCGACCCTGTGACCACCACGGCGGCAGGATCCAGGCACAGGCCGTCCTGGAAGGGTGGCGGTGCTGCCCGTGCTGCCCCAGCCGGGGGCTCTGCCGGCGCCTGCGGTACTCACCGAGCCGTACAGCTTGCCCTTGCTGCTCATGGCTACGAAGAACCGGCTGGCCACGCCGAAGATGCTCACCACGCCCCGCTCCACCGGCGAGAGTTCCAGCAGACCTGGGGGCGGGGCGCGGGTCACTCCCGGGCAGGGGACCCTGCCCCCCCCCGTCCCGGACCCCCTCCTCGGCATGCGAACCACCGGGGCCCCAGTTTCTGGGGTGGAAGTGGATGTAAAGGGGCCCCGGAGCCCAGCGTGCACGGGCGCGGAGTCCCTAGCCTCCTGTCCCGGCCCCGCAGTGGCCGCGCCCAGTCCCCGACGGCAGGAGCCGGGCGGCCCCGTGGGCCCCCGAGCCCGGCCTGACCTGGACGCACTTCCCGGGGTCCCCCGGGTCCCGGCTGGCTGCGCCGTTTGCCTTGTGCCCACGGGCGCAGGCGCTGGAATTCCGCACCCAGAGCCCGAGCTTCCGAAGGCGGGGAGGCGGGGCTCGTTCGCCCGGGTGCTCAAAGGCAGTCCCCGCGGCGACTCCCGGGGCCGAGAGTGTTTGCTTCCCTGCGCCGAAAGGACCCGAACCCGAGTCCGTCCCGGTTCCCACGGCCACCAGCAGGTGCTAGCCGAGACCTTCGTGCGCGGATCAGAAGGGGCGGCCGCTGCCCCGGGCCCCCGACCCTTTGCGCCGGCCCGCCCCACTCACTGTCGCTCGTGTCCGCGTGCACGCCGCCGATGCGGCCGTCGGGGAGCACTTGGAGGTGGAAGCCGATGCCCACGTTGCAATAGAGCCGCCGCAGCCGCTTGATGCCCAGGAGGTAGTCGCCCGCGCCGCTCTGGACGGCCGCCTCCTTGGGCTGCGCCGCCACCGGCAGGCGCGCCAGCGAGCGCGCCACCAGGCTCTCCCAGCGGCGTTCCAGCTCGGCCCCCAGCGTGCCGTTGGGTGCGGTGGGTGCGGCGGCGCCCCCTCGGCCGGCCCAGGGCGCCAGCACCGCCAACAGGACCGCCGGGAGCAGCGCCGCCGCGGCCGCCCCGGGCCCTGCCATCCCCGCCCTCGGGCCGTGCGCCCGGGAAGCCGCGGGGCCGAGCTGCGCCTGTAGCGGCCGGCGGGAGCGCACGGCCGGGACCGGGGCCGGGGCAGGGAGTGCGCGGCCTACGGAGGAGCGGGAGGCGAGGGACGGGGCCCCCAGGCGCCGGCAGCTACCCCGGCTGCATGGAGCGTTGGGGAGCGGGGCAGGACGCGCAGCCCAAGCTGAGACCCTGCCAAGCGGTGCGCGCCTCCCTGCGCGCTGGGCCAGCCGCGACCGAGCCGCTATATATAGCCGGGCGCCCCCTCCTACTCCCGCGGGGGGCCGTTCGCGTTCGCCTGGGCGCCCGGGGCGCTGTGGCGCTCGAGGCTGGTCGCAGGCCGCCTGCCAATCAGGGCTGGGGGAGGGGAGGCGGCCGGGACTAGCGCCGCTAGTGCCACCTGGAGGGTCCCCGGCCCCCACCCCTGGCTTCACCGGCTCACCGACCTGTTGGTCCCGCCCCTCCTCCACTCCTGCCTTCCAGCCGAAGTTTTGCCTCCTGCACTTTGTCCCTGCCTGTCCCTTCCTCCGCCTCTGCTCGAGCAGCTTGAGTGCCGCCCTAACCAGGCAACCTCGGTTCCCAGCAGCCACTCCTAGCACCTGGCCTCTCAGGGACACCGGGAGCCTGGTTCCTTTGCTGGTACCATGCAGACCCGCCTGGGTTTGGGGGGTAGGTTAGGGCAATCAGCAACATGAGCGCCTGCCAGGGAAGGAAGAACCCAGCGCCAGAGGCTGGGGGAGGCAGGTGCCCGCACTCTGGTTTGGCCGCCTGCGCACGGGGGATGCAGGGATGGAGTTCTGTAAGCCAGGTAGACTCAGCGCCTGAGCAGCGTGCTTCCAGTGGGCGCTGCTGAGGGAATGCAGGGGGCGAGGCGGTGGGGGTGCACCCAGGAGAGGCCACAGCCCTGCACCTTTTACACACCTCCTCCAGGAAAGGACAGGTGGCAGGGCTCAGGGCCGTGCAGGATATTCACGGCTCCCTGCCCGCTGATTCACAGGAGGAATAGTTCAGGGCTGTAGCTGGAGCCCCCTCCCTGGTGGGGACCCAGGCCAAGCCTCTGGAGCACTCCACCCTCGGACATCTGCTGTCACCACTCCCCACTGTGCCCATGATGGCCTGATGGGGGCGTGACTCACCAGAGGCCCAGCTAGGTGCTTGCTCGCCTAGGTGCGAAAAATCCTGTTTTCTGTGCTACCTGAGGAGCCTTGCTGCCCAGCCACAGCTGCGGGGGGCCGGGAGCCCACCCCAACCCCTGCTGCCCCCAGTGCTTGTGACCAGAGACATCCCCAGGCCACCTCCTACCCCATTCCTGCCTGAGGAGCCCTTAGACCCAACCTCTGAACCCTGCTAGAGCTCATTCACCCCACTAGAGGGGACCTGGGAGATTCGAGGTCTCTTGTCCTGAAGCCCAGAGAGGGGGGCCTTGGCAGGAAGAGAACTGGGTCTCCAGCCTCTTCCATGAGGCTCTTTGCTCCCCTCCTGGCCTGCAGCCTACCGGAGCGATGCCCACCCAGGCCAGGGCCTTCCTGGGCTGTTGGCTCAGAGCTGCTGTGGGGACCCTTGGGCCCCCCGATGACACTTCGGATCTAGGGCCGAGAAGATAATTCTGGCCAGGGCACGCATGCAGGGGACTGAGAGACAAGTCCCAAGTCCTTTCCATCTCTGGGCCCAGGAGGTGCCCCCCACCACGTCTTCACAGGATGTGGTCCCTCTCTTCCCAGGACCCCCGCAGGGAGCTCCCTTCCTGTGTCTCCTATTTTTGGGCAAGTTCAGTGAAGGAATTTAGCAGCTGGTTCATCTGGTTCCTCTCCCAGAACTCCTGGCCCACCTGCACATAGCAGGTGCCCTCGGTGACCGTCCTTGGAGGGACTGGCAGCCAGCAGGGGTGTCAGGAGCTGGGAGCTCACCATGGGTCCCTGAGCCCATCCTTACCTGTGCAGGCCTCCTCAAGTGTCCAGAGGAGCCGCCAAGGCACAGTGAGGATCAGTCAAACGTCAGGTGAGGGGTATGGCAGGAATCCCTCTCCGTGGCCTCTCATCACCCCCCATGTTCCACAGGCACCCCCTTGGCCACACTGGGCTTCCTCCCATCTCTCTCCAACCTCCTCACTGGATTCTTCCTGCCCCTTGGATTTTTCCGTCATTTGGGGAGACCTTCGGGGTGCCCCTCTCCCACCAAGGCAGTCCAGTCCTCTGCTGGCAGCTGCTGCCCGGGCCTCAGGAGTCCCCGTCAGCTTGCTGACCGTCCACTCCATCTCCCTTACACCGTCAGTCCGTGGAGCAAACTCAGGTGTGTCTTATTCCCAGCTGTGCTCCCCCCCCCCGGCCCCGCCTTTAATAGCGCCCGCAGTAGGTGCTCAGGTGTTGTGCGTGAATGGCAGCCTGGCTCGGGGCAGCTTGGAGCCCCTCCGCCGGCAGACCCTCCAGTTCAAGTGGCAGCACCCAACCCCTTGCTGCGCCTGGGTGCTGGGGAGACATCAGGATCAAGCTGCCGGCGCCCCCACGGGAAGCTGCATTTTAATGTGAAGGAATAGTTGGACCAAGCTGACTAATGTTTCCAGATCCAGCCCCCTTGAAGACTTGAAACAGGCCCTGCTCACACCCCAGGGACCCCTGTTTACCAAGAACCTGGGGTCCGAGGAAGCGTGCGGGGCCCTGTGAACGGTCTGGGCTCTCAGTCTCCTGCTTCAGGGTAGAATCCAGGCTCCATCCCTGTTGGCCTTGGAACGCGGCTGTTGCACTTCTGGTCGTGCTCATGCTCAGTGTCTCCATCTGTAAAATGGGCACAACAGCAGCAGCGCTCCCGGGCTGGACGTCGCCTTAACAGGTGCTTTGGCAGCAAGCCCCTTGGGGGTTCGGACAGGGCCTGGCTCACAGTAACGGGTCAGAATTTGCATGTCTTTATCCCCTGGGGGGCTCCACCTTGCACCATCACCAGGGACTGGAGGGATGGAAGGAAGGCTCCACGCTGAGCCCTCCTAACGGTGACTTTCTCTAACCCACAAACCCCCCACAACGTCATATCTTCACACGGATCTAGTCTTCTTCCAGGAGTGACAGGGCTTCTCAGAACTACCCACTCCGCTGTCAAGAACTCACTTGACTTAATACTACTACTAACCAAGAAGTGCTGTATATACGTTCAGTCCCCATCCTGGGGTGGAACAGCCGTGCAGCCCAGGCAGGGCTCTGGGGCTGGGGGAGCTTTGCAAACCCCTCCCCTGCTTTTCCTGCCCGCCTCCTGCCCTCCACGCGGCCCTCCCAGTGGAATCTCTGCAAATGTCAAGGAGAAGGGTGAGGCCATTGGTATAGATGTGTCTACACTGCGCCAAAACGCCCCAAGAGATGGGTGACACTTGCTTTCTTTCGGACATCCAAAGACAGGGGAGATTCAGCCCATTTCTTGTAGCTTTTTTTTTTATTATTGTGGTAAAATACGCATAACGTGAAATTTTCTGTCTTGATCACGTGTAAGTATGCAGCTCAGCGGCGCCGAGAGCCTTCACGCTGCTGGCCGTCCATCACTCCCCTCCGTCTCTGGAACTCTGTCCTCTTCCCAAACTGAAACCCTGCCCCATAAACACTAACCTCCCCCCACCCCCGCCCCGGTCCCTTACTCTGTCCCTACTAAACACCAATCACCATTCTCCTTTCTGTCTCTATGACTCTGACTCCTCTAGGGACCTCGTGGGAGTGGAATCGCACGGGACCAGGCTTTCGTGACCGGCATCTTTCACTCAGCCTGGTGTCCTCATGGTCCATCCGTGTGGTAGCAGGTGTCAGAACGGCCTTTCTTTTCAAAGCTGAATAATATTCTGATGGACCACGTCTTATTTATCCGTTCATTCCTGGACACTCGAGTTGTTTCCGCCCCTTGGCTGTTGTGAATGGTGCTGTTACCAGCGTAGGTAAAAAAGTAAGTATCTGCTTTCATTTCTTTTGGGAATACTCCCAGAACGGAACTTGCTGGATCATGTGGGAATGCTATGTGTGATTTTTTGAGGAACCATTGAACTATTCCTCGCAACTTTTTTTTTTTTAAGTCACCTTGATCACGGGGTATCAAGGAGACAGGACAGCAGGTCACATCTATGACCTACACTCACAGAAGTGTCTTGGGTAGACAGAAACCTGCCCAGAGATGGCTCTGCACCCACTAGGTTTTTCTCTCCCTTGTTACTCTCCTGGCTTCTCTTTTACGTGGAGGCTGACCCACCCAGGGCAGAGTGACAGGTGCAGGGACAGTCTACGACTGCAGATCAGTAAAGCAGCCCACCTGGGAAGGCACAGGTAGGTGCAACCATGTACATATTAGATACTCAAGTCTGGGAGAATCGGAGAACCATGCCTCAGTTTCCCTATCTGTAAACCGAGGAATCAGAGCTCTCATGCCCGACAGCTGCTGGGGGATTTAAATGAGAGGATGCATGTTTAGCACTTAGACCAGGCAGGCCACGCACCCTAGCAACGCACACAGCCGTGGTGGACTGGCAGGCGTTGCCGCCCTTACCCGAGCGCGGGGCTGGGGAGCCAGCGGCCCGGCACGTGTCCTGACTGCCCTCCCACGCTGTGTAATTGTGGGCACTTTGCTCGCCTCTCAGTGCCCAGGATCCGCCTTCACACACTTGGGGAGAGAACGAGGATTAGATGCATAACCAGACCTTGAACCCCCAGCACCTCTCCAGAAAGTGGCCAGGACATGTACTGGGTGCTGTCGGAAGCCAGGCTGGGCCAGGCTCGGGGTGTCTGCTTCCCTGTCTCTCCTCCCGCGACAGGGAAGCTGGGCCGTGCTCATCACCATCACTCCGCATCTCACGCCAGGCCATGGAGCTAACACATGGCAGAGCCAGGGCTCAAGCCCTGTGGCACTAGACACCAAAACCCAAGCTCCCAGCCACACTGCTCCCTGCCTCAGTTTCCCCTGTTGTGAAACAGAGCTCATGGTCCCAACCTTGTCTGCCTCACTGGATGTCAGGGATCGATCTGTGTAGGCGAAACTCCTTTGTGAGCTCCAGGGTAGGGATCAAACTCCGGGAGCTGATATCACAACCCTAGTAGCTTTCCACTTGGGAAATCACAGAATGCACAACCAGCCCCCCTGCTCCCTACCAGTCCCTTCTCATATTTCAAATCAAAGACAGTCGGAGCCAGAAGGGACCCACCCAGGTGTGCGGAATATGGTCCTCCTATTTCCCAGTGGACAGTGGAGGCCAGAGAAGGAAAGGGTCGCCCAGGGGTTTAACCCTCTCACTCAGGGGTCTGTCCTCCCTGCCCGAGTCTGACAGCCGCTGACCAGCAGAACCTACAACTTGGGGAGGGAGAGCTCCCCAAACCAGCAAACCAGCAGGAGGCTGCGGCTCGGAGGTCGTGGGCTATGCTCTGTGGAGTCATTGGGTTGTAGGCGTGGGGACATTGCAACCAACACCTAAGAGGTAAGAGGAGCCGGTCAAGGGAAGGGTGGGGTGCTGCAGGCAGAGGGGACAGCAGGGCGAAGGCCCAGAGCTAAAGACTCCTAGGTATTCGAGAAGAGAGAAATCAGTACTGGGGGTGGCAGGCAGGCCTGTGGACCTGGCTGGGGTCCTAGTTCACCCCGCAGTGCCTGTCCCAGGGGCCTGGGGGCTGACCACCAGGAAGACTAGGATGGGGGCATCCTCGGAGGTGTGATGGGGAGCAGCTCTCCCTGCCCCAGGCTCGGTGTCCCAGCACCTCTGACATTGAGGCCACCCTCTCCCCAGCAATGTCGGGGTTCTGCTTGTTTCCGTGGGCATGAGAATTGGCCAAACTCCATGCAAGCGGATGGGAAATACTGGTGTGGGGGGGAGCTGGACCCCCATCCCTCTCACCCCCAGCCTACGGGGCCCTCAGAGGGATCATCCTGGGTCAGGTGGGGGGAAAGAAAGACCCTTCCGAAGGTCAACATCAGCACGGGCAAATGGGCGCCTCCCTCCCCTCTCTTCCTCCCCCCCCCCCACCCTGTACCCTAGGGTGAACCCTCTGGGCCTAGGGAAAGTTCTGAACACCATGCTGAGGCTGTGTGTGGCATCTAAGCTCCAGGTGGGTCTTTTCTCTTCCCTGTTCTCTGGTTCGGGGACAGCAAAGCCAGGAACAATCCACAAACTACCGCCTGGCCCACTTCATGCATCTTACAGAATGATCCATCACAGCCTCCAAATCAAGGGGCAAGGACGTCCCAGTGGGGCTGATGGGACATGGCGGGGACTTGGAGCCGGACAGGCTGGGTCCGCATGCCAGCCCCTCTCCCGATGTGCTACGTGGCCTCGGACAAGTCACTCACCCTCTCTGGGCCTCTGTTGATTTTCCTGTAAATTCAGCCTACGATGCTGCTTAGCTGGTAGGGTGTCTGGGAGGAGTGGATGAAATGGGACCTGCCCTACCAAATGGGAGACCCAACAAGACTTCAGGGAGGGGAAGAGAGTGGCCCCGTGTTCCCTGAGACGGTGGGTCCCGCAGCCATGCTGCGGCTTCTTAGGGCTAAAATGGAACAGCTCCGTCCTGGCGTTTCCAGGACTCCCTGCTCTCTCTCCTGCTGGCCTCGGCCCACCTGGAGGCTGATGGGGCTGGGCTCCTCTCCCTTCTCCTGCTTCCATCCCACTCCAGGGGAGCCCAGATCTGGGGGGCGCCCGGACAGGGGTCTGCAGTGGGACCTGCACGGACCACCCCGCGGAGCTTGCATGTTTTGCCGCTGGGGATCTTGGGGCAAAGCTAGACCTCGGCTTCGGGGCTGTCCTGCCCTCAGGATCGTTCAGACAGAAGTCAGGTGTCCTTCATTCCCGGGGAAGTTCTGAACTTTGTCTGATCACCTGCTTGGGGTCACGGGCACACCACCCTGACCGACCCCATAAATCCAGCCCCCACCCTGAATTTGTATTTCAATTGACCTTGGTTGGAAAACTACCATTTTTGGCGGAGAGCTTTGTTTCTTTGTCCATCCATGGGGACAGGAGGTCAGGGGAGGGGCCCTCCGTGGGGAGGGGGTCCAGGGGACCCCAGTCCCCTTTCTTGTCTGCACTCCACCCCCCCTCGGCTGCTGCCCATCCTGGCATGTGAGCAAGCCGCCTCCCTGCACATCAGCTTGAAATCCAAAATGTGTCATCTGGAGTTGCAAAGAACATCATCTCTAGTGTATCTTAAATACTGACAGTTTTGAAATAAAATACATCTGTTACTCTTTTAAACGTATCCAGTGGAGTCTACTGTAACCGTTGATAGTTGCCATCTTTTATTTTAAAATAAATGTGAACGACTTTACTCCAAAGGCCAAAAATTATAAAATCTCACCTTCTTCTTTGCATTTATGTTTCCACTCTATTCCCCCACCAATTTTACCCTGATTTAAGGTGATTTTAACCTTGAAAATCTTTTTTGATCACCCTATCATGATTCTCTGGAACCGAAAGATTTCTATGAATTCAAGTGTTTTAAAAAACGAATTTTTGTGAGCTTTTTTATTCTGGCTTTTGTTTTCATCACAAATACTATTAATACATTGTTAGTCAAAATACAAGATGATGGATGAGTGAAAAGCACAAATAAGGGGCCCCTGGGTGGCTCAGGCCATTAAGCATCTGTCTTCAGCACAGGTCATGATCCCGGGGTCCTGGGATCGAGCCCCACGTCGGGCCTCTGCTCCGTGAGGAGCCTGCTTCTCCCTCTGCCTCTGCCCCCGCCCCTGCTTGTGCTCACTCTCTCAAATAAATAAATAAAATCTTTTTTAAAAAGCACAAATAAAATTCCATCAGAAATGAATCTTTAATCTGAGGGGGAACAGGGTTTGGTTTTATTTTCTGGTTTTCAACGATTTCATATGATCATTATTCCTTATTGTTGGGCTAGTGTGGGCTTTGGCCTCAATTTCCATCCCATCTCCCATTCCTGCTGATATAAAAGCCAACAGGCCTCAGTCACAGAAGCAGGTGAGATGGCAGTTTTGTTACCGTGAAGTCACTCAGGGATTTGAACGCCCGCCGAAGCGTATGTCAAAATCCCATGCGATTTAGCATCAAAAATGGTTTTCCCCACTCTGCCCACCGACACCTCAACTAGATCCTTTTTAAAGTTTGTTGACAGCAATACAATTAAATTATATTAGGGGCGCCTGGGTGGCACAGCAGTTAAGCGTCTGCCTTCGGCTCAGGGCGTGATCCCGGCGTTGTGGGATCGAACCCCACATCGGGCTCCTCTGCTGGGAGCCTGCTTCTTCCTCTCCCACTCCCCCTACTTGTGTTCCCTCTGTCTGTCAAATAAATAAATAAAAATCTTAAAAAAAAAGTTCCCATTACAAGAAAAAAATGTAACTGCGTGATAATCAATATCAACTTGACCTACTGTAGTGATCATTTCAAAATATATAGAAATATCGGATCACTATGTTGTGTGCCTGAAACTCACATGTTTTATGTCAAGTATATCTCAATTTTTTATAGGCTATGTATGGTATTATAGAAACAGCTTTAAAAAAATCATTCTTGGGGGCGCCTGGGTGGCACAGTGGTTAAGCGTCTGCCTTCGGCTCAGGGCGTGATCCCGGCGTTCTGGGATCGAGCCCCACGTCAGGCTCCTCCGCTATGAGCCTGCTTCTTCCTCTCCCACTCCCCCTGCTTGTGTTCCCTCTCTCGCTGGCTGTCTCTATCTCTGTCAAATAAATAAATAAATAAAATCTTTAAAAAAATTAAATTAGGGGTGCCTGGGTGGCGCAGTCGTTGGGCGTCTGCCTTCGGCTCAGGGCGTGACCCCAGTGTTCTGGGATCGAGCCCCACATCGGGCTCCTCTGCTGGGAGCCTGCTTCTTCCTCTCCCCCTCCCCTGCCTGTGTTCCCTCTCTCGCTGGCTGTCTGTCTCTGTCAAATAAATAAATAAAAAATCTTTTAAAAAAATAAATAAAAAAATAAATTATATTAAAAAATAAAATAAAAATAAAAATAAAAATAAAAATAAAAATAAAAATAAAAATAAAATTTGTTGACAGCAAAGACACAGAAGCCTCCGGAATCAGCAAAGGATTTATGGCCAGTCCCGGGAGCTGGACTTTTCCAGCTTCTGGGCAGTTTCTCCAAAGGCTTTTTCATAAGACCTTGAAAGAAGGATGAATTATGCCCATTTTCCTTATACTAGGAGGCCCAGTGTTAGACCTGATATAGCGGCGGGCGGGGGGGCGTGGGGAAGCAAAAGGAGGGCCGGACTCACTGCTGACTTCAGCAGGGCTCGGCCTCACACGGTGCTGAAAATCTTCTAACGGATCGTGTGCTTTACATACGTTTCTTTCCAAACCTGGGACCTGCAGACTTGGTTCCTCTGACATAGGGAAACTACACCGTGTAACGGATTGGCTGGGGCGGTCCTCAGGGTGAGAGGGCCATGCAGACCACGCTCAGGACACGTCGGACCGCATTCTCCGGTTCCTACAGGCAAGTATAATGTGTCTCTGCAGGAAACTCTCCCCTTAGACTTCGGGCTCCGAGACAGGGGGCCGATGGACAAGTCCATCCACAAGCAGACAGGAGGAGCCCGTCTCTGCCAGGGGCTGCTGCCTGCTGACCTCGGGGGCTGCCACCATCTCTGCTTGCTGTCCCGGGCCTCTCCTATGGGAGAAATGCATTCTGTCAACCGTGTGGGACCGGGGCGGGGACAGGTCATGGCACGACATCAGTATGCCTGTGGTCCTCCGCTCCCCGAGACGTCTGCATCCCCAGCTCCCCGTGCGGGCCCGACTGTTCCTACAGCCGCCCTAGACCCCGTCAGGGGCTGCTTTCAGGTGTGGGAGAGCTGGAAGGAGGGTCCCCGGGTCTTCACCTTTCCCTTTGTTTGCTGCCCTGAGGCCGTGGCAGCCAGAGAGAGGGGAGAGCTCCCGGGGAGGTCTGTGCAGGGTACAAAGCATGGCCTGGCTTTCGTGAAGCGGGGCGGGGGCGCTGTGGGGGAGGTGGCCTGGTACCTTCTCTGGGTGGGGGCTGTCCTAGGGCTGCTCATTTGGAGCGGGTCACCTGTCCCTTTTATTCACGGGACCGGAGAACACAGTGGCTCGGGCCACACGCAGGTGTGGCTCAGGGAGGGGGCAGAGAAGCCCTGAAGAGGCGTTCCCTCCGTGCCTAGCTCGCCCCCTACTCACCTTTCTGACCTCAGTGCAGCCTTGACCTTTCAAGGAAGCTTTGCTTGGCCTCTCAAGTCCAATCCCATCATGGCCTGGCCGTAGAAAGCTCAGCCCCAGCGTTTTGAGGCAGAAAGGAGAAGCTCTCAGAGTGCCTGGGGGGCTCGTCTGTTGAGCGTCTGACTCTTGATTTCGGCTCAGGTCATGATCTCAAGCCCCGTGTTGGGCTCCGTGCTCAGGGCAGAATCTGCTTGTCCCTCTCCCTCTGCTCCTCCCCCTGCTCTCTCTCTTTCAAATAAATAAATAGGGCATTAAAAAAAAAAAACAGGAAGCAAGGAGAAGGTCTTAACTGTGGCTCTGGGACAAAAGGTGCCCTCCCAGAGGGTTCCGGGTAGGCAGGGGCTCACGGTCCCCTCCCTGTGCCTACTCTCACCCAGCACCGAGGCCCCAAGAGCACCCTGGCTGCTGGCTCGTGCTCACACTGCCTTCCTGGGGAACAAGGTGCTCCTGAAGAGGGCTCAGGGCACTCAGTTTCCCCGCTACCACCTCTGCCCTGGCCAGGCTGCAGTGCTGAGTGCGAGGCTGGCCATCTGAAGGGCTGAGTTAGGCCTTGTGAACGCGACCCACAGGAAGGGGGACAGTGCTTGGGAAAGAAAGGCTGCACAGCTCAAGGGACTCGCTGTGCCTGTCACGGGCCCCGCGTCTCACCCACATGTCAACAACCCCCAAAGGAGGCCAGGTATCATCAGTCCCAGTTACCAATAAGAGACCCGAGGCGCGGAGGGGACACTGAGTTGTGCCTCCCGTGCGGGGGTCTACTATCAGTGTGGGCCAAGTACACCCTCTTGGAGTCGTGTGTGTCTTGGAAAAGCCCTTCCGGAGGCCTGCTCTTGTCAGATCCCCAGAGGCAGCTTTCCTGCGGGGTCGGCCTCGCAGGCCGTGTCCCCTGAGTGAGGTCGCCCGGCTTGCTTGCAGGACCCACACTGGATGCAAGACCCCCACACTAGTCTGCACCGCGCACGAGTCTCCTGCTCAGGCTGGGCGGAGGGGTGCTGAGCTGAGCCCCAGACTGGGTCCCGCACACCTCCCCCGCCTCCTCCAGGGATCAGGGGCAGCAGGCGGCAGCCCGTGCAGGAGGTAACTTAGGATTTCCGCTCCCACCATCATTGTCCCAACTGCTGTCCCTGACGGCGGAGGCCGCTGGGCTCAGGATCACCTTGGGGGGCTGGGCGTGCTGCCTGGCTCCGGCCCTGACTCTGTCGGAACCTGGGCAGGTTCTTATCCTTGTCTTCCCATCTGCGGGATGGGTGACAGTGGGAGGATGACCCAAGCAAATGCTTAAAGGAGCAGGTGCTGCTGAGCCAGGCCCGCCTCTGACGTCACCCCCGGGGGGGGGGACTTCCCGCCGCCGCCGCTGCGAGGCCAGGGGCGCTGGCCCTCCGAGGTGCCCGGAGGCCATTCCTGAGCCTCTGGCCTCGGTGACAAGAGGCCTTTTTCTGCCTCTGCCGCCTGCTTGTTGACATCCCACGCGCCTGCCTCTAAGCCCGAGATGCGGCTTCTAAGCCGGGGCAGACCCAGCCTGCTATTCTGGGGTCTTCTTTCAACTATTTTGGCAAAGACCAAATGGCAGCCTCCTTTAAAATAGATGCTCCCAGCCAGAGGTCATTCCCCGAGAACCAGGTCAGATGGGCCGGGACTTCTTCACAGCAGCTCATTCAAGTAAAACCAGACCCCGGCTCGAGGGCCCGAAATGCCTCCAGGCCAGCGTGGGGCTGGAACCAAAATAAAACCCGTCCGACCCTCGGAGATGCCCCGGCTTCTGTCTCACACACGCGCTTTCTTTGTGCAATCACTGAGGCCAGTGGCAGGAGGCGGCCCGAGGGCCCGGGGAAAAGGGGGAGCTGCAGAGGTGGCGGCCCAGCCAGCTCCCATGCAAGGTCACCCTTCAGATGGACGTCCGGGGAGAAGAGTCTCCCGTCCTGAAATGCGTGTTTGAGAAACACCCTGAGTTCGGGGAGCCCTCCCTGAGCCGAGTTCCTGGATCACAGCCCCGATAGATGAATAAGTCCCTGTCCCTTTATTTCTGCAGCAGGATGTGCGACGAGTTCGCTCACTGACACGTTCTTGGTCCTTCATGTCATATGCACCCACTAACTGAGGGAACGTTGGGGAAAAAAACCAGAAAGGAGTTCCAACAATAAAGGGGTGCCGCTTCTTATTTCACTAAAGTTAGGGCACCGGCCGCAGAGACAGCAGGTTGCAAAGTGGCTCAGTGTGCGTCCTGCTACCTGGTACCTCAAATGCCAGCCGGAGGAGGGCTAAATGAAGCACGTCTCCTCCCTTCCGTTCCAGAGTTCCCCCACCCCCACCCGGAGGCATTGCCCCGATAGCAGGCCCGGTGCAGGTAAAAGCCCAGGGGTGCGCTCCTGCTGGGGCGGGCTATGTTCCAGGACAGGACACGAGGCACAGCTGCCATTCCCGCCTCAGGGGCACGGCCATCCCACAGCGAGAAGCACACCCTGAGTGAGGAGCTACCCACAGGTTAGGATTCTGAAAGGAAAATCGGGGATCCCCCCGGGTGGGGGATGGTGGGAGCCAGGGGTGCACTCCCAAAGAAGGGGCATCTGGTCGACCCGAAGTTTGAGCAGAGAGCAAGGTCTGGAGGTGAGACAGATGGGGCCTTGCTGGGGGAGGGCAGGCAGCCCGGGGTGGGGTGGGGGGAGCGAAGGTGCAGCAGGGCTTTGCAGAGGCCAGAGACCACAGGGAGCTTTGTGTCAAAGGCGGGGCTCTCTGGCTGCTGTGAGCACCTCCAAAGGCAGCGAAGACGGGAGCCCTGGCCGCTGGCACAGGCAGGTGTGGGGGTAGCAGGGAAGGCTTCACTGTACACCAGACAGTGAACCAGACTCACGCTGGTTTTTGAGCCTCGGATGGCGGCCAGCTGGGTTTCTTCCCTGCAGTGCTGGGGTGGCTCCAGGTCTGAACGGTCTGTCAGGACCCCGGGCTCAGGCCTGGCCTTGGCATTTGCCCTTGACCTGCTCAACCCAGAGGCCAGCCCAGGGCCTGCCTCCACCCGGGGGAGCCAAAAGGTGACGGTGTGGCTGGCAAGGGGGAGATGGGGCCTCGGGACCTGGGAGGTGGGTCACAGGGTCTCATGAGCTTGGGAGAGGCATTTTTATCTTGAGAGCAGAGAAGTAGTTGGAGAGCTGAAGGTGGAGGGTAGCCCCGTGTCCTCTGTCTTTCCAGAAGCTCGCTGCCACGGGCCAGGCTGGGTGCACAGTTCTGGAAGAGCCAGGTGGGAAGTTTATGAAGCTTTGTGGGCTACCAGCCTCTGTCCCGGCCACTCACCTCTGCCAGGGGAGCTTGGGACCACCCTGGACGGCCGGCCAGCACATGGGTGTGGCCATGAGCCTGGAAGACTCACTCCATTTGTGTAAACAGTGGGGGGCCGGCTGGGGCCCCTGGGCAGGCAGGGCCTCTGGAGAGGACAGGGTGGGGGGCGGGCGCACTGTCTGCACACCTCCAGCCGCTTCCCTCTCCAAACCTACCTGAGTGGCTATGCTATGTTGGCAGCCCCCCAAGGAAAATGCACAATCTCTATCCTCAGAAACTTCCAGAACTCAGGAACAGTAAGTACGTGAGGAACATCATGAGAGCAGTGCCCAGTAACTGAGCACGGGCTACAGGCATTTTGCGCACCACGTGTAGGTTTCCCGCTGGCAGTTCTGGGGGCGCAGGAGGAAACTGAGGCATTGGGGTCAGGCATAGGCAAGCCACCATCATTCATTTCCCAGCAGCCCTTGCAAGGACAGCAGATCCAGGCGCGCTTGGCGACAACCCAGCCGGTGTTGATGGGGACACCTCTGTGGTGGAGCTCTGCCCACTAATCACCTGCTGTGTGACCATGGGCAAGTCGCTCACCCTCTCTGAGCCTCAGTCCCCTCCTACCTTCATGGTTGGATTCCACAAGAATGTGGGCGAGGAGGGTGAGAATCCCCTGTGAGGCTGGATGGTGGCCTGTCTCTTCCCTGGCTGGCGTGACTGTGCTGGCAGCGGGGTGCTACACGGGGACGGAGGAGGGCCCAGGGCCTTCCTCCTCAGAACAGATGCTCTGGGTCAGGGCAAATCAGCCTTCTTGCCATCCTTGGTCACGCCCTGGGCGCCTGACTGTGTGACTGTGTGCTTCCCAGGACCCAGGGCCTGGTGGAGGTTGGCCATCAAGTCAGCACTGGGATGTTTGGTTTCTCACGAGCCATTGTGGTCCCAGGGGGCAGGGGATGTGGACACGCCAGGAGCAGTGACCGTGGCGCTCAGAAGGGACCCGGCCTCGGTCCATCTTGATCACCCAGGTCAGGAATGTGACAGCAGAAAGGCCCCATGAGATGCAGGCCCTGATAGGTCTGGGTGGGGGGTGGGTACTTCCTCTGGCCCAGGGCGCAGGTCACGGTGCGCGGGTCCATCACAATGCAGGCGGGGCGGCGAGGGCCCAGAGCCGGGGCGGTGGCTCCCCAGAGATGCGCGCAAGCAATCCGATCTGGCCGCTGCCTCTTGACCCCTCCATGGCTCGCTATGCTGATGGAAAAGGCCCAGTGGCCTTCGCTGTGCCTCCAGACCTCGTCTCCCTGCACAGTGCCCGCCCAGTGGGATAACTGGCCACACTCGCTGGACTCTGTCCTCTCTGTGCTTGGTCTCCACCTTCCGTGAGGCTGACTGCCCGCTTCAAAGCCAGCTCGTCGTCAGAAAGCTGTCTGACCCCCAGGCTGCATTAGAGGCTCCTCCCTCACCCCGGGTCCAGCACGGTCACCTCCATTGGCACCCTTACTCCAGGGGGTGATAACTGCTGGCTGGATAGTCGCTTCTCACGACACCCGAGCTCTTAAGTGTAGGGGCCCCTCTAGCAAAGCCAAGGCCTCAGTAAATATTTATTTGCTCAACGAACAGATGAATGAATGAATCACCCTGCAAATACGATTTGTTTTCACTTAATCCATATACCCTACCACTTTCCCACACATCATGTGATCTTTGTAAACCTTGTGATTTCTGTAGATAGACTGTGGTTTACTTAACCATTCTGCTGTTTCTAATATTAGGTGGCTTCCGAGGGTTTGGTTTTTTTCCTCTTCTATTATAAACAATGCTGCGACGAACATCTTTGTGCATAAAACATTGTTTCCCTCTATTTGGGATGTGATCTTCAGAAGCAGAATCTCTGGATTCAGGCTGAGAACTTCGGGCTCTCAATTCAGTCCTCAAAAGTACAGGTCTGTGTGCGGGTGGCAGTGGGGGTGACTGTCCCTTCAGGCACATGCTCAGCAGCACTGGGTGGGGGGGTTTTCTTTCTGTTTTTGTGGTTTTTTCCTTACCAACTTGACAGGTAAGCAATGAACCTGGATTTTTCTTTTATTTGTTTTAAAGTTTCGATTTTATCACAGTTTTAGGTTTACGGAGAAGTTACAGAGCATCCCTGTACACCCACCCCGTCTCTGTTAGCGTCTGGCCTCTGTGTGGTACCTCTGTACAGTCAACCACCCACGATCCATGCATTGTTACCAACTGATGTCCGGCCGTCACCCCATTTCCTCCGTTTTTCCCTGTTTTCCTCTTCCGACCCAGGATCACATCCGGGCCCCCTCAGCATGTTTGGTCACATGTGCCTTTCGCTCCTCCTGGCCACGACCGTGTCTCCGACTTGCTTTGTTTCGATGACCTTGATGGTTTTAAAGTGGTTTTTAATTTCAACTCCCGTGTCTTTGAGGATCGCCGGGGGTGAATCCGGCTCCAGGAGTTGCGTTCCTCACTGCCCCTTTGTCTCCTGGGGGTCTCGATAGTTCTCCTAGAAATCTGAGTGACTTTAGCGATCGTGAGCACGAACCCTTTCCTATCATGGCCAAACCCCCCCCCCCATTTAAACACCTCTGGGTTTTTTGTTTTTTTCACTTGGGTCTGCCCTTTTCCCAGGGTCACCCTCTCTCTTCGAAGTACCTGGGGACGAGCTTTCCAGTAGGTGGGTACTGGGGGGGCGGTGTTAATGGGCAAGGCCCATATTGCTATTTATATTCCTCAGCTCTGTGGGAGATCAGGGGACAGCCTGAGCTGGGGGTCCCATACTTTGGAGGCAGGAGTAGCACGGGCTGTCCTTTGGGAGCAGTGGGCATCTGTTTCCCAGGGCGGGCCAAGCGCAAAGCCCCCTGGCAGGCACAGACGGGCCTCTACCCTGCCCTCAGAGCCAGAGCCCCAGACTTAGCCCCTGACCATACTTCAAACAAAATGCGGAGCCCCGAGCATGGCACTGCACCAGCTGACCTGCCTGCCAGCACCCTCCTGGTGCCCCTCCGCCCATGCCACTCAGCGGGCATGGTCGCTCGGCGTCTGGGCCAGGCTTCTCCCCACCACAGGGCCTTTGCACTTTCTGGCCACCCTCTTCACATGGTGGTTCCTCCTCACTCAGGTCTCCACTTGGATGTCATCTCCCCAGATGGATCTTCTTGGTCAAAGTGTCCCCTGTTCCCCCACATCCCTCTCTAGCCCACTTCTCAGCTTGCTTTGTGAAACGGGCAGGGCTCACCCTCCTATATCACAAGGGGGCCTCCCTAGGGTCGGCCTCACTGGCCCAGCAGCGGGACTGGCCCACCGTCCCGTTCCTGCCAGGGCTGGCACCAGACTGGCGTTTACGGGAGGTTAGCGGGGTCTGTAAACACAGAGAGAGGGACCGTTGGGAGCGTGGATGGCCCCAAGCAGGTCCTCCCCACTCTCGATGAGACAGCACCATCTGCTGCTGGAGGCGGCCACAGTGCGTGGCCCCCACGGAGCCAGCCTTCACCGAGCTCTGCCCACGAGGACGGAGAAAGGGAGTGGGGCCCAGTGAGGAGGGCCTGGACTGGACAGTGGTGAGGGTTTCCCAAGGACAAGGGGTCACCTCTTTGACCAGGATTGGAGTTCCCGCCTCGTTCTCCTCAACAGCGCCTCCTGCAGGACCCCAGACGCTCAGCGCGGACTCCCTCTCCAGGAGCTGCCTGGCCCCCTCGCTGACATCACATCAGGGGCTGGGGCCCGTGGCCTCTGCAGCTGGCCCACCTCAGAGACCCAAAGACCTCACTTGACCTTCTTGCACGGCCTGGCTTACAAGGTTCTCTGCGAGGGGCTGGGGCAGGGATGGGCACTCCTATTTGACGGGAGAAATAGGCTCAGAGGGGCAAAGCAACCGCCCTGTCCATGCAGAGGTGAGTAACACGGGCCGTCCTTGGAGGTGGAGTCGGACTTGAACTCAGGTCTGTCTGACTGCTGACCCTTGCTCTGACCAGTAGCACTCCGTGCTGTGTGACCTTGGCAGATGGCTTCACCTCTCTGAACCATTTCCTCATCAGCAAAATGGGTACCTCCAAGGATAACCGTGAGGCCCTAGCAAGAGAGCATGTGTGCGGGGCTCTGGCATCGCGCGTGGCTGTGAGCCGCGGCCGGCAGGACTCGAACCCCTGTTCCTTGCCCAGACCCCTCCCCCCTTCACCCTAGCCCCTCCTGAGTCCCAACAGGGTATTATGTGCAGGGGGAGGAGGGCTGCCTGCCTCCCTCTGCCTGGGAGAAGCTACTGGACTGCGAAGTCCAAACGGGCCTGGCTCAGAGGCAAAGCCAGCCGTGCGTGCCCAGCGCAGGCGCCTGGCTCATGGGGGGCTGTCCAGAGATCAGACACAGCCACCGCCCCTTGGCCCCCATGCCAGCGTCACTTCCGGAGGTGCTGAGAGCCCAGGCCCCGGAGGAGACCGGCCACCTGTCTCACAGGAGGACGGGGCTGCAAGTCAGAACTTTGGGCATGCGTGGCTGGGCCAGAGTCCCGTCCCCAGCACGGCTCTTGGAGTTGGGGTTGTGAGGAAGGCGCTGGCCTAGCTGGCCGCCCTCTCAATGGCCCTACCCCTGGGGGAGGGTGGGAGCGACAGGTGAGGGCACTAGCCCTTGCCCTGCCCTGCCCCTGCCCAGGGAGGGGCCTCTGACAACAGCCGCTCAGTGTCCCATTGGAAAAGCCTTTGTGCATCTCTTGGGCCCTGGTTAGGGAAGCTCCCATGTGGGACAAGCGGGGGCTCTGACCTCTAGCAGGTGGCCTCAGGCAGGGCTGCCAATAAATCTTAATGCCATTCTCCCCGCAGGGAGGACATCCAAAGGGCCAAGCATTCCCCTCTTGTGTTTGACATTTGAAGAAGCCGCCAGGGGAGGAAGGACTTGACGGGCGCTGGGGCACACGTGTGGAGGAGGAATCACAGTGTCTACTCTACAGAGGCAGAGACCTGATCACTGCTTGGAGCATCCATGTGACTGAAGTCTGGCCAATAGGAGGCAAGAGATGCTAGTGGGTGTGGCTTCTGGGGGATGTCCTGTGAGGTGGGAACGTGCCTGTCTTCTTTACTGTTGTTGAGTGGAATGTGGATGGAATGGCAGGAGCCCAAGCAGCCATTTTGTACCATGAGGTCAAAACCATAAAATGAAAATGAAGGCACAAATGGGAGGAAGTTGAGTCCCTGATGAATGTGGAGCAGCCTCATCACCCTGGACCTCTTTTACATGAGAAATATACACTTTTACCTTGTTTAGAGTACTTTTATCTTCAGTTTTCTGACCTTTGTAGCTGAGTGAATACTCACGGAGTGAAAACAGATACTCTAGGAGGTTCAGCTGAGGAAAGATGAGCTATAAAGTCCAAATCTATTTGATTCCAAAAGCAGCCTCGATGTAGGCATGGGGGGGAGTGAGCATTGGAGGACCCAAGCTGCTGCTGACAGGGCCAGGGATCCCCCAGGTTAGGTATTGGTGAGCTTCAGGGGAACTGTGATCCCCCACTCCAGACAATGATGCCTACATTTCAGTGGCAGTGACTTTCCCCAGACCCACACACCTGGGTGGAGGTAGCCCTTCTTTGCCCAGCTCTCCACCTGCCCTCTAGCCCATAGAGAAAGGATGTACGTGTTGGGCAGAGGGCAGTCGTGCCTCCCAGGGCCATTGTCTGTTCCCAGGGCAGCAGGCACAGCAACCACCTAGACCCAGCTTCTGGTCCAAGCTCATGCCTTGCCATGAGGGACTTGGGGCTTTACCCCTGAGCCTCAGTTTCCCCACCTGTAAAATGGGGATCATAATGGCCAGCCTTGCAGAGTGGCTGGGAGGATTCAGTACGGTGATGGGTGAGAAGCACCCAGCTCACAGCAAAGTGCTTTAAGTGCTAACGTGCTAAGTGTGAACAACTGTGGAGGTAACCCTGCAAATCAGGACCTGTTAACACTAGTGTGTCACGGCGAGGGCTGTTCACACACAGATTGCTGGGCCCGTCCCCCGGGGCTCTGATTCAGCAAATCTGCGGTGGGGCCCAGGAATGCATTTCAAGCCAAATCCCAGGTCAGAAACCACATTTTGAGAACCACTGGTTTAGAGAAAACTGTGAAATCGAGTCCTTAAGACCACTTGAGCCCAAGCCGTGTACCAGACCCAGGTGGTTGGGTTTGAATGCAGGCTCCAACCCTTGGAAGCTGTGCGACCTCGGGCAAGTAGCCGCCCTCCTCTGAGCCTTTGGCTCCTCGGCTATCACATGGAAGAATTAGAACCCGACTCCGAAGAGATCAGTCAAAGTGACGGGGCACCGAGCCAGGCAAGTTTCTCTTCTTCCTCCTCCTCCTCCCCCACCTAGCCTCATCGCTGTCCTCATTTCCTGCAGATGAATGAGTGCTCCGGCTTTCTGTCTCCCATCCGGTCAGCAAGAGTGGGTGCGTGCTACGTGTCCTGCTCAGGACCCAGGCCCACCACCTGCCCCTTGCCACGCCCTGGCCCTTGTGCCTGGAGAGGGGGCCTGATGCCCTTGAAGGGACATCCTTGGTGGCCATGCAGGGATGGTCAGGCAGGGATGGGGTCGTCTCCTTACGGTGAGTCAGTCCTGAACTGATGACCAACTCCTCCCTGACTGCCTGACCATGGTGACCCAGCAGGTGTTGCCAGCAGGTCCCTGGCAGAGGCACCGCAGTGGCCCCCCCGGGCTTGGGCAGACCCCTGTGGTTGGTCCTCATCTGGGCCCACCTGGGGCTTGTTGCTGAGGCCACTGCCATCTGCTGGTAGGCTGCGGCACTGCAGGCAGGGTACCCTCCGCACACCACTTGGGACAACCCAGCCGCCGGGTCAGTAAACCACTTGTCCCCAAAGTGTGGGGAGGGCCGACCAGCCCAACTGTCATGGAAGGGCGTGCAGACGTGACCGTGACAATCAAATGTACTGGGATGCAGTCTGCATGCCACACAGTTCACCCACGTAAGGGGCACGAGTCAGTGGGTTTGGCTTCACAGCGCCGTGTGTCATCAGCACCCCAGTGTTAGACATTCCCACGCCCTAAAAAGAAACCCAGTACCCATTGTCCGTCTTCCTGCTTCCCCCAACTCCCCCCAGCCCTGGCCACCACCTGCCTACTTTCTGTCTCCATGGATTTGCCAGTTCTGGACATTTCACATAAATGGGATCACAGTATGTGGCCTTTGTATCGGGCTTCCTCCGCTTGGCACACAGCGTGTTCCGAGTTCATTCGTCTTATGGGGGTATCGGTGCATCTTAAGGCCAAACCGGTTTCCTTGGGTGACAACAGCACATTCTGTTATGCATTCGTCAGCCAATGGATATTTGGGCTTTTTACATTCTCTGCCTCCTGTGACTAGTGTTGCCATAAACACGTGTGTGCGGGTTTTCGTGCGGACGTACGTTTTCAGGTCTCTTGGGCACCTGCCGAGGAGACGCAGCGCTGGATCCTACAGAACTCTCTGCTTAACACTTTCAAGAACCATTTTCCAAAGTGACTGCACCCTTGTGCCCACTCCCAGGCGTCCTGCCTGCCTGTCCTCGGAACCATGCAGGGGAGTAGTGCCAGCGTTGGAGCCCGAGAGACCCTGCGCAGCCCCGGGTGTGACACGCCCCTCGCTGAATGTGTGACCTTACAGAAACTGCTTAACCTCTCTGAGCTGCTTCCTCTTCTGCAAAAGCGAACGACAGGATGAAGCAGACGCTATCCCTTTGGCTTCATTGTCCCAGGGGCGTGGACCCCAGCACTTCCCATCACAAGCCCCTGGCGTTCTTTGATGAGAGGAGCGGACCAGAAGTTCCGGGGATGACTGTGAGCAGCCCTTGACCAAAGACGAACTTGAGTTGGTGGATAAATCGGCCAGGTGCCTCCCCGCTCAGGTGGGTGATTGGTGGGGACCTGCAGTGAGCATACAATTAACCAGACAATTAAAAACGGTGTCCAATTCAGCAAACAGAAATAACAAGGCACTGTGAGAAAAAGTGAGTGGGGAGCCCAGTTTTGGATAGGGGAGTCACAGAAGGTCTCTGAGGCAGTGATATCCTGGTCAGTGAAGACGCAGGAGGAGCCAGACAGGTGCAGGGGCAGCACATGCAAAGGTCCTGTGGCAGGGAAGAGCTCGGGACAGACAGAGCAGTGCGGCTGGGGTCAGGAAAGGAAGAAAGAATGGGGGGCCCAGGAGGTGGGGGGCAGGAAGGCGAGAAGAATATCCTGGTGAAGAGACAACTCTTGACAAAGCCACGAAGACTTGCCGTGTGCTTGGGGGTTCAGTCTGCTGTCTTGAGGCAAGAATTTTGAGCTTTCAGGTAGACTTGTTTATGCATGGTAAGAGTTCATGAAGGGGGGAGGTCAGAAAGAAATGTCTTGTAATGAAAAAGGAGCCCAGTCCTAAGAAACTGATGAACAGGACAGGTTTCCTGGCTGCTACCCCCCTCACATCTCAGCCAGCATCCCTCCTGGGCTGGAGGGCAGGAGACAGGGGCTCCAGGGAGCCTCCTTGGAGAAACTGGGAGGTCCCTCCTACTTGGTCTGGGCAGCCTGGCCTGGCCAGGGGCTCTCTGAGGCTGCAGGACATGGTGAGCAAGGCGTAGGCTCTGGTGTTCACCGCCAGGGCGACACCCCAAGTCTGGCCTGAGCAGCCTTGCCATCTCGCCCATGTTCCGTGTCCATTCTGGGGATAAGGTCCTCACCGAGAAGGTGGAGATAGTAACCCCTGCCTCCCGGGGTTGTTTGAGGGCTAGCTGTGTCATCAGATGAGTTTGGAGAGCATGCAAAGCACTTGGAATCATCTGGCACTGAGTCTGTGCTTAACCGAGGGGAGATTTTAATCACTCTTGCCAGAGCCAAGTGGTGACGTCACAGCTGACGTAAGAGCCCTGCTGTGTGTCAGGCACCTTCACTCTTCCACTGCGTTGAGTCTTTGAGACAACCTTGTGATATTGGTGCTTTTGTTGTCCCCTTTTCAGAGGTGGAAACAAGCTCAGAGTGAGTAGGGCACCTTTCCTGGCCTCATAAGTCGTGAACAGAGCACTGAGACTGGGTCAGCCTTGACGGGGACCCAGGTTGGCCTAACCTCAAGGGTTGTGATCCCAAACAGCCCTTGCTGTTTGTTCCTTCTCTGTCCCATCTCCTCCAGCCATGCCCTCAGCTCTTTATTCGAGACCTTTCCACTCCCCAGGGCAGGTGAGAATGTTGTCAAGCTATCATCTCGATAGTGGCCGGATGGTCACAAGGTTCTTGAAAATGGGGTTCTGGCTGGTGGTGTCCCATTGTCCTCACTAACAGGGAGCTGCCCCAGTTTTTGCTGAATTTCTCCAGGTCACTGCTTCCAACCTGCTACTTTAGAGCCGTGCCTCTGTCTTCCAGAAGGCTGGGGGGGGGGTAGGTGGGTGGATGGTTGGGTGGATACATGGATGGATGGTTGGGTCGGTGGATGGATGGATGGATGGATGGATCAGTGGACGGACAGATGGTTGGGTAAGTGGGTGGATGGAGAATTGCAGTGCCATTCCCCTAAACATACAAAAGGTAGATAAATGTATTTATTTTATCAGAGATAATAAATGAACGTATGAAATTTCTATCTTGAACCCAGCCTGCCCAAGGCATGAGTTTTCCCAGGAATTCTCACCTTGCTATCAGTACTCCCCGTGTGCCCCCCATGAAATTTTCCATGCATTCCTCACCTTTGAGCCACTCAAATAAGAACACAGCAGAACAGGTACCTTGGTGAGGTGCACTCTGTTCTTGGTGCATCTCCCAGCCCCCCCCCCCGGAAGGAGCAGTGCCCGGCCCTCTCCTCTGTCCACTCCTGGCTATGCAGCTGTTTTTATAGACCGTTCACTGTCTGGGTCCCGATGGCCACTGTGGAAGCCCATTTGGCAGATGGGGACACCAAGGCTGGGGAGAGGCAGGGGCCAATCCTGGGCTCCCACGATCAATCATGAGACCATAGAAGTGGCCAAGGCAGTGTTTGAATCAGCGGGTCCAAATCCAACACCTGTCCTGCCTCTTTTCTCACCCACACGCTCCTCTCCCCGCGGTCCCATAGGGAGGCGTGCACACGCAGCCCAGCCCCGGGCTCAGGCACCAGCGTGGGCCACCCTGGTGTTCCAGTACTGCGGTCTGAGAGGGCATGGGGTCAGCTCCAGGGCTGCTCTCTCTGGCTCGACCCTGGAATGTGGCCCGGGCAAGGTCACCCTCCAATGGGTGGGCACTAATTATAGACCTACTTGTTCACCTTTCTGAGTCCTTCAACCCCTGGGGATGCGGGACGTCTCTGAACCTGCCCAGGGGTTCAAAGGCCCACCCCGAGCAGCTGAAGCTCGGTCACCCAGAGAGAGCTGCCCAGGGCCGGGGCTCGGGGGCCAGGCAGTGGCTCCTTGGTCTGTTGGCTTCCCATGGGCAGGGCCATCTTTGTCCCGGGGCAGGTGGGGAGTGGACGGGACCCGGGCAAGCAGAGCTGCTCACAGCCCCCAAGGCCACCTGCCGCCTATCCTGTCAGCTCTGCGCAGGTGCGGTGACCGGTTGGACCCTTTCTGGAGCACCTTTGATGCTGCCGACCACCTACTTCCCGCAATCAGGACGTGGCAGTGTTGTTTGCTGGGGTTTGATTTTTTGTTTTTGTTATTGTTGTTTTTTACCATTTTATTCACTTCTAAGTGCAATTTCAGGGCCTTAGGACTTTCACGGTCTTGCATGACCACCACCACCCACTGTCTGGTTCTCCTCCTCCCGGCCCCAGCGCCCACCGTCTGCCCTCTGTCCCGACACGACCCCTCCCTTGTGTGAAGGAGTCGCCCAGCATTTGTCCTTCTGCGTCTGGCTTATTTCACTGAGCATTGCGTCCTCAGGGTTCATCCGTGCGGTGGCAGGTGGCCGCCCTTCTTCCTTAAGGCTGTTACCATCCCACTGTGTGCATGGACCACACTCTGCTCGTCCAAACATCTGTCGACGGACACGGGTTCTCCCGCCTTTTGACTGCCGTGAACGCACAGCTGCGAACGAACGCGGGTGAGTGCCCGCTTCCAGTACATCCAGGCGTGTCCCCCGAAGTGGGCTTGCTAGGTCACATGCGCATTCTGCCTGTGCCTCTTTGAGCAGGCGCTCTCCCGCTTCCCACAGCGGCCGCCTCACTTACATCCCCACTCCTGCATGCTCTTGACCCAAAGTCCCAGAGCCTCGAAAGCAAAGGCCCTGCTCCAATCCCAGAGACCCTGCTTCCTTCTTCCTCCCCGCCCATGCCCGCCTGGGTGACAGGTGGGGTGACAGCAAGGGCAGAAGAGGGCAGCAGGCTGTCTTCACTGGAGACTCGGGGGCGCCCTGTCCTGGCTCATACAGCATATTCTCATGGGGCTGTGGGTGCCCAGTCTCCAGCCTCGGCCCACTCCAGGCCTACGCAGGAGGGTCCAGGCCCATGAGGCCCCATCCCCATCCTGATTTCCTTTTCTGGGGGATCCTACCTGCATACCCATCACCCCACACTCACAAGGACTCCCAGGAGCCTCGCGTCTGCCAAGAAGAGAAGGAGGCAAGGCACTGATTCACATGGGACCTGCAAGGGTCGTAGATCCCCTGGGACCGCCTTACTGCCCCTGGCATCACAGAACTCTGTCCCGCTCAGCCCCATGCTGCTGGGCTGGGCAGTGTGGTACAGCGCGGGGTGTGGATGAGCAGGTGTCCGGGGGTGCCAAGGCAGAAGTCACACCCAGGGCAGAACCCCACCAGCCTCAGCATCCTGCAGACATGTGAACTGGACGGAGGGAAGCCAGGGAGGCCAGTGGCGCTGAGGTGGGTGGCCTGGCTCCCTGCGTGGGGAGCCTCCTGGGGACCGGACCAGGAGTTGCAACTCAGGAGACGGGGCGGAACGGGGCAGCGCCTGTGACTGGCCCTCAGCCCCCAGCCCAGGAGCTGTGTGCCTTCGGACGTGTCCTGCGTCCTCGGGAGCCTTCGCTTTCCCACCTGTGAGGTGGGTGACACTTGGGCACTTGCCACACGGGGGGAGCACCCCCCACCCCCAGGGTGCTCTTGGGTACAAGGCCATCTCCCCAGTCCCTGCACACAGCAGCTCTTACCAACTGGGGGATGGGGCTGGATTCCACTGCACTTACGTACGAGCTTTTAAACTGATCCTCAATCCTTCTTTCCTTTGGGGTTCATTCTCACTGCTTAGAAGACACTAACCTGGCTGGGGAGAGCGTCTGGGGTTGAAGAGGAGAAAGGGATGGGCTTGCTTGTGCAGGTCTTCTTTTGAAGCCCTCTGTGGCCCCATCCTTAGCACCCCAGGCCCCCCAAGGCCCAGTTAGAGGGGCTTGGTGTCAGCAGCGTGGTGGACCCCTCGCAGCTGCTGCCCCCCCTGAGCCCTTGCCAGGGGGCCAAGTCCTTTAGCCTGGGGGCTTACACCTTCCCTATCAATTGACGGAAGTAGGGTCCCCTCATTTGGGGGCCCACCCAAATTGCCAGGCAGCGAAGACTCCTGTCCTCTGTACGAAGCAGCTATAACAGAGTCCCACAGACAGGGCAGCTTAAAGAGGAGGAACTGACTGTCTCCCAGATCCCAGAGGCTGGAAGTCCAAGACCCAGGGCTGCTTCCTGCGGAGGCCGGGAGGGCGGCAAGTCTGTGCCAGCCCTCTGCCCCGGCTATTGCTGGTTTGCCGGCTATCTCTGCCATTCCCTCCGGCTTGCGAAGCCAGCACCCTGTCTCTGCTTCCACGTTCACATGGCATCTCCCTGTGTCCAACTGTGTCTCCAAATTTCTCCCTCTTCCAAGGACACAGTCATACTGGATTGGGGCCCACCCTACTCCAGTGGGACCTCATCGCTACTTGATTACATTTGCAATGACCCTATTTCCAAATAAGGCCACCTTCTGAGGTCCCGAGTAAGTCCCCCTAACTGAGGTGAGCATCAGGAGATGCAATTCAACCGTCACTCCCTCCTAACCCAGGCCCAGGTGAAGCTGCTTGGGCTGCAGAGGGGTCAGGACTGAGCCGAGCATGGCCTGCCAGCTGCAGAAAACACATTCTCCTCTCCAATCTGTTTTAACCACCAGCACCTGAACGTCTCCTTTATTCTTTAGGGAGCCCCGTCAGTAGTGTCGCAGGGTGGGCTGGTGGGTATGACGCTGCCACGTCCCTCCAACTACGTCCCCCGGGCAGCTTCCCCACCTAACCTGCTTCCTCATCGGTGACATGGGGCCCTTGTGGTGCCTGCTCCGTCCTATCCCACATCCGGCCCCTGCGCCACCTGCAAACTCCAAGACAGTGAGCCTCTGCCCATGCCCTGTGGCTCTCACTCAGGTCACCCCACCCACCGCCATTGTCGGGCGAGCAGGTGTAGTGGGGGGGGGGCAGGGAAGGCACCAGGACCAAGACAGAGCTTGGCCACCCACTGGCTGCGGACCCGGGCAAACCATGTCTCCTCCCTAAGCCTCCAAGGTTGCTTTCTTAGGCAAAGACAGGGATGCTTAAGGCTTTGGTGGCGGGCTGCAAGGGTAAAGGAGCTCAGGGAGAGTCGTAGCTGGCGCATAACACAGGTGCTCAAAGCTGTCCCCGGAGAAACACACAGCTGCACAGTGGGGGGAACTGTTTTGGAGTTCTCACCAAAGTAAACCAGTTTCTCCCCCCCCCTCACGTGTGCGTATACACACATACACACAGTCCAGCCAGAACACACACACACACACACACACGCCCACACACACAGTAGCCTCTTCTTTCCATGCACACAAAACATCTATGGGTTTCAAAAAATAGCAACTCTCTAAACCAGCGGATTAAAATGCATTTTTCATTTAATTGCTCAGAATACAGTCTTACATCGTAACGCAGTGATTTGGCACAGACGCTGCTATCATCACAAGTAAATAGGCCTCAATGTCTCCTCGGGCCACGTTATAACCTATTAAATAACAAAGTAGAATAAAATACTTTCATGTTTCGGTTATACAAACGCCCGCTCGTCCCACAGCCGAGCTGCACGGAGGTTCCTCAGGCGGCTGGAAGCCCCGCGCATCGGTCAGTTTTCCCCGTGGGCGAGGGGTGGCTCCTGGCCCACGGAAGCCCGCAAGGGTGTGGATTTAAAGCAGCCCTCCCTCTGAGTCCCGATTCCCTTCTGATCTGACCCCTTTTGAGAGAATCGGGGCAGGGTGGGCTTCCAAACACCGGCCAGGCAGAAGCAGGGGAGGGGCAGGAAAGGGGGGGAGCGGTCCTGGGAAGGGGCTGGGCCAGGACGGCCAGCCGCACCGGTGGACGCCCTGCACCTGCTGGGCTGGCCACGGGCCGGGAGCCCGCCTGGGGCCAGAACGTGGACAGCTTTGGCTGCGCCAGGCCTGGCGATCTACGCACGGCCTCCCCGGCTCCGCTTCCTCTGCCGCCGGGGCCTGGTGCCCTTGCCTGGGGGCCCGGGCAGGCCGCCGCGGAGCCCGGCCTCGCTCTGGAGCAGCCGCACCATCTCGTGGTCCTTGTGGTCCAGCACGCGCGGCAGGAACAAGGAGGACTTCTGGGTGCGGCGCGTCTTGAAGCCCCTGCGGGGCCTGCCCTTGCCGTTCACGGACACATACCACAGTCTCTCGGCGCTGGGCTGCCGCTGGGCCCCCGGGCCGCTGGGCGCTGTGCGGTACAGCCGCGAGGCGTACGTGTTGTAGCCCAGCTCGTGGATCCGCTCCACGAACTCACACTCGGCGTTGTAGCTCTCCTGTGGGGGCAGAAGGCCTCGGTCAGCCGCTGGAGAGGCCACGGAGGCCACAGAGGCTCCCACGGAGGCCCCCATACAGGCTGGGGGCCGGGGTCTTGGGGACTGACTTGTCCCTCACCAGGTGTCCCTCTCCTCCTCCCTCCTGCCCAGTCCAGCAATTACCTGACCCATGACACCCATGCCTACGCTGTGCCTGTCCTCCCTCTAAGCCTGGTGAACCCGGCCTTCGGGATTCAGCTCAAGGGTTCAGCTCCTCTGCTAAGGTTTCCTGAGCACCCGGGAAGAGTGCTCCCCAGCTCTGTCCCCCTTCCGGGGCACTGACTGGCACAGGGACATGTGGCTGTCTCAGCAGAGCAGAGATGGGGCCTGCCCTCAGTCTCTGCTGGTGGTGGGGACGTCGGCGGGACGTCTGGACACAGGAAGAGGGCAGTACCCCAGACTGCTTTTGGAAAATGTGCATGAAACAGAAAAGAAATGAACATTGGGATATGGCTGGGTTTTCATGAGCCTGGCTTCTCCATTAAGCTTGAGTTTAGGTCCTGGCTCTGGGCCTTGAACTCTGAGAGGGGCTGTCTTGGCCTCACTGTCCTTGCCCGACACACGGAGCAGAAGCCAGGAGCCCAGCCAGAAGCCTATGCTCAGCAGGCACACAGACACCGCTGTTGTCAGGGCAGCTCAGGGGTGGGGGCGCCCCGCACGAGTGGGGTGTAGAGGAGACCACTGCCCACAGAGGTGAACGGGGACCGGTGTGGGCCTGGGACAGGCTGGGAGGCGTGGGCTGGGCCTGGGTCTCTGCCTTCTCAGAGACAGGCATCCAGAGGGAGAGAGGCACAGACTCGTAACTCCAGGGGCTTTCACCAACGTCCCTTGGGCCACCTAAGTGGGGCACCCCCAAGTCGGGAGGGGGTGAGTCTGACTTACACCAACCCAGGTGAGGCTTCAGTCTGAGCTGTAGGCAGGTAGGCATGCCAAGCACCCCTGGGGCTTCCCTCCTCACCTGGTGCCGGGGGCAGGGCTTAGGGGCAGGGGGAGCTGGGCAGAAGGAACCCGAGGCCCTCATGGTCTGTCTCCATCTGCAGAGGGGAAAGGGGGCTGCTACTGAGTGCAGGAGGCCCAAAGACCCCCGGGCCCATTCTCAGGGGGTCACAGGCTGGTCGGGGCTGGACCCATGAATGGGACAGCCTGTGACCTGGAAGGGCCGTAGGACACATGATGGTCAAGCACCAAACACCTCTTCCCAGATGACGCATAAGTCCAGAGGGAAGGGTGGGGGGCTCCCGTTTGGCTGGAAGAGGGAGCTGCCTCTCCCGTAACCTCGACCCCTCTGTGCTGTCCCAATCCTCGGGGATGCCCAGAATGCCCTGGGTCACAGTACAGGTGCCGCTGACACAGACCAGGCCTGGGGTGGTGGCAGACCCCAAATCCCAGAGGGCTACGGTGCTGTTCTGGTCTGTGCTCAAACCCTCATAATGTAGGGGTCAGGGGCCATCTGGGGGTGAGTGGGTGGGCTCAGAGCAGACCCCCATGCCAGGCGGCTACGTTAGTGTCTGGTCCCCACACTCAGGGGACCGTCAGGAGCTCAGGGGCCAAGCAGGCTCATCTCCCAGGCCTCTCTGTCCCATGGCTGAGGCCCAGGTACCAGGAAGCCACAGGGTAGGCTTTGTCATTGTGGGACAACTGAAGGGACCCAGTCTTGTGAACCTCAAAGAGTGAAGAGCGCAGGCCCCCCAGAGGGAGCTCCCGGGGGAGACAGAGCTCGCACCCCGTAGGGGCTCCTAGAGAGCTCAGGATGACCAGGAGGAAGGCGTCTGCTCAGGCCAGGGCCACAGACGCCACGCAACCCCGGGCGAGTCTCACGGTGGCAATAGTTCTCAATGCCTCTCTGGGCCCTGTTGTCCCACTCCAGACCCTGTGCTCCACAGGGCTTCCCCTCCAGTCACTTGCACCCCGCGTGCCCCCTGCTGAGACTCTACTTGTCGCTATGAGACCTCAACCTCCAGGACCCTGAGTTTTCTTCTCAGGCTCTGCCCGGACTGGGAGCTGCTCCAGAAGAGCCGGCTTGGGGCAGTGTGGAGGTGGTCAGCATGGCTGCGCCCCCAGCTGGCTCTGAACCCCAGGGGACCAGGCAGGGGGTGTGCAGGGAGGATGGGCAGGTGGCTGGCTGCAGGCAGCGTGGTGAGTATGACGAAGGTGTGGGGAGGAAGCTGGCGGAGAGGTACCTTCCCGATGAGGTGACATTTTAAGAGAGCGTCATGAGGGAGAGGTGGGCATTTCTGATGGGGGCATTCCAGTCCGGGCAAATCTCCAACTTTTGCATTCCCTTTAGCAAAATAGCAAAAGAGTTAAAAAAAAATCCCATGATAAAATAAGCAGCAACTCTTCCTGACCACACTTTGCCCAACTTCCAAATGGGCAAGGAGAGGCTGGCATGTGTCCCCTGCAAAGAGAATGCATGGAGAGAGGGGTCTGCGGGGAGATGGTCCTGGGGCTGTGTTGTCTAGGTTCCCTGTGGATGGAAAACCTCTCATTGCCCAAGGGGGTATCAGGCGAATTGCACGTAATGACTAGTTGGAGGTAGCAAATTCCCTGGTTACATGCATTTCACTCCATGCATCCCCGCCCCTGCACTTGGGGGAAGGACATTGCCAATGCCACAGTCACAGGACCCTTCTTCTGTTGCGGGGCCCCCAAGCAGTACACAGACTGAGTTCCAAATCTGTGTGCCTGGGACACGGGTCTTTCTGTGTCCTTTCCTCTACGTTGGGTCCTAAGAGCTAACAGCTCTTGCCTTTCCACCCTGTGGAGAACTGGCTGTGCTGTACTTCCCTCTCTCCTCCCTCCAGGAGCACTCTGCTTGGCCCACAGAAAAGCCTTGCCCAATACACAGTCACACTGTGCCCCAAAGCTCACCGGGTCCACTTATATCAGTGGAAACTTGGGGGGCAATCTCTGCCTTACTCTCAGCGACCTTGAGGGTAGGGCAGTACTGGGGAACAGAAAATGTTCGGGGGGGCATTTTCTAACCCAATGGCACCAGAGAACATAAGCCCAGTCTCACTCCTCCCTGTGGGCCATGCTTCAAGCCAACCGAACTGGCAGCCACCTCCAAGAGAAGCAGCTGAAACAGCACTGGGTCCCAGCTGGGGTCCTGCAGGTCCCCATGCCGCTGGACAAAGCATTATACTGCCCACGTCCCCTGTCCCCCGATGAGATGTCCAAGAGAGACGGCTGCCCCACACATGCGTGCCCACAGGAGAGTTCGGACTCACCGAAGCATAGAGCCGCCCCCTCTTGTTCATGGCCAGGTACCGCCCGGAGAAGAGCCCCTTGATGGCCACGATGCCCACCTCCACCGCTGTCATCTCCAGGATACCTGGGAAGAGTGGCGAAGGCTGATCACGCCCGCACCTCCCACACCACGCAGTGCCGAGGGCTGAGCATGAGGGCTGGGCGAGGGGAGGGCGACACACTCTCGGGGTGGGCAACTTGGGAAGTTCAGGGGAAGAAGAAATCACTGGATGGGAGGTGGAGCAAGGGGAGCGTAGAGAAGGCTTCTCCAAGGAGAAGAATTCAAACACGGGAGGGAAGTAATACAATGAACTATGTGCTGACGGCCAGGTGCCAAGGCCTTGCACATGTGGAGCTCACTGGAAGCTCTCAAGCACCTTGCGAGCCAGTCTAGTGATCTGACAGACAGGCGAGCTGAGACAGCTGAGGCTAGGTGACTTTCCCAAACAACACATACCCGTGTGAGCTAGAATTTGAACCTGGGCTGCAGACACAGGCCGGAGCTCTCCAACTTGCACTGCCCCTACTAAGGGTCAGAGGAGTCTGGGGGAGGGGTGAAGCTGGGGCCCTTGAAGCCGGGGGATACTATAATCCACGCAGTGCTTTGAGGGGGGCCACCCAAATTTACTGGCAATGGACCTGGGCAGGAGATAATAGTCCAGGGCCGGGTCCAAGCGGGATACAGGATCTTAGCAGGAAGAGGGGTTAGACGCTGGAGCTTGCAGAAGGGAGGTGCCCTGGGCTCTCCCACCCCCCACTGCATGTAAGGAAGTCTCAACCACCCCTAACCTTCCTTCTGGACACTGCAGTGCTTTTTCACCGGAGGTCCTGCAACAAAGACCTCAGAGGGGCCATTGTCTCCCCAGAAGGGCTCCAAGGGGCGCTGGAGCGTCAGCGATGCCCTGGGGGGGGGGCCTCTCTGGGTGTGCCCCTGGCCCCCAGCACGGCAGCAATCACAGGGCCCAGATCAACAGCCACACGAGGTGCTAGGTGCACCGGACGCAGGCTTCCGGCCTCCGGCGTCCATGGCACGCAGGCTGGGCAGACTCCGAGGCACCCATTGGGGCACCAGAGAAGCGCACGTCTGGTTGCGGTACAGGGTCTGCTGCCGACGTGCGCGCCCTCCTCGACCTCCGGGCTGCCGGCCTTGGATACCCCGAGAATTCTGATGCTCTGTGACTCTGAGAGGGAGACTGGATTTGGAGAGCACCGGGGTGATGCTGTAAGAGGAGCACGGGCGCTGCGGCAGCCCCAGCCTGGCACGGGGACGGCCACGCTGCAGCTCGTCCGCAACCCCTGGCTCCAGAGGCGTCCTCCCACGACGCCCTCTCCGGCGCTGCGGCTTTCCTAGAGGAAGCAGCGGTTTCCCGCCGCCGCCTTCAGTCCACCGCACGGTTTCCTACCTTCGGAGCGGGGGCGAGCGCCGCGGAATGCCGCGGAGGAGCCCCGGACCCTGGACACGCTCCCACGCTCCCCACTGCGTTCCTGCCGTGCCCCGAGCTTGGGCCTCCGGCTCCGCGTCAAGCCGAGACGCTTCAGCGCGCTGGGTTCGCGCTCCTCTCAGGGAGGCTCAGCACGAGCCAGGGGTCCTGCGGCCAGAGGAGCCAAACCCTGCAGCTCCGAGCACGGTTCGGGCCGTGGGGCGGGGCGGGGCGGGAGCATACCTGTGCCCCCGACTCAGGCGGACGTCCCTCCCTGCGCCTAACTCGTACCGGCGGCCCCCCACCCCGAAGTGGCGCGCCCACCCTGCCTTTCGCTCCGCGGCCCGGGCGGAGGCGCGAGGGCAGCGGCCCGACCCGGGGGGATGGCTCTCTACCCGCGGCGGCTGCAACCCAGGAGCCCTGCTCTGTCCCGAGTGTCTTCCGCGTGGAGGCCGCGGCTCGGGCTGGCCACCTGGGCGGCAGCAATCAAGGAGGGCGGAGGGGCCAGCGCGGCGCCCCGGGTCGGCAGGAGGAGGACAAGTCGTCAAAATAATAAAGAAGATGATAAATGCCTCGTCCAGCGCCTTTTCTCCGAAAAACTCAAAGGCCTGGAACTTGTCAGGGCCACCGAATCCAGCCGAGCGGGGAGCCCCGGGGCCGCCAACCGCGCGTCCCCTCGGACTTGAGACCCCCAGCTCCCCTCGCGCTGTTCTTCCCGACGCAAGGGGACAGCAGGGGACCCCGGCGGGCGCCCTCCGGCCCGTTACCGCGGGCACCCCTGGCGCGCCAACCCCTCCCAGGCGCCTGTCCCCGGGGACCCCGCCGGCCCGCCGCGGGCCCGACACTCACTGTAGGCGCTGTTTTCCAGGCTGCCGTTGACGCGGCCACTCGGGTGCAGCTGCAGGTGGTACTTGGTGGCGCAGTAGAGCTTGCGGCGCCGGGGCGCCCCGCCGAGGTGCTCGTAGACGCCGCCGCGGCCGCCCGCATCGCGCCGCAGTCGCGCCCCGGGACCCGCGGCGGGCCAGCCGGGCTCCAGCAGGCTGAGCAGCAGGAGCCAGATTAGGCCCATCGTGGCATCGCGCCCGCCCCGCGGCGGCGGCGGCTGCAGGCGAGCGCGGCGCCCATGGAAGGGGCGGCAGCCGGACCGAGGCGAGGCGCTCGGAGCCGGCTCCCGCGCCAGGCGGTGCCGACTCGGGCTCCGCGGCAAGTAGGGGGAGGGGAGGGAGGGGAGGGGCGGGTGGGAGCGAGGGTGGGGGGGAGAGAAAGGAGGGGAGAGACGGGAGAGAGAGAGAGGCACCTCCTTTAATTTTCACCCAGGATCGGGTGAAATTTCCGTTGCTGCGCAAAGGGCTGAAAGAAAAGACGGTTCGGCAACAAAAGGCCGACGTGGTCCCCAGGCGGAGGCGCGGGAGGGGCGGGGAGCCCGGCGGGGCGCGGGGTTCGGGCCAGGCGCCGCCCGCGCGCCGCACACACTCGCCCCCCGCGCAGCGCCGTCGAGCCACGGCTCCGCGCCGCCGCGCGCCCCGCGCCCCCGCGCGCCCTCCCGGCTTTGAAAGGTCCCTTCCCGCCCCTCCCCCGTCCCCTCCCCCAGGCCAATTATGCCTCCGAAAATTATAGACCGAGGCCTTGAGGCGGCCGCCCCAGGCCCTGTCACCCCCTCCCGCCCCCCATCAATCCCCCGGCACAATGGGAACGCTGCCGATGACTGATGTCCGCGAAAGCAACTTGCGGGGAAGTCGCGCTGACAAACGCCCATTAAAGGCGGCGCATAATGAAGGGGGCCGCGGAGCACGGCGGAGGGGAGGGCCCGGGGCACGGGCGCGCGTGGGGAACCCCGGGGCAGGGTCTGCGTCCGGGGCTCCCTGCTGGAGCCGGGACGCTGTCCTCGGCAGCCCGAGGCGTGGCGGGCAGGGTCGGGAGGTGGTTTATGGTGTCGCGCCGCGCTGCGCGACCCGGCAGACGCGCAAGGGCGAGGCCGGCGCACGTCGGGCGGGCCTCGGAGGGTCCTGTCCCAGCAGCCGGCCAGAGAGGGGCTGGGGAAGTGGGAGGGGTTCGGGAGAGCCAGAGACAGACAGAGGCACAGAGATAGACAGCCACGCAGAGCAAGAGAGACCGCTGCCGAGAGAAAGACAGGGAGAAAGAACAGGAGAGAGCGAGCGAGAGAGGGAGGTGCAGACCAAGAAGCAGAGACGGAGACCAGAGAGCCCGGGAATGATCTGAGAAAAGCCTGAGGAGTCTGGTGACCACAGAGAAGGGAAAGGAAGAGGGGAGAAGTGGCAGGAGGGGGTGGATATCCCTGTGGGGGCGGGAGCAGCAGTGTAGACGCCCCTGGGTGGCCCCTGGACTGAGTGGGGGGCCCTCTCACCTAGGGACCCCAGTGAAGAAGGGCTGTGGATATAGTGTTGGGAAAAGCCACAAGCCCCATCCCTTCTCTTGCTCCCCTGGCCTCCACCTACAGCAGCCCCCTGGCCAGAAGCCAGTGAGATACAGGCATGCAGGCTCAACTCAAGCAAGGGAGCTCACCCATGGGGGCCAGGCATCTATTGGGGTCCAGGGGTCTAGCCACAGCCTTGGCTCCAAGTCTGGGATGAGCCAGGTGGGCTGGCATCCCTCGTTCTTTCCACAGGCATCAGGATTTGGGACCTTGGTCCTTCCCAGGGGAGGGGCAGGCGTGCAGGGCACCGGGGGCTCCCCTGAGCTGCAGGAACTCACCCCATTGGGACATTTCTTACCGCCCTGGCCTAACACAAAGAGAGCAGCGTGTCCTCAGTGAGGCCACCTCAGCGTGCTCAGTGCCCGAGTGGCCCCGGGAGGGGTAGGGCACAGGGCGTCACCCAGTACCTCTCTCCGTGGGGAGGTGGCTCTAGGCTAGAGTCTGTCTAGCCAGAGCCCACGAGCAATCTAAAGACCAGGCCACTGATGGTTAGAGCCCCAGACTCTTAATGACAGCCCCTGCTTGACAGAGGCCGGAGCACAGGCTCCAGGCAGCGCCAAGGACAGAGCCGAGAGGGGAACTTACTCACGGGGTCTCCACCCCCAGACCTGGCCTAGGGTTACACACTCCTCGGTACCTAGTCCTTGAGTGAATGGACGCCTCAGCCACTTCCTAGCCGCGTGACCGTGGCCACGTCGCGGTGCCCCTAGGACATGCTGGCTTCTCGTGTATTAAACGTCTCTGATGTAGTGTAACTCAGTAGAATTAGCCCCGCAAAGGTCCCTGCCCCCGGCACGGCACAGAGCACACCCAGCAAAGGGACCGTACATAGTTTCTCAGGCAGACTGTGATGGCTTTGAGGGCGAAACGGGGCAGCATCAGCAGCCATGCTGAGACCGCAGGCACCCCTGGCCCGAGCTCCCTTCCAGAGGCTCTGGCTCACAACACGCATTTCTGTCGGTGTGACTTCTCCAAGGCAGCAAAGCTCCCTGGGCCGGGTTTCCTCCTCTTCCCTGGACCCTGGCGTTGGCGTCCCCCCTGCAGCCTCTCCCTCCAGGCTCCAGCTACCCTCACCCAACCTCTCCATCTAGAGCTCCCCGCCCCCAGTGCTTCCTGGCCCAGGAAGCCTCCAGGCACCCCCTCCGGCCTGGGTCTGGCTGGACATTGCCGGGCTACCGGCCCTCAGACACCGGGGCCCAGCTGAGGGAGGCGGTGCCCGATTTCGTGGTGTCTTCCTGGCAGGGCAGGGATCTCATGCACAAAGTCTGTGCTGGGGTGGGCAGGGCTGTGCTGGGACAGCCTCACGACCCACACCGTGGCAACCTCGGCCCCTCCCCCTCCAATACGGAACCAGGTGGGGGGTGTGTAATGTGGTAATAGAGACCCTGTTAATTGCTTCCAAATGGTCACTGCTGCCATTTGACTAATTGGTCTCTTCCAGACCCCAGCATGGTCACCCCCAGGCCTGATCTCAGCCCCCGCCTCACCACCAGCCCCCAGTCCCCAAGACCTCTGCTCTGGGTGCCCTCACCGCCAGATCACCTCCCAGCCCTATCTGGTACCTGGGTCACCCCCTGGGACCCCACCCCAGGTCCAGGACCCACACCTCCAATTCCTTACCCTAGAAAGGGAGCCGGGGAGGGGATAGAGGACATGTCCTGTGATGTGGTCCCCCCCCCCCGCCCCTGCCAACTGGAGTGACTATCAGATGTGGTGCTGGCTCCGGGCCCCGAACTCACTCTAATTAGGCCCCCCAAGGGCAGTGGGAGAGGGACCTGGCCTGAGTGTAGCCGCCTAGAGCCGGTGGGCCCCGGAAGCCTGCAGGGAGCTCTGCTCAGCCCGTCTCGGGGCGGTCACACAGCTGGGAGCCCAGGTGGAGAGACTGGGACCTCCAGCTATATAGGCCTCAGCTTGGGTATCTGGTCCTTCATCCCCCAACAGAGGGCAGGGGTATGGGGTCCAGGGCCTAAGCGGGGGTGGGAGGGTCTTTGCTCTCAGTCTCCCCTTTTTGCTTCTGGCCAGGCTGGAAATCAGGGAGCAGTGGGGGGAGTACTTGAAGGCAGAATGTGTGCACCCAGCCAGCGCCCATTCTCCACCTGCTCGACTCTGGGAAGAGCAGCGGGCCGCGCTCCTCACTCCTAAGGGCAGGGCTGGGTTCCATGGCCGGGGGGGGGCCCACCCGTTGGGGGGGCACGGCTCTCCCTCGAGGGTACTCCTGGGTGGCACCTGGCCTTTGGTATTAGCCGAATGTCTCGGGAACCCTGGGCTGGAGGGGTTGTGGGCCTCTTGGGCCAAGTATGAGGGTGCCGGGCCCGGAGACACCCACCCCCCTGTGCCCGCAGGAGCTCAGGTTGGGTCCAGTTTCCGAATAGCGCCACAGGCCAGGAGCACCCCAAGGGCACAGAGCCTCCCCGAGGAGGCAAATGGGAGACCCAGGAGGGTGTTTTGCAGGCTGGAGGCTCAGCGCTGCACCCCCCAGGCTGTGTCGTTTGAAAATTTCATGTATTTTTATTTTGTAACTTTGAAGAGCTGTATTGAGATGTAATTCACGTTCCCTACAATTCACCCACGTAAAGAGTAAAACTCTGTCGCTTTCAGTTTGTTCCCAGAGCTCAACGTCCATCCCCGGAGCCCACTTTAGAAGCTTTTCTTCTCCCCAGAAAGAAGCCCTCTGCCTTCGGCTATGGTCCCGTATTCTTCCGTCCCCCCTCGGCCCCGGGCAGCACTCATCTACCGCCCGTCTCCCCGATTTCCCTGTTCGAGACATTTCATCGAAATAGACTCGTGTAATAGGAGGCCTCTTGGGTCTGCCAGCTTGCACTTCGCAGAATGTTTGAGATTCACCCACGTTCACCCACGTTCAGCCGCGGGTGTCAGGTGTCAGGGTTTGGCTCCTTTTTAGGGCCGAGTAATATTCTGTCCTACGGACGTTCCACACTTGTCTATACAGCCTGTTCACCTGTTGACGGACTTCGGGGCCCCTTCTCGGTGGTTTGGCTGTTGTGAAGCTCTAGGCAAAGTCTGCAAGGAGGAAGAGGAATTCTTTTGGGATCGAGGGGGGTGGGCATGCACCTAGGGTCCTTCCCCATGACACCCAGGGCAAACTCTGGCCTGCACCCTTCTGCGCCTGGCATCGGGCAGCTGGTGTGACCCCGAGCAGGCCTCTGGAGACTCTGGCCTGTGTCTATGACCTCTGTGAGCCCCAGCCTCCTGGTTGGCAAGAGGAGGGACAGGAACCCCCACTGTGTGCACCGTTGACCCTTGAACAACTCGGGGTTACAAGTGCCGACTCCCCCGGGCCTTTGAAAATCCAAGTAGAACTTTGGACTCCAAGACTTAACTACTAACAGCCTGCAGTCGACCGGAAGCCTTGCGGGTAACACGGACATCCACTGACACTCGGTGTGGGATACGTACCCTGTACCGTATGCTGCCCATAAAGCGAGCTAGAGAGAAGAAAATGGCATGAAGAAAACCGTAAGGAAGAGAAAATACATGCACAGCACTGAGCTGTATTTATATAGAGAAAACACACACGAGCGGGCCCGTGCAGTTCAGAGCTGTTGTTGGACGGTGTGTGGGTTCGATGAGCCAACGCTCATGGCGGCACCTCCACAAGCCATCGTGGGCCAGCACCTCGCACACCATCTCGGAGGGGGCCTGGGGGACAGCGCGGGACAACATGCACTGGTGCTGCCTGTGTCAGCTCAGGCTGCAGCTGGGGGGGGCTTGAACCACAGGATGCATCCAGAAGCTGATGCAGGCGCGGGCAGAGCGGGGTCCCCCCCGAGGCCTCTCTCCTCGTGTGTGGACAGCCGTGCTCTCCCTGGGTCCTTACGGGATCGTCCCTCCGTGCGTGTTGGTGTCCTGAGCCCCTCTGCTGTTGCTTCTTTTTTTTTTTTTTTTTAAGATTGTATTTATTTGAGAGAGAGACAGAGATGGCAACAGAGCTCGAGTGGGGAGAAGAGGGAGAAGCAGGCTCCCCGCTGAGCAGGGAGCCCGATGTGGGACTCGATCCCAATGGACCCTGCGATCCTGACCTGAGCTTCATCGACTGAGCCACTCAGGCATCCCCTGATCCACTCGTCTTATAAGGAACCCAGTCATATGGGCTCAGGGCCCGCCCCGGTGACCTCATGGTACCTTAATCACCTATTGAAAGGCCTTGTCTCCAAATACAGTTGATTTGAGGTGCTGGGCATTACGACTCAACATGGAAATTTGGAGACACAATTAAGCCCATAAGAAATGCTAACAATGAGATGTGCCCCAGGCCTGCGATGGGGTAGGGTGGAGTGGGGGCTGGGGCTGTGACCAGCAGAGTCCAATAAGGACTTTCGGAGCAAGTCCACAAAGTCACCCCCCCACCCCTTGCATCCTTTCTGTCTAGAAACTCCTGCTGTTCCTGCGAGACCCAGGGTGTCACACCACACGTCTGCCACCTCCCTGGCAGAGCTAGTCTCCCTCGTCCCCACGTGCCATCTGACTCCGAGTCTGCTGTGTGAGAGAGGCCATTTTATGGCCTTCACGTGGCCACCTACTTCAGGCTGGCGCAAGGCCTTGCCATAGAAGCACAAGGGCCAGCATCGATGGACTGGTCAGCTCCAGAATTCTCCGGAATTCCCTCTGCCCTGTGCATTGGCAGTCCCTGTCCATTCTAGGCTTCACAAATGCAGGCAGGGTGTCTGTCCTTTGCTTCCCACGTCAGGACGCTGCAGCCTCGGCCTTAGTTCCCTAGGCTGCAAGAAGCCCGAGGAGCTGGGCCCTGGAACGGGTGTCCCCGGGGTGAGCTCCTGGGGCAAAGGGCTGACCTGGCGCCTGGACCATGGGACCTTGAGGGGCCTGTGTCCCCGGGACCAGCCATGCACATCTAAACTGTGGGGGCTCCTAGTTGCTCTCAGCCTCTCCTGAGGAAGTTTGAAGGCCTCCGGTCCTCTCGAGCGGATGCTGGCCAGGGTAGCTCCGCAGACTGCGGCCCCATGGGCACGGACAGTTTCCGGTAACGTGCCTTCCCTTCTCCCTCTGAGCCAGGACCAGCCCCACCTGCCCCACAAATCAAAGTCGAGCCCCTAAGATGTGGCTGCCCCAAGCCCCCTTTGATCTTGTGGCTGCTGGCCTGGGCTGGTGCCGGAGGCTCCCGTGTGGCCGGAAGCCACAGTCCAGCCAAGGCAGGCGGGGAGTGAGGTCAGGAAGAAGCTGGCTGGGCACACGCTTTTGTTAACGAGAAACGTTTCTCATTTCCAGACTTTGAGACCGAGCTGGTGCCCCTTCTTCACAGAGCCGGAGAGCCTCCCGTCTTCGTGGCCACCAGCTGTCAGGCCCCCTGACAGGTAGCTCGCGAGCCTGCTGTGCTTTTGGGGTGCAGGCCACACCCCTTGCTCCCCCTTGGGTGCCGTCTGGCCCCTGCCCATCTCTCCCGCTCCTTCCCTGACCCTTGGCCTCGGCCAGTCACTGTGAATGTCTCCCAGTCCCCCAGAGCCATGGCGATGCCGCTCCTCGGGGACTCTGCTGGCTTCCCCACCGCTCTGCCCCCACATCTGACTGGTTTAGATTCTTTTGTACTTGGCGATCCAGTCGAGAGAGACCCTCCTTGGACAGGGCGTCCCTACACCCCTTCGCCTCCTACCACTCCCTCTAGTAGGCCGAGGGTCCCCCCTCCTCTCCAGTTCCTGCCTCATGGAAGGACAGCTGCGGGTCCGTCTCACCCACCCAGCCGTGAGGTCCAAAGGAGGCCGGGCTGGTCTGTTTTTCTCTGTTTGCTCGCTGCCCTGCGGATGATGAATGAATGAAAGAGTGAACGAATGAATGAAATCGCAGCATCCCTTCGCCCGATGCTGTTGGTCATTGGAGTGACGCAGTGGAGGAAAGGAGGTTCTCAGGCGGACCCTGCCGATGCTAGCCCACGGGGAGACAGAACAGTATCGCCCCTCCACTGACTGGCAGGGTGCGGTGGCCCCCCTGGAGCCCCTATTTCCAAGAGGGGCAGAGGGGGATTTCTGGAACATTCGATAAGGAAAAACGGCAGACGAGGAAACCCCCATCCTAAGGACTACTCGCCAGAGCGTATCGCTGATTCGAAGGCACTTTTCCACCCAGAAGGAATCCGCGTCGCAGGGAGGGCCATCAGGACAGCTGCGGTGAGCAGGAGTGGGGCGCAGGCGTGTCCTGCCGTGTCAGGGGACGCACACCAGGGCCGCCAGGTCCTTCTGCAACAGTCTCTCCTTGCTCTAGGGATCCCACAAAGTCCATAAAGAAATATGGCCAAGAACGTCCACTCCAACACCATTCGCAGGAAAGGATATCAAACCAGAAACAACCAAACCCCCACCCCCACGTGGCGGGTAAGGAAGACCACGGCGGGGGGAGGGAAATCCCATCCGCACTGACTTACTGAAGGAGTCGGTGTGCGGGGCTGCCCTGCAGGAGGGGCCGAGGCACCCCAAGGGTCAGGACAAACAGTTGCAGAGGCAGAAGGCCGGAGGCAGGGGAGGGGCAGTGAGCACCACGGGGGGAGACCCAGGCCGCATGGGCACGTCCAGTGTCGGCCCCAGGGCTGGGGTTAGACCCTGACCACTTGGCAGTCTAGGTCCTTCTTCTCTTCCACGGATTGACACAGCCCGGTGAGCAGAAAATCTAAGGCACTG
>NW_024424786.1:43657142-43688220 GCF_017311325.1 Ursus maritimus
TTGCTCAGGTGGACGCCTTTGGACAACCCAGAGCCTTGGGCTCTCCGCCTCAGCCTCAGAGGCCAGGAACTAGTGTGGGGGTTGGGCAGAGCTCCTCGGGGCACCAGGCCCTAGACCCACACTCCCACCTTACTCACAAAACACTGATGCTGCAGGATCAAATCACTTCGACTCCAGGATGGACGGACGGACAGACAGACAGACGGACAGACCGATGGGCTTAAGCAAAGCCCCCACTTGACTTGAGAGGAGAACTTGGTCTGCTGCCGGTTGGAGGCCTGCACAATGCAGCTAATTGGCCTCAGCATTGTTCTCTCTTGGGTTTGAAATCCTTTTAGCAACAGATTATGGGACAATGGGCTGAACTCGCGGCGGTCATTAGGCGTGCGGAAAGCAGGGCCACTCCTGGGCCGGTCTCGTTACTGGGTGATTTCGAGGTGCTGTGCGTCTCTCCTGGGGACAGGCACACAGATGTTAAGAATGGCTCTGAGCTACAGTGACACTTTCATTACGGGTGGCCGGCCGGCCCTCACAAAGGAGACATTCTCTGGGTCTCGGGGCCCTCAATCTGGAAGGTTCTTAGCCGGCTCTTGGGCTCTCTTGCTGTGGATGAAAAGCGGCACCAGAATCCAAGTCAAACGCCCCTGACCTTTGCCCCCCACGTGACACTTGTCCCCAGGGCCGGAACTCCTTTGGGGTGCAGGCAGAGGGCTGGCTGCACCGTGCTCCCAGAGCACCCTGTCTTTGGCCAGGACGGGGAAAGAGCTGTCCAGTCCCCAGCCATCCTGCAGATCGGCCATTGCTCCCCCTGATGCCCCTTCCCTGCCCTGCGGGGCTGCATGGTCCTCTCTCTGGGTTGCCAGGCGGTGGTGTGGGGTGGGGGCTTTGGGCCCAGTTACACCTGGACGAGGAGGGCGTCCTGCCCGCAGGCTTAGGCCTCTTGCCAGCAGCCCCTGCTATGAAGGTGGGGCTCCCACGAGTTTGAGGAGCATGGAACCCCCAAGACAGAGCTCCCAGTAAAGGCGGAGGAGAAAGCACTTTTCCCCACTGGGGCTGGGACGGCTCGTCCGTGACGCGGTGATGTCCTCCACTGCGGTTTGACAGCCACTGACGAGCTCCCAAACGCGGTCTTTCTCACAGCTTCACAGAGCCGAACCTCGTCACGTTGGCCGGGCCCAAAGAGAGACCCAGGGTCCCTGCCACTCTATCGGGCGCCTTGCCGGTGCCACAGGGAAAGCCTGGGGGGTCACCCGCCTTGCCGGGGCAGGCAGGGGGCTTTGCCTCAGGCCGATATCTGGGCGCTTTCTGCAAGACAACACACATACCGGCTTCTGTTGATAGCGCTGTTGAGATGCCGCTCTCAGACCTCGCGAGGCACCCAGCTACGGTGCGAAGCTCCGGCGCTCCAGCGAGTGCAGGGCCGCGCAGCCATCATCACCATCAACGGTAGGGCGTTTTAAGATACCCGAAAAACTCGGTAGTAGCCATCAGCAGTCCCCTCCTTTCTCCTAACCCCCCCCCCCCAGCCCCAGCAAGTCTGCACGTACTTGGTGCTTACAGGAATCTGCTGTTCCCAAAATGCCATACAAACGGACCATGCTATAGGTGGTCTTTTGCGACAGGCCCAACTGAGTTTTGAAACCATGAAAAGGCAGCCTCCCCTCCCTGGTGCCCCCCCCATCTTAGCGCCCGCTAGCCACCCGCACGTGGCAGGCGGCAGGGTGGCAGGGCCCCAGCCCCCACCTGGTATGGAGACAATGGGCATTTGGGCCACTTCTAAGCTAGCCTCTGCAAATGGGCGGTCAGAGACCCTCAGGGAGGTGCTCAGGGGCTGCCCAGGTCAGACCAGCCTGGCCTAACTTCTAAGGAATAGCGGCAATAGTCAGCATCGTGAGCACAGGAAGAGACCCCCGCGTGCCGTGAGCCGGAAGTGGTGTTGGAGGTCACGGAGCTTCTGGAATCCTCACTAGCAAAGGCCTGCAGTCACCAGCTGGGAGCCGGCCGGGCCCGGCGTTTGATCCCACACCTGTGTCCTTCCATGAGCTGGGCTCCCTCCTCTGCTCCGCCTGAGCCATGAGCCAGGGTTGCTCCCCAGACACAGGGGGCCCCTTCCCCTGTCCCCCCGACCATGATCCCCAGCCCCTGTGCTCCCAAATCTGGGAGGTGGGTAGCGATGGAACCCTCCCCCAGTTCCGCATCTGAAAAATGGGCACAGCCGCAGCAATGCCCTTGTGAGGCTGTTGTGACGATTGCATGGCAGTGGGGGAGACGGGCAAGCATCCCCTCCGCCTCCCCTCCCTCCCTCCCGCTCCTTCCTGTCTCCTTCCGGTCCTGCCTGCCCCCCTGCAACACTGGTCCACCCTCCCTGCAGCCACATCCCCTCTGAGAACGGGACTACGAACGCCTCCTTGTGACACACACACACACACACACACACACACACACACACACACGGTTCGAGTTGCCTGGGTCAGTCCTGTGCCTTCCAACCCCAGGCTGTGGGCTTTCAGAGCCATGGCTCCCTCCCAGCCCTTAGAGAGGAGAAGCCAGGAGCTCACCACAGCCGTTGGCTGGCCAGCTGCGGGAGGCACAGGAGCTGGGAGGGGGGAGGTTGTGCTGTGGGCTGCTGTGCAGACCAGGAGGAAGAGGAGGAGGGACCCCCAGAAGGCCCCGTGCAAGGGCCGGCCTCTCCCTTTCTTCACCTCCGTCTCTTCTTGACATCTGCTTCTGGCTGTTAGATGCCAGAGTGGCGTCTCCTCCCACAGGCCAGCTCTGTCCTGGGGTGTAGTGGCATTGCTGGTCCCAGGAAGGGAAGAGGGCCAGAGAGCCACGGAAGCCTGGGGTCGTACTGCGGCCCGAGGACCCAGTTCCTGGGACCCGCTGCCCCCGATGGCCAGAAGGTACAAGACCACCTGGGAAGATGCTGGCTTTCTCATCATCTCTCACCTCTCACAAAAGCGTGCTCAACACATCTGACCTTCATTCCTTCTCCAGAGAGAGTTTGTTGAGAGCCGGTCAGCACCTGTCTCTGCCTCTTCCACTGGGGTGGCTGATGGGTGTAAGCTCTCAAGGTGGCCTCGGGGGTGTTTGTTCAAACTACGGGTGACTGTCTGTGACCGACTGAAACCAGACAGACCTCAAGGCCACCAACAGCCACACAGAGAGCACGTGCCCACCTGGAGACCCCACTCAGGGCCAGGCCCCCAAGCTGCTGTCAGGCAGCCTCCCCCAGAAGCACAGGGTAGGAGCACTGAGATGTCACTGTCTTTGCCCTAAGGATCCCTGGCTTCGCTGCTTCCAAATGTCTGTAACAAGTTCCCCAGCCCAATCAGACATCCGCCAGCTATGGAAATTGCTCTCTTAGACCATCTGTGAGACCAAACTACAGTCCGATCACTTTTTAATTAACATTCGCCGGGAGACGTTTTGAGTTCCTGCTCCGCACCAGACCATGAGCCGGGACCCAAGGATGAACAGGCTTTCCTGGGGGCAGGTGGGGGCCCGCAAACGTCCGGGACCGGGGAGCAGGGGGTGACACAGCCGGACTGTCCAGGGTCGTGCAGGCGGGCGCCCACCGTGCCTGGGCAGGGCCAGGAAGCAGAGCCCCCCACTGAGCCACTAGCTTTGGACCCTCACGTGACCACTCAGGAACACCAAGGTCCCTCCGACCCCCAAGTCCCTCAGATTTCATTTTCCTTCGCAGTGTTCCGTGTTTGGGGCAGCACTTTCCTGTTCGCACCCGTGCTCCCCTATGCTGTCCTGGGGTCCCTGTAGCAGACGGGGTGGCCCCTGCTTGCTCCATGTAACGGATAGGGAAACCAAGGCACAGAAAGCGACCACATTGATGAGAAGCACTCAGCAGGTAAGTGGGTGAGCCGGGCTTTGAATCCAGGACCCAACCCCACAGGCCGCACCCCCTTCCCATCGCCATCGACAAGAAAGAGAAACCAAACCTACCATGTTGTTCTTCTGGAATTGGTCTGCAGCAGAATGGGGGTGGGCACACCCGGTATGACCCAAGGTGACGCCTTCTGCCAGACCCTGATGGGGTGCCAGCTACCCGCAATGTGCCCTTCCCAGCATCTAATAAATGTGAACTCACTTACACGCTCGTGACCACTTTCACAGACAGCGATTAGGAGTAGCCCATTTCAGAGATGAGAAAACGGAGGCACAGAGAGGTTGAGCCCTTGCCTGCAGGTGCTCAGTGGCGGGGCGGCGGGTTCCGAGCCAGGATTCAGAGTCAGGGAGCTGGTCCGGGGTTGAGGCCTGAGCCCCCAGGCTCTGCTGCCTCTCTCCGGGCCGTTGGTCGGGCCGTTGGTCGGGCTGTCGGTCGTGCAGGATAATCGTGAAGACAAAATGTCGCACGGGGAAGCTCGTGGTAATACGGAAAGTGAAAGGGCAGCATTCAACACTGTACGTATATTTTGTTTGCAAATAGGAGAAAAAATAGATATACATTTTTATAGAAAAAGGTTGATATCCATACATTACCTGGGGCAGGTCGTGGGAGGGGGGCAGACACAGAACGCAGACAGGAGAGTGATTAGCGGGGAGGAATGGGGGTGGGAGTGACCTTTTTTCCCCCATTTCCTCTCACATCACCCATCCTATTGTCTTTACAACAAAAATAACTCATTTCCCCATGAATGGGTTTCTTTAAAGTGTCACTTCCAAATTCCTTTGGGATTCTCAGGCTCACTCAGGTGCCTGCAGTGGGAGCAGGGGGGGCATGGCCCCGGGCTCAGGACAGGACTAGGTAACCGGACCCCGGGTGTGCTGCTCCAGGGCCTGAGGCCGAAAGCCCAGCGGCTCCTGCAGCTCCAGCCCTGCCTGCGCGGGGTGCAAGGACATGACGATTCGGGAACTTATAGGTGCGGGTGCATGGCTTGGGGTCACGCGTTGGACGTGCACTCGGTTTTAGAAAACTCGGCTGGAGCTGAGCCGGGAGAGCTTCCGCACCGTGCATGTCACAGGTACACGGCAGCCCCGGGTTCCCTGGAGATGGTGTGTGGCTGCGGGCCGGCCTCGCGCCGTGGAGACCTCCCAGGACTGGCCGGTGGACGGCTTGTAATGAGAAGGGGAGGGGCCCACCATGCAGGACCTAGCAACATGCCAGCCTGCTCCAGGCCTCCAGCGCTGAGGGACCCACAGCCCCGGAGCTGGTGGGGTGCTGTGGGGAGTGTTTCCACCAGCACAGCCGACCTTCTTCTCCCCCCGGCCAGGTTGCCCTGCACGCCCCCTGTCCACAGCCTCCCTCCTTGTGCCAGCGACGTGCCAGGCCCTGGGCCTACAGGTGAGGGGAAGTGGAAAGTGGTACAAGCCCCTCTGTGGCAGCTCCGAGGCTCCCTGGCAGCCGTGGGCCTGGTGCCGCTCAGACTGCCCTGCAAGCCAGAGGCTGCCTGGGCCGGGCTGGGCCTCCTGCTGCCCCTCCCGCCTCCCCTCTCAACGGTGCTCTCCCTCATCACCCCTGCCCACTCGCTACCACATTCACAGTCTAAGCCAGAGGCCCAGAGAGGGCAAGAGACTCAGGAGGGTCACACAGCCAACAAGGGCTGCAATCAAGGGGCTCAGCCCCCACACCCCAGACTGGCTCTTTATTAACAATGCCAGAGGCAATGACCTTAGCCGTGTGATGACCATCGTCCCCACACTGTTCAGAGGGGGAAACAGGCCCGGAAAGTTGAGTGACTTGTCCAGGATCTCCCCACCTAAAAGTGGGATGCAGGCCCTGCTCCCTGGGGCTGCTGTCCTCCCTTGTGGGGGGACCTCCCACCCCCAGCCAAGGGGAAGGTGCGGGGCAGGAAGGGGATCAGCAGAGCCTAGTGCTCTCCCTCTTCAGAGCATTCTGGACTCCAACCATCCCCGCCCCCCATTTGTCTGGTTTTAAAGGAATACTGTGGTCTTTAAAAATCATTCATCTTCAAAGCCTGGAAGAGAAAAGCCTCCAGAGGGGCTGACCGGCATTGTGAGTGGCCCGGAGAACTTTGCTAAGTGCCTGAAATGATGACTGATTGGAGCCAGTCGACCACTTTCCAGGAGCTGGGGGCGGTCTCGGTCTTGGAAGGGCAGGTGGGTGGCCAAACTGTGTACCCACCCCACAGCCCAGCCGAGCCATGTCCTGGCCCCAAGGCAGCCATTCTGGCTGTGGTTTGGGAAACCAGGAGCCCCCAGGAGAGGCCCACTGGGCCCGGGCACGGGCAAAGGGGTTGGAGCTGTCTTGGAGTCCCCGATAGGAAAGAGGTTGTGATAATACCAGCTGACTTTTCCCTTAGTTTTCAGGAGTTGCCATAACCAAGGACCACAACCTGGGGGCTTAAAGCAAAGGAAATTCATTCTCTCCCCAGTCTGGAGGCCGGAAGTCTGCAGTCAAGGTGTGGGCAGGGCTGCACTCCCTCTGGGGGCACTGATGGAGGGTCCTTCCTGCTTCCTCCCACTTCTGGGGCTTCAGGCCTCCCTGGGCTGCAGCCGCACCCCTCCCGTCTCTGTTTCTCTGGTCACATGATGTTCTGTCCCGTGGCTGTGTCTCTTCTTATAAGGACACCAGCCCTTGGACCAAGGCCTACCTTCTTGTACGGTGACCTCCCCTTAACTTGATTGCCTGCAAAGACCTTTCCAAATAAGGTCCCATCATAGGTTCTGGGGTTGGGACTTGGAGATCTCTTTCAGGGGGATACAATTCTGCCCCTGCATCATGTGACGTCCACGAGGTCGGTCCCTTCACGAACATCACCATAACAAAGCTGTTGTGTGCGACAGCCCTGCATGGGAGACACACTGCCGTTCTCATGGTGCTGGGTTTACAGATGGAGAAACTGAGGCACGGAGCCCTGTGGTCATTTGGTAGCCTTGGAACCTTGGCTGATTGCAGAAGAAGGGACCATGAGCCCCCTTCCTGGAGGGGACAAGGTGGCAAGTCAGTAGCCTGCCCTCTGGCAGCCCGTGGCTGTCTGGTCCCGAGCCCCGGGGACTGCCCGTCACCCCACACGCATCTCTAGATGCTAAAGCCCTGGGCCTTAGCAGAGGGAGTGGTGAATTCCTGAAGCAGAACGTGACGGACTAGGAGCCAGAAAAACACAAGCTGGTTCCAGCTCAGGCACGACCTGCTGAGCGGCCTCGGACAAGACACCTCCCCTCCCTGGGCCTCAGTTTACCCAACTGGGCAAAGAGGAGGAGTCTCGGTCTGCACGTGCACATAGCTGTGAGCACTCGGAATGTGGCCAGTGTGACTGAGGGACGGAAGCTTCACTTCACCTCATTTTAGTTCATTAAAACTTAGATTCAAAAACAACTGACCGAAAAAGCCCAAAAAACAGAAAAGCAAACAAACAATCAGAAAAAAAACCAAAACCACTGACCAAGGGCTCGTGGGTGGCTCATTCGGTTGAATATCTGACTTTGGCTCGGGTCACGATGTCGGGGTCCTGGGCTCGAGCCCCGCGTCAGGCTCCGTGCTCCGCGGGAAGTCTGCTTCTCCCTCTGCCCCTCCCCCCGCTCATGCTCACGCGCTCTCTCTCAGCTAAGTAAATAAAGTCTTATAAAACCTGACTGATTTCATTCTTGGAGAACAGCTATGTATATCTGAAGCCACCGAGGTGCGTGAATCTACTTTTCAACGGGAGGTTTTATGAGAACGAAACGCAGCGTACCCGGAGAAACATCACACGTGGCTTGAGACGCTCTGGAAGCCGTGCGCACATGCCAGGTTCTGGAGACTTAGTGGCAGAAAAGAACAGAAAGCGGCTCATCAATGTTTTTTATATCAAAACGTAGTGAAGTGAAGCTATCTGGGGGACGCTCCGAGTTACATAGAACATGTTATTAAATTCGTTCCACCTGCTTCTCTTTCCTTGTTTGAATGTTGCTGCTGCTGAACAGGAGCACGAGCTTGTTCCCCCGGACGGAACGGGTCCGGATCCGTGGTTCTGCACAGGCCGTCACCGACTCCTACAATGTCCGAGACGCAAAACCACTGGGATGGGGCTGAGGGCTTGCCGTTGGGCGGGCACCCGTCGCCTTGCTGTGTAAGGAACAGCCCGGCCCGCAGTGGTGCACATCGATCCGGTCCCTCGCTCTCGGCGTCTGCAGGTCAGCAACACGGGCAGGACACAGCGGACATGGCTTGTCGCTTCCTCACGCTATCTGGGGCCTCCGGGGGGAGACTGGGAGGCCGAGGGCACCTGGACGGCTGACATGGACTCGCCAGGGGCCCCTCACAGGTCTGGGGGTGCGGAGGGCAGTGGGGGGTGTCGCTGGGCTCGGCTGGGTCTGTCGGAGGAGCGTTCCCAGGGCGAGCGCTGCAAGAGAAGGAGGCAGGGGTGCAACCCGTTTCCCGTTTTTTCACTCTATTGAGTAATAACTGACCAAGGTAATGGTGTATGTTTAAAGTGTACGATGTGATGACTTGATAGACACAGACATGTGCGCGGAGCCCCAAGGTCAACGCAAGGCACACACACATCCCCTTAACCCTTGCGCCGGGTGGTAAGACCCGTGTGCAGTAAAACGGTCGCTGTAGTCCAGCGAGCTGCACGGCCAATCGCACACCGCATGCCAGCCCCGCGCCTCCTCCGGGTGAGCCCACAGAGACCCTGCCTCCCAGCGGGAAGCTTGTCAAAGACCGTGCAGCTGTGTCTACACCTCCAGGACTCCCCATTCTCTGAGGACCAGCTGCAGGGGCCAGGCACACACGGACCTCCCCACCAGGGCCACAGGAGCCAACAAGACCAGCTTCCCAGGCCGCTAGGGACATGCGAGGGTCTCCCACGCCACCACCCCTGCCTTGGCTCTCAGAGCACCCCAAGGCTCCCTGTGCCCTGCCTTCCAGGGGCGGGCTCCCTTGTTCAGCCTCGCAGTTGGGAGTGGTGGGCCACCCTTCCTGCTCAGAGGTGGATCCATGAGGATAGACCGCGTGTGCCCGGCGTGGCCACACAGCATGGTCTTCCCCAGTCGGGCACCGACTCAGACCCCTGGCCCCCGGAGGCAGGCAAGCCACTCATTCCCAACGCTCATCAGCTCATTGGTGAGACAGAGAGAGTGATGGTCCTCGTCTCCGGGAAGGAGTAAGGGATAATGTGAGTGAACTGCTCAGCACATTGCCTGGGACACAGCAAGCGGACCGACGCAGTCCCCCCGGAAAGATCTAAGCTCTGCAGTTTCCCAGCCCCTCCCCCGTGATCGTCCATCTGTCTTAAATCCATAACCTTTTCTGTAACAAGGTGTCTTCCCCAAGGACACTCAGCCTCGTGGACATTCACCCAGGACTCCTGCAAGCCCCGTGCCCACCCCGACAGTGGCACCAAGCGCTGCCTGGTCCTGAGAGCTTTGGGCACCTGGAGTGATCTCGTCGGGTCCTCCAGCAGCCCAGAGGAGCTGGGGGTGTCAGCACCTCCATTTTACAGAAGAGGAAACAGAGCCTCGGAGATGAGAAGTGACTTGCCCAAGGTCACTCGGCCGCAGAGGGGAAGCGCTGCGATCTGAAGCCAGACATGTGACCACGAAGCCAGCACTCGCTAGCCAGGGCTCTCCCGCGTCCGCCCACCCACCAGTCAGCCCAGAAACCCCCAGACACACATCAGAACCATCGTCATGGAAACAGCGCGTGTGGGCCGCATGCCTGGAAGGGACCGGGCACAGCACCAGACCCTTCTCCTTCAGTATTTCATGTGGTCCTTCCACCACCACGTCCCCTGAGCGTAGCAGGAGCCTGAAGCCGAGCCAGGCTGTGCAGGCCAGGCTTCCCGGCCAGGGCTAGAACTCGGACCGCCGCCTCCGGTCCCTGGGCTTCAGCGCTAGGCAGTCCCGCACCAACATCCAGCAAGCGGGTGAACACAGAGTAATCATCCTACGACTAGTTCATTCGTGCTTCGGACGCATTGTTGCGGGACCAGCCATTCACAGCTCCCTGTTGGGGTGAGCTCCGCGGGTCCGCCCTACTAGAAACTGAGGCGCAGAGACGCTCACTCGTTGGCTTCAGGTCCCACCTACGTGTGTGTCTGCGTGAGCCCCGTGCTGCTTGTAGGCCGGCAACGCAGACCGGTAAGAGCCGTCTTCTCTGCCTGACGCGCAGTCTGTGTCCACCTGGCTGGCCCGCCTCCAGGCTCCCTGCTCCTGGTCGGGCTCCCCGAGCTCCCCTGGACTGGCCTAGAGGCCTCCTCGGGGCCTCTCTGCCTGAAACCTTCTGACCGGAGTAGCTCGCCGCTGCACCCCCATGGGAAGCTCCAGGTGAGGAGCTACGGGGGGGGGGTGCCCTGGCAGCCGACCCCCCAAACCCTGAGACAGCAGCCCTGCTCAGTGTCATCCTTAAGAGACTGGGGTGACAGGCCAGCCCTCCCACCGAAAGGGAATAGTCCTCCTGGGAGAGGGGCCTCCTTTCAGCGGCGAGCCTGAGAAGGCCTCGCCATTAAGAGCCCTCATGAGGAGTGTTACCTTCCCACTGCCCCTGGCCTCCCCTTTGTTGCGATTCCTACTTAAAATATCAAAGCTGCGGGGCCACAATGCCCCACTGAAAGCTGAGTCACCCACGTTTTGTGACACCACCAAGTTCCTCCTGCCGTCTTGCTCCGAGCCCGGGGCTCCTAGCGCCAGATGAAAAGGAAATCCCCAGCCATGGGTGGGACGGGGAGGCCTGGCGAGGCCCAGCGCCACATAAAGGGGCCTTGTTCCCAAATCAAAAGGTCCTGAACAAAAAGGAGAGGGAAGAAAGGGCCGGGGGCGGGGGGCCAGCTGCAGTCTGGCACACCTTGAGCGGCACGGTGCCCGGCCGGCCGGGGCAACCCCTCCTCCACCGTTGTCCTGGCAGCCTGGGCTTTTCCAGAACCCCTGCCATGGGAGGAAGAGCAGGATGGGGTGGGGTCCCCCACGGAGCCAGGCAGCAGCCTGTGGAGCCTGGCAGCCAGCGTGAATGGAGCGCCCACGGGCAGCCAGCTGAGAGCATGCTGCCAGCCACAGCGACGCTGCCAGCAAAGGGTCCGCCCGGCTGCCTCCCGAGTGGCTGAGCCCGGAAGGTCCGGGCTGCAAAGGAGGCCACACTGGCCATCAGAGCTGCCCCCGAGCCTCTGCCCGGCACACACCCAGCACTGCACCTGCAGAGCCATCAGGAACCCCCTGCCCAGGGGCTGGACTCTTACAGAAGTGTCCCAGCGTGGCCTCCCGCGTAGAAACGATCCGAGAGTCTCCAGCTGCCAGCCTGCACGATGGACACCAGGTTTTCTAGCCCCACAGTCACATGATCCAGCCTCTGGGTGAATCTAGGAGATATCTATGTGTAGGCAGACTATGCATACATAACAACATAAATATATATTTATATATCCTGGCGTGATTAGGTCCGGTTCCTGCGTCATTAGCACTAATGTTTCTCTTAGCCATCAACACAGCCACTAACGGACGGGTTCCCAGAGTTGGGCTAACGCTCCCGGCCTGGTGACAAATGTCTGCTTTTGCCACTTTGTGGCTTCCCTCATCCTCAACCACCGGCGGCCCCCATCAGGCCCTAGGAAGCCCCAGGTCCATGTGTCCACAGCAGGTGCTCGGTCTCCAAGGCTCAGAACAGAACATCCTCTCGGATGAGCGAGGATGGTCCCACAGAAGCCTTCCTATTCTTGACTACTCCCATCCTCCACTCAGAGTTGGGTCCAGCATGCGGTGCCAGTGGTCAGCCCTGCCTTAGACTGACCCCCCGAACCAGAGGGCAGATGCCTGGAGTCAGATAGACCTGAGTTCCTGTCCTGGTCCTGCCACTGACCAGCTAAGTGGCCTTGGGCAACTCCTTACCCTCTGTGGCCTCAGTTTCTTATCTATAAAATGGGGGTGATGACGGCACCCACCTCATGGGGCTGTTGTCAGGATCAATGAGTTCATCCTGAGGATGAGGAAGGTGTTGGTGATGACGGTGATTTGCGTGTCTAGCCTATTGTTCGTCCTCAGAAAATTATAGCTGCTGTGGATGGTGAGTAGAAGGTGGGCTGCAAGACAAGCCTGACTCTCAGCGTGGGGGACACCGAGAGGAGCAGCAGCCGGCTCCTTGCTCAGGAGGGGCCAGGGGGGCTCCGCTGGCCCAGCGGCGAGCTCAGAGGGGACAGGGAGTTGAGCACACCTTGCAGCATGTGATGGCACATACAGCTGGGCCAAGAAGGCCACCTTCTGGGTCCTGAGCGGATGCGGGCTTTGCTGTTTCCTCAGTTCCTTGCCCCCGCCGAGCTGGAGGCTCCCCCGCCTGTACCCTGAGTCCTGTGCGGGCAGGAGCAGCCTGGAGCCCCAGTCCGGTCCCGTGTGGAAAGGTGCTGATCATGCTGTGGGGCCGTCTCCGTAAGCGCTCACCTTTAGCAGAAAACCAACCTCATAGCCAGCACTTTCAAGTAGGCTTCACCAGCCTGGCCTCCACTGCTCCCTGCGAGTCACTTTTTGTTTTGTAAATTGCCTTTTTGAAAGCCACCTTGGCAGGCTTTGATGTGGCCCTTTGATAATTGGGCCACTCAATAGGCAGCCCTGCACAGAGTGCCTGGCTTTGAGGCAGGGAGCCCTCTCATCCCTCCTGCCTGGGGGGGGCGGGGGCGCAGGGGAGGGGGCAGGGGAAAAGGGCTAACTGCCTATGAAGCTATTGGCATGGAAGCTCTATCAGCACTGGGGAGAGGCCAGGGCTTCAACATCCTATGGGTCACAGGGTGGATGGCAGCTGAGGCTGGAACCGCACAGAAGGAACCCAGTGGGGGCCTGTGGAGACTGAGAGATCCAGTTTGCCTCTCAGCCCTGGCATTTTTTGGCCATATGCTTGTGGCAGATCACTCACCCTTTGTGAGCCCCTCAGTTTCCTCAGTTTAGAGACGGAGGTGGTGAGAGACAGCAATACCTCCTGGCATCATTGCAGTGAGGATCAAACGACGTGATGCATACAGGGCCTGGTATACAGTAGGTGCTCAGGATGAGCTGGAATGATGATGGTGATGATGATGATGGTGGTGATAATGATGGTGGTAGTGGTGAAGGTGATGATGGTGATGGTGATGATGATGGTGATGATAATGGTAGTGATAATGGTAGTTATGATGGTGATGGTAATGGTGTTGATGGTGATGGTGATTATGGTGAAGTTGTTGGTGATGATGATGATGGTGATGGTAATGATGGTGGTGGTAGTGGTGAAGGTGATGATGGTGATGGTGATGATGGTAGTTATGATGGTGATGGTGATGGTGTTGATGGTGATGGTGATGGTGATGATAATGGTGGTGATAATGGTAGTTATGATGGTGAAGTTGTTGATGGTGATGGTGATGGTGATGGTGAAAGTGGTGATGGTGATGGTGATGGTGAAAGTGGTGATGCTGATGCTGATGGTGGTGATGGTGGTGACAATGATGATGGTGGTGGCTGTGGTAACAATGACAGTATGATGAGGAAGGTGATGGATGATATGACTGTTAATGATGAAGAGGAAGCTGATATCAATGAGAGTGGTGAAGATGATGATAATGATGAAGATGGTAAAGAAGTTAATGGCGATGGTGATGAAGATGGAGAAGAGGATAATGGTCAAGAATAAGGTGATGAAGATGGAGAAGATTCAGATGCTTCTACTACTAAAGATCTACTCTGAATCTCTTTTTACAGGCACAGAAAGGGGAGGGATTAACCCAAAGTCATAAAGCAATTAGTGGCATCCTGGGTCCCTGACTCCCATTCTGTGCTCTTTTCCACTGACCCCACATCCCTTGATACCACCTTGAACCGAAACAACTGGTTTAATCCTTAAGTGGACTCCTGAGATTCACGAGTGCACAGAATTAAATGACTTGACTTAGATCCCCAGGTGTGAGGTCTGCCACTTGCCTCCTCCATGTCCCTGTCTCCTTCTGTAGTAATGGAAGCCCTGTAAGTGCCAATGGGATATGAGCAGAAGTTATTGGGTGGGGCTTTTAAGAGAACTGTTTTTGCCCTTCCTTCGGTATCCTTCCATGCCTGGGATGCCGACAGGATGGCCAGAGCTGGAGCAGCCATCTTAGATCATGAGGCCATGAGAAAGGAAGTCACATGCTGAGGGGTGAGGGGCAGAAAGATAGAAAGGGCCAGGGACCCCGATGACCACAGAACATCACAACAGTGCCAGAACACTCACCTGTGCTGCAGAAATGGAGCATTCCACCTTTTGGAACATTCATGCTGGTTGAGAGAGACAGGAAATAAGGCAGTAAACATGCAAATGTGTTCAAGCCAGGTGGTGATAAAGCCAAGGAACAGGATAGAGATTGGCGGGGTTGTGCTGCTTTGGAAGGAGTACAGGTGAACACTAAGTCCTGTGTAAGAGGCGAGAGTGAGCCACTAGGGGTGGCCATGGGGAGGGGCAGTGCACCAGAGGGGAGAAGGGCCTTGGAAATGTGCCTCGTGTTCCCAGGGGTTGGGGAGCTGGGGTTGTGTAAACATTGGGGTATGTATGGAATTGCATGTGTCCCCTCAATACATATGCCCGTGTCCCAATTCCTGGAACTTGTGACTGTTACTTTATATGACAAAAAGTGTGATTAAAGTAAGGGTCTTGAGATTAGAAGTTTCTCCTGGATTATCTAAGTGCAAACATGTGTACCCTTATAAGAGAGAGACAGAGGACAGGCAGAGAGGAGGCAGAGATGGGAGCCATGTGGCCACACGCTCAGACTGCAGGCAGCTAACCTAAACTGGATGAGGAAGGAAAGAGCCTCTGGGCAGGAAGGGTGGGAGGCACAGCCCTGCCCCCACCTTGAATTTGATCTTCTGCCATTGAACTGTGAGAGAATACATTCCTGTTGTTTCCAGCCCCCCTAGTTTGTGGTCACTTGTTATGGCAGCCCCAGGAAACTAGCACGGGGTGAGTGGTGGGCACCGAGGTCAGAGACTGAGGCCAGAGTAATCACTCGGGGCCTCCTAAGCCACCTCAGGGACTCTGTACCTCATTCTGGGTGTGAGAAGAAGTCCTGGGGGATCCAGAGCAGGGCCTGCTGGGATCCAGTGTGTAGTTTAAAGGACAGCTCTGGCTGCCTGGGCTCTAAGAGGGCGGGAGGAAACCAGCTAAGAGGCGTCTGTGGCCATCTGGGTACAGGAGGGCCCTGCCCAAGGCAGTCGCGTTCAGGGTCCATAGTGCTCTGGAGGCAGACACGGGGTGTGGCTGGGCCCCTCTGATCAACCAAACAGACAAAATGTGCTTTTAATGGGGAACAAGAGGCCATGTGCCCTCGGGGCAGAGACACGGTTGTGTGTAAATATTTAGAAAACTGGGTGTGATGCATTCATATAAAAAAATTCACTTCCTTTCCTTTGAATGCTTCTTTGAATGACAAAGTGGAAACACCCAATTGTTTGTACACCAAGGTAGAGGGCGGATGGGTCAATGACCTCCAGGGGCCGAGGCAGAGGAGACAGAAGGGGAGACTTCCACCAGGTGCCTGCATTGGGTAACAGAAGACCCTGGGGTCAGCGGACCCTCGGGCACCCACGAGGCACAGTCACCAATCCAAAGGCCATCTGCTGAGTTGTGGAATCCACAGGGAAACGCACTTTTCCATCAAGTGGAACCAGAGACCTTTGCAGCTGGGTGAGGAGGCAAATCCACCTCACCTAAGATGAGCTTGCAGAGGGGACCGTTTTTCTCAAAGTGCCTGCCCCATGTCACCCCTTCTCTGTTCTTCACCTGTCCAATTCCTGGCTCACGGTGGGTGCAGTATTCAGTACCCCTAGGCTGTGAACGCAAGTGGACTTTCCTCGGGCCACCGAAGAGCAGGAGAAAATCCGCCCACCAAGCGGGAAAACCCTGGGACATCTAGCTGGGGGGTTTCGCAGAGCTGGAGAGCACCGTGCCAAGCCCGCAGGCCACCCTGTGCCTCGGGAATGTGGCTGCTGCTCTTGCCACAGTGGGGGAGCTTTTAAGGGCACCGAGGAGCTGCATTCAGCCTGCATTCAGCCTCGCCCCAAGCTTGTACATCCAAGGCCACCACCTCCATGGTGCACCTCCCCAGACTGCCCCATGACTTAGCACTCCCATGGCAGGAGAGAGCGGACACCCACACATGCTGGACACCTACTATGTGCCAGGGGCTTTTATGTTTTATATCATGTAATTCTCACCACATTCTGAGAGATAGGAGTTTCTGAGATACTCCTTCTGGGGGAGAGAAAGCTGAGACTTGGAGAAGTGGAGACTTGTCCAGGCTCACGCAAGCCTGTCCTTACAACACACCGCCTTTCCCAGGCTGGGAAGTCATCTTACTCTCCAAGTATTCATCGGGTGCTGCTTGGTACCCAGCCCTGTTCCAAGCATAGCAGATTACATAGTGAACATCACAGATGCAAACCCCTGCTTCCCGACGGAGGCTTCTGGTGCAGAAATGTTCTGATTCTCAAGCACAAGCACATTTAGTTTGAAAATCATCCAGGTCTACTCTCATCGTCTGTGCATTGACCATACTTAAAGAGAAAAATTTTTTTATAAAGGTTGCATATTCTGTTGTGTGTGCAGGGTGGGGCAATAACCAAGATGTGGTAGGCTGAATCGCGGGCCCCAGAGATATGCAGGTCCTAATCTCTGGAACTTGTGAGTTTGGCCCTGGGTGGTGAAGGGACTGGGCAGACAGGATTAAATTAAAAGTTCGGAGATGGTGAGATTATCCTGGATGATCCAAGTGGGCCCTAAATATAACCACATCGTCCTTATCAGGAGAGGAAGCAGGAGATGCAGAGTTGGAAGCAGAGGTCACAGGGATGCAGGGAAAAAGTCATGACCAGGGGATGGGGTGCCCTTCTGAACAGGAAAAGCCAGGAACGGATGTCCCCAGAAGCCTCCAGCAGGGACCAGCCCTGCCCACACCTGACTCTTGTCCCATGAAACTAACTTTGGACTTCTGGCCTCCAGAACTGGAAGAGAAGAGATTTCTATTGCTTCAAGCCACCAAGTTTGTGGTGATTTGCCACAGTCACGAGAAGAAGCTAATATACAAAATAATTAAATACAATATACAACATTACAAGCTGTTTTAGTTCAGGCTACTCTAAGAAAATGTCACAGACTGGACAAATTAAACAACAGATGTTTATTTCCCACCTTTCTGGAGGCTGGGAATCCAAGACCAAGGAGCAGCTGGATTTGGTTTCTGGCAAAGGCCCCCCTCCTGGCTTGCAGGCGGACCCCCTCTTCACTTGTGCTCACGTGGCCTTTCCTCAGTACGTGCATGTGGAGAGAGGTCTCTCTCCCTTTCTTCCTCCTGTGAGGACACTGACCCATCATGAGGGTCCCACTCTCGTTAGTAATGTCCTAAACCTACTTACCTCCCAAAGGCTGGGGGCCAAGACAGCACAGCATTGGTGACAAGTGGGGGTGGTGACAAGTGAGCAGGTTCTGGGGTGCCTGGGCTTTTTCCCCGTGACAAGTATTTTTTTAATTTTTGAAATAATCTCCAACTTAGAAATAATTTGCAAGTACTTGACCATGAACGTTTATGTTTGTTGAAACGCTGAGAGTTGCGAATGCGATGGCTCAGCAGCCCTGAATGTTGTAGTGCATATTTCTCACCAACAAGGACCTTCTCCTACGTTCTCACAACCAAACCATCAAAATCAAGGGGTTGACACTGACCTATCACCATGCCATCTGGCTTCACCCACTGTCCACGGCGTAGCATCCGGCTCAGAATCTCAGTCTCCCTCAATCTGGAATGTTCCTCAGTCTTCCCTGGATGTTGTTGAAGTCAAGGCCAGTTATTCGGAAGAGTGTCCCTCAGGGGAGGTCTGTCTGATGTGCCCTCGTGGGGACATCCAGGCAGGCTGCACAGTTTTTGCGGGAACGTCCCAGAAGCTATGCTGTGTCCAGCGGCAGTGGGCCCGTGGCTGGGGCTGCTCGCCCTGAGCGCTTGGCTAGGGTGTCTTCTCGCAGCCCTCCCCACCTCCACGAGGCTCTTCCCTCCCCTGCATTAATATGTCTGTTGGCTTGTGTATATCATCACGGACTCACAGCTTCCGAGTTCAGTCAATGAATTCTAATGCATGTTAGAATTGTTCTAGTTGCATCCGACCCGTGGGAGTCCCTCCAGAGCCTTTAGACTTGTCCTCGTCCTCCTGTGAGCACTTCCGACCCTCTCTTCTGGGTGAGGTGCCCCAGGCTCACCCTGTGAGCGTCTGGGTGGCTCAGTCGGTTGAGCGTCCGACTCTTGGTTTCAGCTCAGGTCAGGATCTCAGGGTTGGGAGACTGAGCCCCACATCGGGCTCGGCACTCAGCACAGAGTCTGCTTTGAATTTTCTCTCCACCCCCCTCTGTCCCTCCCCCCAGCTTGCACTCTTTCTCTCTCTCTCAAATAAATAAATAAATCTTAAAAAAAAAAATCAATGTAGAATGAACACTAGGCTTGGGAGAGTTAGAAAAACGGCTGCCTTTCCGGGCCGTGTCTTGTTAAGCCTCAATTTCCCCGTCTCCAAAGTGGGATCGAGTGATCGTCCCAGCCTCGGTCACCAGACCACTGCCAGGATCGAGAGAGCCACGTGAAAATTCTCCATGAACCACTAATTGGATGCCAGTGGCATCTTCTCCGAGCCCACCGGCGACACAAACAGCCGTTGAACTACATGGAGTAGGAAGGGGAACTTTCCAGGAGGACATGTGGGCTGCTCCCAGTGAAATCCTCAGGAATTGGCCATGGTTTTCTCCAGCTCACTCACTGAAACCACAGGGACTCCGGTCACTGTCCCCCAGCACCACTGCATCACTCACACTCTCCCTGCTCACTGCCAAAAATGATGCCCAAGCTGTCTCTGGGCCACTTCCCAGGTCCACAGTGCCTCAGAGCTCGGCAACAGTCCTTGACTCCCAATTCCAAATTCCTAGGAGAGAGACTGGGAGGCCCAGCTGGGACAGTCACATATGGTCTTGCGGTCTGGGCCCACTCGGCCGGCTTGTGGGGGCTTGGAGGAAAGATTGGTAACCAGAGACCCAGGAGGGGGGTTGGAATCAGGGCGGGCTTCCTGGAGGTGGTGAGACTTGAGTATAATGACATTCTTGGTCTGGAGGATCTGTGAGGGGAGGGGCAACGTCTTACTCAGTGTGGTGACCCCAGCACCCAGGGCAAGGCTTGACACTGGGAAAGTACATGGCTACTATCTGATGAATGAATGAATGAATGAATGACCCCCATGCCAGGCTGACCCAGCTGCAGTGGCTGGGTGTGCACGGGGAAGCCTCGCCTTAGGATGATCCTGAGGAAAGGAAGCTCTGAGATTTGAGGAACCCCCTGGATGGGGACAGGAGACAGGTGACCGTCTCCATCCATCCTGGGGGCAGGACGGTGGGGGAGCAGTCAGTGCTAACAGAGGGACTCACGGGAACGGCAGAACGAGCAGCCAAAGTGGGGAGTTGGAAGGAGTGGTGTCGGGGGAGGCTCTGTGCCGTCAGGGTTGTTGGCAGACTTGGGGCCCTCCAACCCCGCACATTGTGAAGAGAGACTGGCCCCTGACCAACCGCGGCGGGACCCAGCTGGAGCCCTCAGAATGTCCTCCCCACCAGAGTGTCCATGTGCGGCTGAGACCTTCCCCCACACGGTGTCTGCGCTCCAACGTTGCTGCTTTTCCTGCTGTAATTAAGAACTATTTGGGGGAGACACTTTGGGGGGAGACATGCAAATACCCTGTTTCTCCTCCAACTGTCACTTCCTAATTTCAGCCTCTGTCTGTGCGTCCTGCCTGTAATAATTACCCTGTGTTGTTCTAACGGTGGTTTCCTATTTTCTCAATTCTGTCGATGTTCGTTAGTTGGAATCGTGCTGTGAGGAAGAGCCGTGCCTCCTGCCCTTTACTTGTTGACCCCACACGGTTTCCGTGAAGCATGTGTGCGTCTTCCCATCGGCAAGGGGCTCTGTGTCAGCCGCTGACAAGTCCTCATGCGTCCCGAAAGTATTTTCGATGTTCTCACAAATAAAAGCAGAGGGGCGCCTGGGGGGCTCAGTCGGTAAAGCGTCTGCCTTCGGCTCAGGTCATGATCTCAGGGTTCTGGGATCGAGTCCTGCATCAGGCTCCCTGCTCAGGGGGAGTCTGCTTCTCCCTCTGCCTCTCCCCCTGCTCATGTTCTCTCTCTCTCACAGTCTCTGTCTCTCAAATAAATAAATAAAAAATAAAATAAATAAATAAATAAATAAATAAAATCTTAAAAATTAAATAGAACATGAAATAGTGCATGAACTCCTATATATATATATATATATATATATATATATATATATATATATATATATATATAAACACAACCAAAAGCCGAGTTTTTGTTCACAACTACTTTTTATTTTACTCTGAAAAAAAGTTTTCTTGTTTAAAAAAATGTACAGGAAAGGGTCTGGGGAAGGTAATTCCAGGAAGAAGGAACAGCATGAGCAATGGCTTAGAGTCCAATGTGAAATCCAGCCCCTAGCTGGAATCCGAGCTGCTTTCTGAGGACGATACTATTCACATGGCATCCCTCCTACAGCTCCCTCTCTGAGCCCCTTTCGTTGGTTCCTGGGTTGAACAATTGCAGAGATGTTCCAAACCGTTTTCCGCCCTGAATCATACCTCAAGATGCAGTGATTCCCATGGAGAGGTGAAGGCTATGTCCCTGCCCTCGATTCTAGGTCAATCCTGTATTTGCTTATCCAGTAAAACACATCAGCAGGGACCAGTCGGCGGTCCTGAGCTTAGCCCAGGAGGATGCTGCCCCAGCCCTGGGAATAAGTTAGACTGCTGGAGGACGGGAGACTCGGCCAGACACCCGTGTCACCCGGCTCACAGCCACCCAAGTATCAGACATGCGAGTGAGGCCACCTTAGACCAGCCAGCCCGCAGCCAACCCGTCAGCTGACTCTAGACAGACGAATGAGTCTGGCCAAGACTGTCAGAGCCCGGTCAGCGACCTGCCCAGCCAATCCGTGGGCTTAAACTCAGAAACCAATGTTTATCCCGTGGAGCCTCTGGGCTTGGGGCTGGTTTGTTATGCAGCTCTAGCTAGCTGACACAGTCCTTCCCACTCTTACTCCAAAACTAGATCCCGTAACACCTCTGGCGACCCCTAGGACTCAGAGAGATGCAGCGTGGGGAGCACTGGTCTGTTCAGCCTGTCATAGGACGGAAAACACCAAGCAGGATCAAGTGACCTGCTAGAAAGGAGACAGCTATAGGCAAATGCAGGGTCAGAACCCGGACCTCCAGGCTCCCAGTCCAGTGCTCTCTCTGTGACGCTTTCTGCTCTCACCAAATCTCAGACCAAGTACCTCCAAGTCCACAGAGCACCCGTTGGGGTTGCCCTGCCAGACCCAGGGCTGACCTTGGCTGTCCAGAACTTCTTCCCCCCTGGGCCGGTGTCAGAAGCCGGGGCTCCTCCTGCGTTCCCTGGACAGGGGCCGCCCTCTGCGTCCTCCTTCCCCTTGTCCCGAAGGAAATGGCCGTGTTCTAACACCATGGGCAGGGACGTTGCTCCATGAGTGTTTGCTGAGTGAACGATTGATGAATGGTATTAATCACTGGAAAGACTTCTCTCTGGAATGATCCGAGTCTAAATAATAGCAACAGGGATAGTAGTGGCCAGGTATCGTGGTCGTAACTGTGTACCGGGCTGAGCTGAATGTGTCTTGCGCCATAGCCCGTTTTGTGCCAGTTGCAACCCTACATACGGCTCATACTGTCCCCATTTTACAGGTAAGGAGCTCAGACATGCAGAAACTGCCCAGTGTCACACCTGTTCACTGCCTCCAGGAAGCTTCCCCGACCACCCCAGTGAAAACAGCAAGCCCCCATCACTGTCTGCCCCTTCCGCTGGTCACACCAGGTACTTCACCTGTGTCCCCTCTGGGACATGTTCCCGTGAGCTCAGTCTGACCTGCTCACCTGGAGCCTGGCGGCGGCTGAGTCAGGACCCCGTGGAGTGAGTGCTCTGCTCTGGGAGGCGCGGAGCTGGAGGATTAGGGCCAGATGTCCCCCGTGGGAGCCCCCACCACGCATCAGGTCATGGCTGTCTGTGGGCCTGTAAGCAAGAAGGAGACTCGGCCCAGGGAAGGGGCAGGTGCAGGTCAAGTCTGCACTTGGCCCCTCTTCCACTGGGGCCTGGAACCCCCGAATGCGGGCCCGGCAGTGAGACCAGCTACCGAATAGTCCAGCATCTCCCGAGCGTCTGCATCGGGCTAAGAGGGTGCCTGTGGTTACCACTGCTGTTCCACTTTGCCTTGACTTTTAGGGATTCCATTTGTAATTCGATCTGGGTTTTGTTAACTACGCAAAGTACTTACCTGGTTTCAAAGTCAGATTTACCAACGCGGGTTGTATGAGTTGCCTATGTCTGTCGTAACAAATGACCCCACACCACGGCTCAAAACAGCCGAGACGGACTCCTCGCCCTCTGGAGCTCGGAAGTCTGTCTTCAGGGATGCCTCCTCCGGGAGGCTGCCTGCATCCTTGGTTTGTGGCCCCATCATCGGACCTCCTCTCCGTGTCACAGCTCCTGCGACTCGGACCCTCCAGCGTCCCTCTTACCAGGAGCCTGGGACGGCACTAGACCAGCCTGGTAACCAGGACCAGTCCCCCATCTCAGGACTTGACAGTCCCACTGCAAAGTCCCCTTTGCCCTGTGAGGTCACATATGCACAGGTTCTGGAGACGAGGACGTGGGCCTCTTGGAGGCCATCATCCTGTAGACCACGGCAGATGTGTTCAAACAAGACTGGCTTCGGTCCCTGGGCCCCCCACCCTACCCCGATGCCCTCGTTCTTGATATTTACATCCAGTAAAATTCACCCTTGGGGCATCCAGTTCTGTGGGTCTAGACAAGTGATGGCCATGGGAGTGCAGTTGCCTGGGGCCGGCGGGGAGATGGGGGGAGCCTTCGGAGGCCCGATCTGACCCTCCCAACAAAGCAACCCCGAGGGGGCTCTCCCCGGTCTGCTATCTCCGGGTCAGAATCAGACACCCAACAAGAGAGCCCGAGAGGGGGCTACATTTTAGTGGGGAGCACTAGCTAGCCGCCAACGATACGGTTCGCTCTTCCGTGGCAGCACCGTGGGTCCGGGGCGCCGCAGGGACCTGGCGCTCTCTCGGGTGGCAGTGGAGACAGCAGGAGCCACGTCCTCTCTCCCAGAACCAAGCGCAGCCAGCAAAGGTGGCTCTGACCCCGGCCCCGGGCTTTCTGAAACCTCATGGAAATGAAGAGCGGCCTCGAGGGAGCTGGCCAGGGGGCTGGCGGCCTACGGGGACGGGCTTCCCAGGGACAACAAGGAGCCAGTGGCCCTTTCTTCAGCCGCCAAATAAAAGCCGGCCTCAGCACCACAAAAAGACGGAGCGTGAATCGCTTCTGCAGCGGCTGCGTTTCCTTTGAGGCGGCCTGTCACCGGCGCCGGGCGGTTAAGAAAACATTTTGTCCTGCCCGTCAGCGGCCTTTCTCCAGCCTCGGGTGGTCCAGGAGCGGCTCCTCCTCCAACGGGACGGCTGTCCCGGCCCCGAGCTCATCCATCAAGCTCATGATGAACTGGCAAATTGCTGTCTGAAAGCGATGCTTCCAAACCGGCTACTTCAGCCCGTGTCCCCAGGGGCGGCAAGGGCCTGTCCCCAGGGGAGCGGGCCTCCCGGGAGCCCTCCGGCGGGGGCAGAATGCAGGTGCTTTATTGATCACTGCAGGAGTGGCAGCGGCCACCAGCGACCCCCTGGTTCCCCCGGGGTCGGACTGCAGGCCCCCTCTCTGCCCCATGGCAGCGGGGGTGTCCGGCACCTGGCCCACAGCCTCCGAAGCTTCACCCACGGCCTCTGAAGCTTCCAGGCCCTGCTCCCTTCAGAGTTCTCCCCAAGAGACCCAGCGGTCACTGCTCTTCTAGGCACCTTCCTGGCCGCCCCCACGTGGCCCAGCGCCTGCCTTCCTCTGCGTCCAGATGCGGTCAGCCACGAAGCCTCCTCTTCTTCCTTCACACTCCAAACCCTGGGGGGCGGCCCTGCGGAGCCGTGGCCAAGGCCTCCCCTGGCCTCAGTGGTGGTGATGGAGACGATGGTGGTCATGGGGGGATGGGGGGCTCATCTGTTGAATCCTCAGGACCCCTGAGGAGGGAAGTAATACCTTCTTCCCATTTCACAGGGTGAAAAGGGAGAGGCGAGTGAGTTGTCCCAGCGCAGAGCCCAAGGCAGAGCCAGACCCAGACCCAGACCCGCTCCAAAGCCCACGCAGCCACACGCTCCCTTAAACCTTTACTGATGAGCCACGAGATGGCACCTGTGTAACCAGCCACCACCCAGGCCAAGCAGAGACCAGCATCCTGCCCGACCCCCGGGCGTGACCCCTGACTCCTGTGGACTCACCCCGGGTAGATGTGTGGATGCGTAGGGCCTCCCTTCCAGTTTTCTTCTGAGGGTTTCCTGCCTGGCTGCCCTCCTGCGGGGGGCCCCCAAGCCACCCTCCTGGGGCAGGCCGGGCAGGGCAGGTGCCCAGACCTGGGCCTTTTGGTGTCACTGCTATTAGGACGAGATGCTCTCCTTGGCGAGTGGTCAGTCTGGGCTGGGGCTTGGGGTCCTGGGACCAGGAGCACGGCAGCATCACCAGCCTGGCCTCAGGCCTGGCCCCTGGGGCCTGGATGGGATCACAGAGACAGAGGTGGTTAGGGCCTTGGAAAAGGTGCCTGGCCCCTGGCAGGGAAGGCCACGACGACTGCTCTCTGCCGGCAGCCCCAGGGTACAACCACCGCTGGGTGGGAGGTCTGTCTTTGTTCACAGACCTTAAAAAAAAAAAAAAAATCAAAACCACAGTTCTAGTCCCAAGATGTGAGCCCAAGCAGGCAAGGAGCTGGAATTCATGAGCCTGTGGTTTCTGCAAGTGGCCCGACCACCTTTTTCGATCTTCTGTACCAGTAGTAAAAGGCCCACATTTCTGCGTGTCCTGGGTCAGGGACTGGAGGTCCAATCTCCTGATGAGCGTCCTGCAGCTGTCCCCCTTGGGGTGCATCCTCAGGCCTATGCGCATTCTGGGTGGGGGTGGAGGTGGAGACTCGCTGGGCGTGCTCCTCGGGGTGGGGGGGGAGGGACTCCGCCCGCCCTCCTGGACAGGGCCTGGGCAGGCGGTCGCCAGGGCTGGCCTGGGCGTCGTGCTCAGAGGCCGGGTTAGCAGCCCCACTTCTCCACTTACTGACAAGAAAGACGGTGACAAATGCTGTGTGCTTTGGGCGCCAGGAAGAGACAAGTTGCCAGCCCAGAAAGGAGTCGCACAGCAAGGGAGTCACAGAGCCGTCGTCACGCCGTCTCCAGCCCCTCCTAGACCATGACGCATCCGAGGGGCTCAGCACATGTCAGGCCATCTGTGAAGGAAGAGCCTGAGCCCCTGGGGCTGACACTCAACCTGCCCAACGAGGCTGAGGTTTGAAGAAAGAAACCAGGACCAGAGCAGACAGAACTTTCCCCAAGAGGAGCCCAGCGGGAGAATTCTAGGGCGGCGAGAAGTAAGGTCTGGCCAGTCCTCTATCCAGAGGCCCTCGCCTGCTGCAGCCAACCTGCCCATAGCAGTCGACTTGACCAGCAGCCTCCTCCAGGAAGTCTGCCCAGACCTGTCCCGACTGGTGTTCCAGCAAGTTCCTGCTGTTTCCTTCCCCCTCTCCTGCGGGACCCTGATCCCCGGGAGTTTCTGGTTCTCTCCAGCTCTTCCCAGCACATATGACCCGGACTGGATCTCAACTCGGGTCACCTGAAGTCGCCCCACCGAGCCTAAGTTCTGGCAGGATGAGTCCCTCTTCTGCCTTGGCTACCAACCTGTCCACGGCGGCGTGGCACCCCAGAAGGTCTGGAAAGAACGGATCGGTGAATCAATGAATGCGTGAGCATTCTCCACCAGGAAGGGTGCAGCTGTGCTGTGGGTCCCAGCAGCGGGCTCTCCCCACGTGCTCCTGCAGGCACAGCCAGTGACGAGCCTGGGTGACATCAGCCGGTCAGGCGTGGTCCCAGCCAGGCACTGGTCTTGCGGGAGCAAGGCGGGGGGCCGAGATGTGTCCGCTCTTACCTCCGGAGCTCTGACTCACAGTGGGGAGACTGAGGCCCACCGGGACACTGACTGGGCTTTTCCCAAACCCCGAGCTCCACCCTCCAAACACCCTTTGGTCTAGCAAGAGTTGGGGTTTGGTATAAAGTTTGTTTTCCGGAGGACGAGGCTCAGTGGGGTCTCAGTTCACCCTCAGCTTCGAGGGCCAGCGTGGCAGGCAGGACAGGCATGGGTCCAGCTGACCCCACGACTTCCTTTCTCAGGGCCCAGCTGCTCCAGCTGCCTGACGTGAGGCCTCCGACAAGTCCCCGAACCTTCTCCAGCTCAGTTTGTAAACCGGTGGGTGTCGGCGTGAGGTTGTCTCCGGCCGAGGCTGGCGTGTCATGCTTGGCACCCGTCCTGGCCCCGGAGTGCTCCAAAACGGGGAAGGCTGACATTGTCACTGTCCTCACCGTCATCAACCAGGGAATTTGCGTCCGATTCAAAATGGAACTCGGGGTGCTCAGCTGGCTCAGTGGAACTCGGGGTGCTCAGCTGGCTCAGTGGCTAGAGCGTGCGACTCTTGACGTCGGGGTCATGAGGTCAAGCCCCACGTTGGACCATTGGACGTGGAGCCTACTCGAAGTGGAGCTCTTCAAGAGGCAAGCTTCCTTATGTGGGTGCGGGAAAACAAAACTCAGGTCTGGAGTGGCCGCCCCTTGCGTGGGGGCAGGGACCCAGGCCCTCATGAGCATCCCAGGGACCCCCGCCTGCCCCACGTAGGGGGCCACGCACCCTTTGAATCAGGGAGAAGTGACTCACTCCTTCCCCCACCCACCTCAAGAGCCAGGTACCCACATAAAAAGGGCTCGAGTGGGCGAGTGCCTCCTTTGTCGTCTGATGCCATTAAGGCCGGAATTTCTCATGGGAAAAGTAACGCTTTGGCTGCATGAAAGGTGGGGGGTGCAGCGCGGCCTGGTGGTTCCAGGGGCGACCGACCTGGAGCTGTTTGAAGTCCACCCGTTATCTGCCGCCGGGGCTGTTTGGCTTCTGCCGGGGCATAAATACGGTGATTGAAGTGGGCGGCTGTGTCTTTCCGGACGACAAAAGTCCCCTTGCTAATTGCCACATCAAATGATCGGGAACCCCCCAGTGCACGCCCTCAAATTACCGTGAACACACACTGCAGCCCGAAGGCCGACCCGGCGCCCCCAGCCCAGGCTGCAGCCCCGCTCCCCCCGGATTAGGTTACGCGCGCGGGCGGAGGCACGGAAGGTCTCTGAGGATTTGTTCCGCCTCGCTGCCAGCCCGCTATGCCAGCCCCCGGCCCGGGCCGCAGCCCCCCATTGTCTCCGGCCGCCCAGCCAGCAAGCAGGCCCGGCCTGCACAAAGCCCCAGGCCACAGAGGGGAGGTCCTCTGCCCGTGGTCACGCCCCGGTGACGGGGTGCCAGCTCCCATGCCGAGCCCCACACCGGTGCAAAGGGGCTGTCAGTCTCGGCACCTTCAAAGGGGCCATCACGGCACTGAAGTGACACCAAAGCCCAGCATCAGCCCCTGCCCCTCTGGGCCCTTTGCTGTCCCTGACGGGCGGGGGCAGGGTGATGGGAGTCCAGTAGTCAGCAGAACCCTTCACGCCGGTACCGTACCCAATCCCATCCCGAGCGACTGGGACCATCACTCCCATTTTACAGATGGGGAAATGGAGGCCAAGGGAGGTCAAGTGCCTGGCCCCAGGTTATGCCCCCGATCTGGGCTCCATGGCTGCCTATGGGCTGGTAGGGGAGAGACCTTGTCACCCAGGATGGGAGTCCTGCAGTCAGCAGAACCCTTCACGCCGGTACCGTACCCAATCCCATCCCGAGCGACTGGGACCATCACTCCCATTTTACAGATGGGGAAATGGAGGCCAAGGGAGGTCAAGTGCCTGGCCCCAGGTTATGCCCCCGATCTGGGCTCCATGGCTGCCTATGGGCTGGTAGGGGAGAGACCTTGTCACCCAGCAGTGGCCACAACTGCTGATTTACCAACATACAGACAATGTCAGGGTGTGTGGCTACCATTTATGGGGGCACCAACGGCTCCTGGTGGTCCAGCCAGCGACAGTCCCACTGGTTTCCAGTTGAGTACCGCTGACTTCCTTGGCTAGCTCCATCCAGTCCCAGGGACCCAGGGACGGACAACTCCCGCCTCAGTTCTCACTCGGCAGCACACAGTCTCACGGGGGAGGCAACGTAATTAAAGAAAAGAATGAGGTACAAGCCCGGGAGGAGAGGATACAAAATATAAAGTGACCTTGCCTCACTGAGGGAGAGGGTGCTCGCCAGGTGAGGGCGGATGCCAGGTGCACTCCAAACCAAGAAACCAGCATGTGCAAAGGTCCTGTGGCAGCAGACTGTGGCCCCACTGCTGGAGCCCAGACAGGAGGGAGAGAGCTGTGAGCTGAGCACAGCTGGAGGCAGGGCAGGCTGTAGAGGGCCTTGGTCTCAGAGTGAGGAGACGTTACTAGGGGACTGTTAGCCAGGGCGTGGGGGGGAACACACCAGGACCAAGTTTCAAAATGACCACCCAGTTCTCTGCTTCTTCCAGGAAGTGCTGGCACGGGTGGGTGCTGCGTACCTGCTACGTGGGAGGAGGGGTGGCCACAGGGCAGAGGAGGACTAGCAGGAAGGTGCCCGGGGTCCAGCAGGAGCTGGCGTGGATAAGTGCCACACAGACAGCTCTCCCACCAGGAAGGGACGTCAGATCTCCTGCATCAGACAGAGCTGAACATGGCTGTTCCAGGGGTAGGACGTGGCCCCCAAGGCCTCCCTGTGCCAGGAAGATCAGGCCGACGGTCAGTCACTACAGAGCCTACCTCGTTCCGTCATCGGCTTCACAGGGTCAGGGTCACCGGGCATCGGGAAACCCTGGCCGAGCCGGTCAGGACCGTCTCCGACACAGAGTGGGTTCTCAACAAAGCTGAGCACTTCAGAGCCCCGGACGAGCACTTCCTTCCCCTTGAGCCTCACTCCTTTCTTCTTTGCATGGAGTGCTTGCCTGCAAGCGACTATTTAAATGTGTTTATTTGGCAGGAGGGACCCCAAAAGAAGCCGAGCAGCCACAGACAACACAAAGAAACTGGAGGCCCACCGCTGCCCCTGGCTCACCCTCCTCCCTGGGGCTCCCCAGCCTGGGCAGCGAGAGGTGCAGATAAAAGCTCTCAGGCTCTGACTCCCCTGGAAGCAGGTCAGCACTGGACAGAGCACTGCCCGGGAGGGGGGGGGGTGTCTGGGCCTCCCTCCCTGCCTCCCTGCCTCACAGCCTCCCTCCCTCCCTGCCTCCCTGCCTCACAGCCTCCCTGCCTCCCTGCCTCCGTGCCTTGCTGCCTCCTTTCCTCCCTGCCTCCGTGCCCGCCCCCCCACCCCCCACTCCACCGTCCTGTAGGGACCTGCAGACCTGTTCATGTTTAGAAACTCACAGCCAGCTGGAGGAAGGTGGCCCTTTTTGCCGCAGACTTGCTGTAGCCTCACGGTTCAAAGTCTCCCATCCGTGGACCCAGCCGCGTAGATGTACATGGAATCATACAGTATGTGGCCTTTTGCGTCTGGTTTCTTCCACAGAGCAGATGTTTCCAGCGTCCGTCCACATGCTAGCACGTGTCTGGGCTTTGCTCATAAATGGTGTGGACGGACCACAGTTTGCACATCCGTCACCTGCTGATGGACGGTCGGGCTGTTTCCACCTTCAGGCTGTTGCGAATCGCGCTGCCGTGAACACACACGGGCATGTGTGTTTGAACACGTGTTCTGTTTATTTGGGAACACACCCAAAAATGGACTTGCTGGGTCATGTGCTAATTCCGTTTCCCTTTCGGGGAGCCACCCAGCTGTTTCTCACGGAAGTTGCACCATTTTACATTCCGACCAGCAATGCACGAGGGTTCTCCCATCTCCCCAGCCTCACCCACGCCGGTTGTCGTGTGTCCTTTACTATGGATGCTCCAGTGGGGACAGAGTGGCATCTCTCTGTGGCTTTGGTCTGTGTTTCCCTGAGGACCAGCGGTGCTGAGCCTCTGTTCATGCACTCACTGGCCGGGTGGATGTCTTCTCTGGAGAAATGTCTGCTCAAGTTGTCTGCTCATTTTTAAAAAAATTTTTTTAAAGATTTTATGTATTTATTTGAGAGAGAGAGAGAGAGAGCATGAGCAGGGCAGGAGAGGCAGAAGGAGAAGCAGACTCCCCGCTGAGCAGAGAGCCTAGTGAGGGGCTCAACCCAGGACCTGATCTGACCTGAGCTGAAGGCAGATGCTTCACTGACGGAGCCCCCCAGGCATGTCCTAGTCATCTGCTCATTTTTGAAACGGGTTTTTCTGTTACTGAGTTATAAGAGTTCTTTATATATTCTGAATGCTTCTTAATAATGTTTGGACAAGGGGCTCAGAGTTAGGTCGATTTTGCTGGGGCTCCCACGAGGGGCCAGCAGCTCCAGAGACAGGCGGGATGGGAAGGTGGTGGAGGACCCACGTCCTGCCCAGCAGCGGTGGGGGACGGCAGGGACGATTTCTTGGTGACTCCGTTTTCTCTCCTGTAACAGTTGACAGAAACACGAATCCACGTCATAGAGTTGTCTCAGTGAGTGCATGGCTTCCTCGACACGAAGCAGGCAGTGGAGAGCCCGGCACATAGATGTGAAAGAGTATTCCTACAGAGAACGTTAAACACTCAGGGCTCTGTAATCAAAGCAGCGCCCATTAAAACTATAACTTTTGCCTCCCCAAAATATCATAAACTTAACAAATAAAAAATGATACTACCCAGGATTAGCAAGGCACCAGGGAAACCAGTCCCTTAGGGCAGAGAAATAAACAAATTTCCCTTTTATTTTTAAAAATCTCCTTAAAATATAATCAGATATTTAAAGTTAAGATGCTAATAGAGTATTCTGGAGTTTATAAAGTAGGTAGAAGTAAGAGCTCGAGAGCCAGGGCTCGAAAGGGGGAAGAGGGCTGTTGTAGCAAGAGCCTCGTACGGTGCGTAGCTCCAGGACAAGCGCTAAATAAGCAAAAAAGAAAGCAAAAAGGTAAAGCTAATAAGCAAATGGAGGAGATAAAGGGGAATCATAAATACGCAGTTAACCCACAAGGAAGC
>NW_024424786.1:43688227-43721191 GCF_017311325.1 Ursus maritimus
GAAAGAGGAGAGGAGAGACAGAGATCAGAAGACAAAAAGAAAAGAAGCATGAAGACTACAGACAGCATCACCGTATCAATGATCCCGTTGAATGTAAGCGGTCTAAGTTCCCCCACGGGAAAGGCAGAAACGGTCATCCTGGGTACAAAAGTAGACCCAGCCTTTTGCTATCTCCATGCAATCCACTCTCAATGTGGAGACAGAGGGCACCTGGATGGCTCAGTGTCTGACTTTGGCTCAGGTCATGATCTTGGGGTCCTGCGATGGAGCCCGGCGTTGGGCTCTGCGCTCAGCGGGAAGTCTGCTTGTCTCTTTGCCCCTCCCCCTACTCATGCTGTCACTCTCCTTTCAAATGAATAAATAAAATCTTTAAAATAAAATAAAATAAGAGCAAAGACAGAAAGGTTAGCAGTATAAGCAGAGACCACCAGACGCCATGCTCCGGCATCTGGACCCGTCACACCACCTGGACCTGTGTCTCTGCCACCAGGATCCTGTGAACACGGGTTGACATGCACCCAGCTGGCTCACATGTCACCCAGAATCTGACTTTTTTGCTCACTCTGCATCAAATGATGCAAAGCGAGGGTACTTTAGGGGGATGAAACTCTTCTGCGTGATACCGGATAGGTCAGCCTACACCAGGCGCGCCCACAGAACCATCCAACACAAGGAGGGAGCCTCCGTGGAAACCATGGGCTTCAGCCAACAATAACGTACAGGTAGCTATTCATCATTTGTCACAAACGTGTCACACTAATAATGCTATAATCACAGGGGAACTCGGGTGGAGGGAGGGGATGAGGAGCTCTACGTGCTATCAGCTCAGTTGTTCTAGAAATCTAAAACGGTACTAAAAACAGCCTATTCGTTATTTAGAAACAAACCAACCAATTGGAAAAAGATGGCGCGGAGACTCTGAGGACTGAAAGAGGTCCGGGCTTGACATGCAAGCCGAGGGCAGCCCTGTCCCGGCACGTTTGTGGCAGAGCTCCATGGGCTGCAGCCACGGCCTTTCTGGTCCTCGCCAGGTTCACCTTGGTCCCTCCGCATGCTTCAACACTCACCGCTTACTAGCATTAATCATCAAAGTTCCTCCCCGTTTATGGTAGCTTATCAGCAAACAGCTGGGGGGTGCATTGCTAGGGTGCCTGGTAATGCGACAGTGGCTGGAGCGAGCTTCTAGAAACTTCCAGCCCCAATTTTGCTGCATGTTGGCTGAGCCTCGGCATTGCTGTGCATACCAGCGTCAAGGTGCACAGAGGCTCAGATGGGTGGGAAGAGCGGTCTCGGTGAGACAATGTGGAGGATGCAGGCCCCTTCCTCAGCCCGGAGATAGCAGCCCTCCACACCTCACCTCACCCTGCTCTGCTCTCCAGCCCCCAGCAGCCAGATGTGAGAGGGTGGAAGCAGGGCTCTGATGCTGTGTGAGGCTGGGCCAGTTGCTCACCCTCTCTGTGTCAGGTCTGATTTAAATGGTGGGCCCTGGATCACAGGGTTAATGAGGACAGCGTGCGGTCAGCACATCTCAAGAACTTGACAATAGGTGCCCCTTTTCCTGGAAGCTCATGAGCTGTGGTTACAGTGGGGCGCAGCCGGGGGGTGGAGGACCTCTCGGAGAGACCAAGAGACAAGGCCAACGTGTCGCTGTCTGTACTAGTTAGCTGCAGCTGCTGTAACAAACACCATGCACGGGGCTCACCCAGCAGGATGCACTCCGCTCCTCCCGGAGGCCGACACCCGAGACGCAGGTGCGGGCAGGGCCGGCTTCTCCTAGGCCTCTCTCCTTGTGCGTGGACGCCCTGGGTCCTCATGGGGTTGTCCCTCCATGCCTGTCTGTGTCCTGATCCCTTCTTGTTATAAGGACCCCAGTCACACTGGGTCAGGATCCACTTTAATGACCTCATGTTAACTTAATTTCCTTTTTCAAGACCCCATCTCTAAATACAGTCCCACTCTGAGAAATGAAGTGTCAGGACATCAACATGGGAATCTGGGGGGACACATTTGTGCCCATAACACCAGTGCGTTCTTAAAATATGCCCATGGAGTTAGACCTGTAAGGGAGGATGGCAGTGAGGCACGAGGCATGCGCCCAGGTGAGCCGAGGGTCTGGGTGGGCGGGGCTCCTGTAAGGCTCCGCCCTGCAGTGGGCGTGGGGGGCTGCAGAGGTGACAGAGGCCTGGGGCTTGTCCTGGGGCAGCCGGGTTGACACGTGGCCCTGACTGCCTGTGTCCTCGTCTTGTAGTGCAGGGCCTTGCTCATTCAGACTTTGCTGGGTCTTGGTAAAGATGCAGGCGGCTAAGGTCACCCAGCAGACCCTTGATCTCAAAGAGGAGGCAGGACCCTTACCATTACTTAGCATCTGGGGAACACCCAAAGCAGGGGGGCGGTGGTGGTCACCGACAAGCCCACCCCTTCCCGGACAACCCAGAGACACGGAGCCGCCGCGGCTGTCTAGAGAATAGGTGTTGGGACTGGAGCTGGCTCCGGCCTTCGTGTACCCAGGGCCACACAGAGGCTTCACACACACCCGGGGCAGCAGTTCAAGGTTGCCGGGCTGGCGTGAGGTGTGCTGGGTCTCAGAGAGGCTCTCGGAGATGCCCCGGGCTGGCACCCCAGAGTGCACGTTGCCCTACTACAAAGGGCTCGCCAAGCCGGACTCAGTCATTTTGCTCCGACAGCCCTGCCACCGAGCCATGGAAAGAACTTATTTTAGGAAAACGGGAAACCACCTACCACTTAGCGAGGAATGCGGACTAATTGTGAAGCCTTTCTCAGTTTCTTTATTTAGCTATTTATTAAACTGGCTCGAACTGGAATTAATGGCCGGGCGACTCCTCCTGCGCGCATCCTGGGGGCACCTGGGCAATTTGTGCCTGATTAAAGGCCCCAGCCCACCTCCTCCCTGGGACACACGGCTCAAAGCTCCGGGCTCAGGAATGCTCGGCCTGTGGCTTGAAGGCCTGGCTGCCTCTGAAGAGCCTGCTTTTGCCTCAAAATCCACGCCCTGGGTCCCCACCTGCGCTACAGATGTTGCTGACCCCCTCCGTGGCGCTGGCCTTGGCCCTGCAGTGCTGAGCGAGCCTGGGCCCGGGGGTCCCCAGCACCCTCCCTGTGAGCCCCCAGCCCCAGCGCCCTCTGCACGGCAGCCCACTCTTGGCTTCAAGGCACTGCCCACAATCTGACCAGGTCTCGTGCATCTATTTTCTTGCCCCCCCTCCACCACTCCCCAGCCGCCCGCCCCGGGATGCAGCGTCCAGGAAGCCAGGGTCCTTACCTCCCTGTTCATCCCGAATCTCTAGATTCGAGAACGTCACTGGGCACACAGCTGGTGCCCCATCAGTAGGCACTGAGTTTCTCCTTCCTGTACGGAAAAGGAAAGCTTCAAAGACCAGCCCCCGGGAAACTGCAGCCTAGAAATCAAAGAGATGCCCTTGCAGCCATCGGCCAGTGGCCTGGTGGCCCCGGTCCAGGGACGCAGCCGGAGGAACCCCCTGCTCCTCTCCGATGCCGCAGAGGGCAGGAGTCAGGCTCGTCACCTACGCACCCGGGCAAGAGCGAGGGTCTGGCCGCCTCGCGCCCACCACAACCTCTCGCATAGGGAGTCAGGTCACAACAAGCACGGGCGAGGGAGTGGGGACGTCGGAACCTTTATACGCAGCCGGCGGGCACGCAAAATGGTGCAGCTGCTTCAGAAAACAGCCTGAAAGTTCCCCCGATGATTAGATGCGCACCGACTGCCTGGCCCAGCAATCCCATTCCTAGAAATGAACACACAGGTCCGCACAAAAATGTGCACGTGAGTGCCCAGAACAACGTTAGCCAGTATTGTCGCCAAGTAGAAACTACCCAGATGTCTGTCCATGAACCAAAGGAGGAACAGAGTGGGCTCCAGCCACACAGGGGCCTAGGACTCGGCCATGGAGAGGCAGGAAGCCCCGACACGCACTGCAACATGGATGGACCTTGAGAGCATTCTGCTCTGGAAGGACAACTCTGGCTGCCCTGTGGCGACCGGCCAGGTTGGCGGGGAGGGCGAGTGGCTCTGGCTGACCCAGGAAGGGGGCCTCAGTGCACACCCAGTGGCTGCCCCTTCCTTGCGGGAGGCGTGGCCTATGAGCCTGCTTGCACCCTGTGAGCTGCTCTTAGCGTCCTCCCTCCTGCCGGCCTGTGTCGGGCAGGGGCCGGACCTGCAGAGAGGGGCAGAGCCCGACAGTGGGGGCTCCAAAAGGTGCCACTCTGCAGCTTCCAGGGGCCAAGACCCCCGGGTGGGCTGTGGGCTGGGCAGCCCACCCTGACCGTCATAAACTCGTTCCAGCTCCTCCCCTGCCTGTTTGGGGACCCGCCACGGGGTGCAAATTGGGCCCAGCCAGAGTCAAAATGGCTTTGATGAGCCAAATGGTGCTGTTCTTTCGGAGGGAGGCGTTGGAATGGCAAGGCCCCCAGGCCTGGTGTCCCGCAGAGACCCAGGCCCACGAAGGACGAGAAAGGGCTGCTTTCCCTGAGCCTCCCTCTCCCCAGGGCAGCGGCCCCCATAGCCCAGCCCGGCCTCTTCCAAGAATGGGGCCTCGGCCCCCCTGGGCCTGGCGGCTTGCAGGGCGCAGAGATGAGGTCTGCCTTCCCCGAGGGAGGGGCTTCAAAAGAGGAGGGACAGGGATTGCGAACAGAGTAAAATACTCACTAGAAAACAACAAACCAATGATGTTCTGTCTTGAAGGCCTTTTTCAGGGTCTCAAGAGAAGCCAGGGCACCGCAGATCCTAGGCCCTCCGGCCTTGCTTCCCGCAGCTCACATTAGCCCCCCCACCCCCACCCCGAAGGTCCCCTGCAGCCAGTGATCTTTCCAAGCCCGGTGGGCCACTGCCTGCCTGGCTGGCCACGGGCACCTCAGCGAGCAGGACAGAGCACATACTGGTGAAGCCGGGACCAGGGAGCAAGGAGGCCGTGTGGGGAGGAGGGCAGGTGAGGGCAGAGGCCGTGAGGGGGCTGCGGGACGGCTCCCATGCAGGGGGCCCGCAGCAGGTCTAGGGTCGCCCTTGTGTGGGCAGAGTCATGAGTTGGGTTTTGGACAGGGTCACCTTGGGCCGTCTCCCTGTCCTGCCTGTGTGAGCGTCCCCTTAAGAGTCTGGAGTTGTCTTTACTCAGGCTGCAGCCCGGAGACCCCCAGACGCCTTCCCCGGCCCCCAACCCAGAGGAGCCCTCAGAAATCTACTCAATTTCTTGGTCGGGAGCATAAGGCAAGGACATATGGCTGCAGGGGTCCGGCCCACTTGGGGGCCCCAGAGGGAGTTCCCCACGCACCTCCTGGGGGGGAGGGGCCTCTGTGGGGCACCTGCCTGCTCACCTCACTCAGGCTGAGAGGGTCTCGGGGTTGCCAAGTGCCCAGGCTATGGGTCCCTGTGGGGTTCCCGGGGCCCTGAGAGGGCTGGCATTTGGGGCCTTCAGGGATGGCCACCCTATGGCCACCTCCCGTGGGGCCTTTGTGGGGTATCCCTGCGAGCTGCTCTTGGCCTCTCCTGGGGAGGTTGAGACCTCCGTGCCCCCTGGATCCTGTCCGGGCGCCCTCGTGAGTCCCTCATGCCCCATCCGTGCCCCTCCTGGCTGTGGGCGCTCTGGGGCTCCTCAAGCCCGCTGCTCCCGAGGAGGGGCCAGGCCTCAGACAGGCTGTGTGGTGCTCCTGGGCCGCCGTGTGTGCGTAAGGCCGGGAGGTCGTGCCTGCGAGCGCACGATGGGACACAGCTGGCAGGCTGCTGTTCTGCTCGCTCCAGCCCGGGGCAGCCTTCCGGGGCCGGACGACCGGAGGCAGGGTGCCCCTGGGCCTGGTTGCACGGTCATTAGCTCGGGGTTCTGGGCACTCTTGGCCCCCTTTGCTTCCTGGCACCTTGTCTTCCCACACTGACCTCAGGCCCCACGTGGGGTCTGCGGAAAGACCTCTTTCCTGAGTCGCTGGGGAATCATAGTTCACAGTATTTTCCTTGGTCTTTTTAGTGCTGTTGCTGTAGCATGGGGATGTAAGTCCCTTCTACCCTCTGACCTGCTCTCTCCTTCAAAGACATTCTGCCCCTGCCCCAAGCATGACCATGAGTGAGAGACCCCCATCCCGGCCTCTGTCCACCGAGCCATAGCTGACTGGAGTGAAACTCCAGCCTGCAGAGGGGAGGAGAATCACTCATTACCAACTCATCCAAAGCTGATCTACTGAGTACCTACTATGTGCCAGGCACAGGTCAAAGTCCCGAGAATGCAGCCATGCATTGAACAAAGCCCCTGTGCTCCTGGATCAGGCGCTTCCTGAGCTCCACTCAGGTCAGTGCAGCTCAACCAGCAGCACCTCTAGTGAGGGTAGCACACGCCCATTAGTGGACTCATCCGTTTTGTCCATTTTCATGGCTCAACAGAGGCATTAAGAGCTTGGGCTTTGTCAGCTGACCGACCCACTTCAAATATGAGCTCCCCACCTACAAGCCGAGGGACTGGACAAGTTGTAAACATCGTAACAGCCAAACTGAAGTATGCACTGAGCAGGTCCCAGGCGCGGCTCCCAGGGCCCTGCACGACTCGACCATGAGTCATTCTAAGCCTATGGGGCAGGCGCCCTTGCCTGCAGGGGCAGGACATGGGGATGTGGGGAGAAATTGGTTGCTTGTGGCAGTGTGCTCCCCCTCTCTGGGCCTGGATCAGTGTCCTGGGGCGGCTGTAACAGAATGCCACAGACGAGGGGGCTTAGGGCAACAGGAATTGCTCTCCCACCGTCTGGAGACCGGAAGACCATAATCAGCGTGTGGGCAGGGCTGCCCTCCTTTGAAGGCGCTGGGGGAGGGTCCTTGCCGCCTCTTCCCGCTTCTGGGGCTCCAGGCATCCCTGGGCGGTGGCTGCACCCCTCCAGCCTCCCCCTCCAGGGTCACGTGGCCCCTCCTCTGTGTTCGTGTGTGTCTCCTCTTCTGTCTCTTGCAAAGACACCGACTACGGGGTGCAGGCCTCCCCGGGCAGCCTAGGATGCCCCCCTTAGCTCTAGATCCTTTCTGCAAAGACCTCTATGTCAGACACGATCATACTCGGGGGCTCTGGGTGGGCACGTCTTTCAGAGGCCACCAATCCGCCTATTCCAGGGTCTTCTAAGGCGTAGGGTCCGGGCCAGGGGCCCCTCTTGTCCACATCTCAGGATGAGCAGACACAGGTTTTGCTCAGAGGTGCCAGAAGGAGCTGCCTCTGGTGACCCTGAGTGCCCAGCTCAGACCAGACACAGAACTGCAGGGAGCTGGGGGGGCCACACATCGTGCAGGGACGCTGGGCGCTCATCGAAGGATGCGGCGGGGGTGGCGAAGTCCCGCATGGCCACAGCCCCTCTGGAGACGGGAGCACATCTCAGGTCCCATGCGGGGTGCAGGCACAAAGGCTACAGAACAGCACCCCGGCCCAGCGCTCCAGAGCAGCAGGGGCGGATGGCAGGGGCTGGGGACGGCTGGCCGACTGACAGCGTGAGCCCGGCTTGACCGGCAACTGCCGGAGCGCCCGAGGCCAGCGAGTCCCCGTCTCTGCGGCTCAGCGTCCATATCTACAGGCTGGAGACAGGGGTCTTATGGGCTACAGGGGGCTACACACGTGGAGTCCACACGTGTGTATCCCACCGACTTTGCCGTTCCGAGGATCGCCTGAGCCAGTGCAGGTGATCGGTCAGGGCAGCTGGGCCGAGGCCACGCTCGGCCGTCTCCCTCAGAGGCTCGCACGTATCTTCTGGAGCCGTGGAGAGAAGCCTTGGGCTCCTGGAGAGGCAGTGACTGTCCGGTTTGGGGGAGAAGGGGAGGAGAAGGAATGAGGGGTGGCTCTGCTGGACGCCAGGGGGTTCGTAGGCAGCCGGGAGTGGGAGGAGCAGAGGCCTGACGGCAAGTTGTCTAGGGGACCAGAGTGTCCGGGGGCAGCTCCCGCGGGGCTCTGAAGTTCTCAGAGGAGTTTGGACCTTGGTGCTGTAGGCAGAAAGTTTTAGGACGGGAAGCAAGATCAGATCAGTATCTGGAGTCACTGAGGACTTCATGAATAGTGTGCGTGTGATTAAAAAGAGCGCTGAGCCCTAGATTCTGCGTGTGAAGCGTCAAAGAGCACCAGGGGTCCTCCTCCAGACGCGCCCAGCCCAAGGCTGAGCTGGCCTGGAGGGGCCTGTGCGGACCCGGGAGGCTTTCCCGGTCTTGTTCCCCTAGACCAGCCTTCTCTGCCTCTGCCCCAAATCCAGCCGGTGCAAGAATCCGCCTGAACAGCCAAGCCAGACCTGGACCCCACCAGCTGGGGTCCCTCCTCCTCGGGGCTCCAGATACTGCCCCCTCCAGGATTGGCTGGATGCAGGACACTGGGTGAGAGGCCGTTGCAGGGCCTGGGGTTTTCACGCAGGCCATGAGGGCCAGCAGCCCCCTCCGCGGAAGGCACCCCCGGCCCCACAGCGGGGCTGGCACTGGCCGAGAGGTCTGTCTTCTCCACACGCCCCTCCCGGACATCCATTCTTCAAGCAAATGGTTTTGATTTTACAGGAAGTGGAGCAAGGGGCTAATCTGAGTTTAATTTTTAAAGCCAGGCCTTTGATTTCATACTTATTCATTTGAGTAATTAATGCCTCCAAGTCTGGGGTCAGAATGCGTCCGCGCTTAGCTCGTCTCCCCTACCTCCAGAGACAGACCCCACAGCACTCAGTACCTCCAAACCATGAATTTATACCAGCTGGAACGTTCCAAGGGCCCAGAGCAGGCACCCAATAGGACTTCACAGAGCTCTCCTCCATGGGCGATGACACCCCATCCCCACGTGCACGGCGCCGTCCCCAGGACCTACGCAAGCACCTTCCCCTCCTCCCCCCCAGCAGGAATCCTGCACCCAAGTCTGTCCTCTTTCCCAGAGGGTGTGGGCACAGAATGTTCTGGGCTTTGAGACATTTTTTCAAATCCAGACTCCAGGCAGCAAAAATTTATTAAGCGCCAACTGTCTGCCAAGCACTAGGCCAATACCGGGGGGGCACTTTTTTCCCGAAGGAGAACACGCACAGGACCCACAAATCCGTGGGTGTGAGCCGTGTCTGAGCCCCGGGGTGGGAGAGTGTGGCAGGGCAGGGCCGACCTGCAGGAGGGCCATGAGGTGGGAGGGGAGCAGGGAGAGTGCAGGTGAGCAGTGGGGGGCCTGGACAGGAGCCCAAGCCTAGGGGCAAGGGTGCAGAGGGGACAGTGCAGCGCCCAGGGCCAAGTTCCAGAGGCTGTGTCTGGAGACAGGTTCCCAAAGGGCTTTTCATATATGAGTTCCTGGGGGAATATTTTTTTCTTTCTCTCTTTCTCTTTTTTTACCACGAAGCACAGGATGAATCCATGCCCTTGATTTCACCTTGAGCCTGCTGGCAAGCCTGCCTCTTTGTCACGTCCCAATTTCATTTCTCTGGTGCCACAGACTGTTCGCGGAACGTCTCGGGCCCTGGCCTCACCGTGCGCAGTGAGGGGGCTCCAACAAGCATAGCTCGTGCGCGGGGGGCACAGAGACCTGGCTTGGTGTGGGGCACGTGCCGGCCCTGACGGCCGCCGACACAACCGCCCCCGGGGACACTCTGCTGCCAGCATCGAGCCCGGGGGCTCGGGGACATCTTCGAGAGGCTAATGTCAAGATGGGACCCAACTGGCTGCAGGCCTGTTCAGGAAAGAGAGATGGGCACCGCCTGTAGCCCCTTCCTCTGGGGTGAGGGCCCTGCAGGAGGTCCACACGTCGACGTTGGCCACGAGCGGTTCTCCTAGACGGAAGAGACCGATGACTTGATCATAGGCGTCCACGAAGCCCCACGATGAGCCCATCGACTCACCCAGTGGGGACAAAAACAGGAAGCCCACGCTTGGCAACGCTGGTCCCTCCGGATGTTGGAGGCCACAGGGCAGGCGGCAAGGAAGGCGTCTGACCCCTCAGCAGCTCCCGGGGTAGCTCTCAGGGCAGTTGGGGGGATCGCTGCCCCACCCCAGAAGCGGGACTCGCACGATGGGGTCGCTCAGGGACAGGGAGGTGGCAACAGCATGCGGGTTCAGGGCAGCCCGGGCTCCTCCAGCGGCATCCAAACATCCCGGCTGCCCAACCAGCATAGGGCGCACTTCCGGGCCCCCCAAGGTGTGCACACCATGGGGTCGGGCCCTTGTGCGGGGCTCTAAGCGACAAGGCTGCGCCTCACGGTCGCCTACAGCCAGGGGTGAGTTCTGTGGCTGCCTGCATTGCCCAGCCTCCAGAGCTCTCCACGGACTTCTTCAGATTCTCAGAGGGCTCAGGCCGTCCCCAAACCCTGGCTTCCTGCTCACAGCCTGACAAACCATTCACGCACCCAGGACACCAGGTGGACCCCCGGGTTGCAGGAGCACAGAGGAAGCTGGACTCACCCCAACGGGGGCAGAGGGAGCACTTGAGAAGGACCACCGCGGCCTCCTGCTGTGCAGGGAGCAGTCATGCTCCCTGTAGCAACGAGATGCGGGAGCAGCGCCTCCTACCGAAGCTGCATTTGGGCCAGGGGAGCCTTTGATTCATCTCGCCCACAACCAGCTCAGGTCCTGCCGTGGATGCCGGCCCTCCACGTCCTAGCTGCTGGCTTGAGGGAGTCCGCCTCTCTGAGCCTCAGTTTCCCCATCACAGACCCTTCCTCAGAGGGCCACGGGAAGACCCAAATGAACCGTAGAGATGGCCCAGAGCAGGGCCGGCAGATAGGAAGCCCCACTCGGGACTCAGCACCCCTGGGTCACTAGAGGCCAGGTCCTGTGCTGTAATCCGGGAGCCCGTGGAATGCCACCTGGACCTGAACCCCGAGGAACTCAGCACGTGGTGGGGAAAGATGTCCACGCATGACACTCGCACAGCCACCAGGGTGGCATGGAGCCGTGGGAGCCCCCAGGGAGACCACACCCTGCCCCCTGCTCAGGGTGGGCTCCCTCCTGGGCCCTGGTGTTTGAGCGCAGTCTTGAAGCGTAAATGGCTCCAGCTGGAGAGGAGTGATGGGGCGGCTCCCGAGAGCAAACAGGCCTCACAGCTTCCAACACATACATGTAAACACACGTGCACACACACGTGTGCAAGCATTTGCCCGAGTAGACTCCATGCACACGCACACATCACACGTAAGTACACGGGTAGAAACGCACGTGTGTGCGTGCAAGACAGGAATATGCACCATGCACACACGCGTGTGTTCACGCTCATGCATGTACACACAGGCACACACAGAGGCACAATACACGCACACGCACACACACGAGCAGACACCAAGCACACAAATACGCACACACGCACACCTGCACACGCACACACAGTACCACCCATGTGAGCACACGTGTGTCTGCACAAACACGAGTATACACCACGCACGCGGAGACCAGGTATGAAGACGGGCCTGCGGAGATGCACACACGCACATCCGCACACAGACGCACCTGCCCACGTACACACGCCCAGTGGGAGGTAGCCCTGCCCCCTGCGCCAGGACCGCAGAGTTACTTTCGGCCCCCCAGAGCCTGAGAGCAGCCTGGAGAGGATCCCCAGGGTCAGTGCTCTCAGGTTACAAATAAACAAAACCAAATCCCAAAGCCCCGCGATAGAGCCCCATCTTGTGGTGGCAGCAGGACCAGGTGGGAGGGAGGCGAGAGGCCCCTTTCCTTGGGGGAGGGTTTTCGCTACAGCCACGGTCCCCAGGTGGGCTGACACCGGCGTATCCGCGGTTGGGGGGGGCACTCAGCACCCTGTCATTTGTGATGCTCTGGTCTGGACCAGCCTCTCCTCCCCTCCCCCACCACCCTTGGCCAGCTCCTGCCAGGCCTGAGGTCAGCTGGGCATTGAGTCTCGCTGTGCTGGCGATTTTAGGAAACCCCTTCATTCCCTGGGCTTCTTGCTTATCTGTGAAATGGGGTCATTATACCGATGTCCCAGAGCCACGGCCCTGCCCTGCGACTCCCCATAACAGACTGAGCTGTGGCTGGAGCTCCCTCGGGCTCCTCACCGGCCCAGTTTGGCTCCCTTGCTCCTCTGCAGCCCACCAGCTCCAGCATCACCAGGGAGCTGGTGAGAAAGGCAGGGTCTCTGGCCCCCTCTGGACCTTCTGATGCCAGAGGATTTGGGCAGCACCCCCGTAATACCTTTCAGCACCCCTCACCTCCTCTGGTCACCCCCTGCCCCCATGAGGGCCTGAGGATGCTCCCCGGTCCCCAACCCCAGCCTGCAGGGATGACAGCTCATAACTACTCAGGGAACAAATGACCAAGAAGCCACAACAGTGAAAACGGGACATGGTGTTTCTCCCCACCTACTGACCTACTGCCTGGCCATGGGGGGGGGGGGGTTGGGACTTGGCTCAGTGACAGCTGCCTGGGGCTAAACCCTGGTTCTGGCGCTCAGCAGATGGGTAACCCTCTCTGTGCCTCAGCGTGCTCATCTGCAAAGGGGAGTTTAGGAGGGTTAAATAGAATCCATGCAAAGGGCTCAGCCCAGCGCTCGGTCAATTGGGGTATTGGCATTGCACCGTGTTCAAAACCCCCCTCCCCAGTTCTCACACATTAACTTTGGGCTCCATGTCCAGAGTCTGGGGAGGGGGCCTCGGAGAGGACAAAAGCGGGAGGCCGGGCTTCTGCGGCCCCGTCTAGACCCGGCGAGTGACGCACTGTGACCGCGAACCCCGGCCTCATAGGCATCGGAGGTAGCCCCGGCTTTGTGCGTTTCCACAATTCACTCCATACCAATTAATCTCTCACTGTCGATATGAACGTGGGTCCTGCGGCGGCTGCGCTCCGTCCCCAGAGAGAGCACCACGTGCTCGCAGCCAAGGGGCTTGCTTTCTTCTAGCAAAACGTTAATTTCCCTCGAGTCCCCCTGGAAAGAGGTTTTAGAACAAGACGTGAAGCTTGGCAGGAACCTGACATCTGAAACTGCCATCGCGGGAGAGGAGGGGTTGAGACATTTGGAAATTGCTCATCGAGCTCCCATGTGAGCCTTGAGACGCTTGCAGAAAAGTTCCAGGCCTCTGAGCCTGCGCTGGCTTCCTGGAGGAAGATGCCCCGATGAGGGTATGTCAGGCTTTGCCTTTGGTCAGCATCCTTCCAGGAGCTGAGGAGAGAAATAACAGGGAAATTTTCTTTTGGAAAATCAGAGCATCCTGGGGTCAGGGGCGGCGGCTGGGCGGGGGGTGGGGGGCTTGTGTTCTAGACCCATCTGTGCTGAAAGCCTGTAGGGTGACCGAGGGCAAGACGCTTCTCTTCACGGGCACCTGTGAGATGAGGTCATGACGTTCTGAGTCTCCCGCGGCCGCAGCCCCCGGCCCCCAGCCCTGGCACTCGGTCGACGATTCTCCCCTGCCAGAGAATGTGCAGAGCCGATCTGATGGGCCTCGGAGCCCTGCATCCCAAGTGGCAGGGCTGCTGTGGGCTGGGTAGACACAGAGCCTCCACACCAAAGCTCTGAGGTCATGTGCAAAGTGAGCTTTTAAGAGCCGTGGCTGTGCCGAGTGTTTGGTGCAGAGACACCAGGCGATTCCAGCAGCTGCATTCTTGCAATGGGAGCTCTCGGAAAGGCCCAGGCTTGGAGTGTTTGGGGGTCACCGTGACCCTCTATGCATTCCGTCAGCCTCCACCCACACGTGAACAGGAGGAGTGGGGGGGCTTGTTCTGCAAACAGTGTCAGACCAGCCCTCCTAGACTGTGCCCGCACCAGACTGTGCCCCTGAGGTGCCCCGTAGGAATTCCGGGGCCCCTCCCCTATTCCGGAGTCAAGGGGAGTATTTGGAAGTAAAACAGCCTGGCCTCCAGACCATTTCCCAACCAGGAGCTCCCCCTGGAGCCAGCGAAATTGCAAAGTGCAGAGGACGCAGGCCACGCCCAGCATCTGCCCTTGAGCTGGGCTAGGGCTCCAGACTCTTCCAGCGACTTTGAGCGATAACCTCAGGGATGATGCTCCCAAGCCATTAAGTGAAAACCATATAAGAGAGCACGCCCAGGGCACGCTCGTGCCCAGAACATGCACGCCTGCGTCCATAGTGGACCGTCTGGCAGCCTTACAGGCTTCTCTGATGACCGTGAGGGTGGCCTGGACTCCCCAGCCCCCACCAGCAGCCCCTGACAAGCACACAATCTGAGTTTAAAAAAAAAAAAAAGCTGGGGCCCCTGGGTGGCACAGCGGTTAAGCGTCTGCCTTCGGCTCAGGGCGCGATCCCGGTGTTGTGGGATTGAGCCCCACGTCAGGCTCCTCCGCTATGAGCCTGCTTCTTCCTCTCCCACTCCCCCTGCTTGTGTTCCCTCTCTTGCTGGCTGTCTCTATCTCTGTCGAATAAATAAATAATCTTAAAAAAAAAAAAAGCTTCCCTCTGCTTTTCGATCATTTCCCTAATTCAGTGTTCTTCCGCCCAGACTGCTGCCCTCGAGCGCTCTCTAAATAGGACTTCCCCTGATGTGAGTGGGACAGGTGCCGTTACCTATGATTTCGGGGTACGCTCGGGGCCAACGTCAGCCCCGGTGCTCAGAGCATCTCGCTGCCCCACAGGCACCAGCTGTACCCAGTGGCACCTGCCAGTGTCCTGCTCCCAGGGGAATCGGAGGCCCTTCCTGAGAACACCCAGCCCCTCCTGGCACCTGTGCGTCATCCCCCTGTCGGCCCTGGCAGCCCCCTGAACGCCGGCTGCAGAGGGCCAGAGTCGCCAGGGAGGGAATGCGCCTCATTGTCGAGGACGAACGGTTCCAGCTCATTATGCAGGCTAATGACAGGGAAAGCCTGAGAAATTAAGCAGAGAATGGACCGTGTCAGGATCCACGGGGAACCCCACCGGGCAGAGGTCTTTGTATTCCAACCCACTCCTCTCTCTCTCTCTCTCTCTCTCTCTCGACCTCAAGTCTAGGAGATCAGCAAAATGATAGTCATACCAGTAACAGACACAAGGATCAAGCCCCTTCTCTGTGCTAAGCCCTTCATTCTATGCAACCTCCTGGAATCTTCTGAAGAGTCCAAAAAAGCAGGCTTTGTTACTGACCCTCTTTTATTGTATTTATTTTTTTCATTCTCCAAATATGTATTGAGCCCGTGCTTCTGTTTTATACAAACCGGGGCTCAGAAAGTTTCAAGAATCTTGCCAAGTTTGTAGGACCCAGATGCTGAAATAACCAATACATTCATTCTGGGTTAAAATCCTGACATCAAAGACCAAAATAGTGACCCCTGCCTTCCTCCTCCGGTCTCACACGCACAGCCCGGAGCCTGGCCGGGGGCAGGGGTGTGGAGAAGGGCCCTCCACGCTGAACAGCCTGGCTCCTTGGCAGGGAGGACAGCTCTGCCCTCGAGAGTTCAAGCTGATAACGCGCCGAGAGTCATCACATCCTAATGGCCCCATAACTGCACTGTCTGGTACGGACAATGAACCACCCCAGCCAGAATGTGTCCTCATTCCTTGGCCGCAAGCCAGCCGGTTCCATCTTGGCTCGGTGCCCAACTCCAGCCCGGTCCCTGCCTGGATCACGGGCCGTGGCGCCCTTCCTGGGAAGGCATGTCGGACCCCGCCAAGGTGAAGCCAGAGGAGGCTAATGACTTAGTGTGGGTCACGGAGTCCTTACCCGACAGGACTCTGCCTGCCATTATCTTGGACACAGCATTCTTGGGGCAACCAACCCGAATCCACGGCCATAAACCGTGGCCTTTGTGCATCTGGAATTGCTGTCTCATGGGATGCTGATCGCTGACCTGGATTGTTTATTTATTGGGAGTATTTTTAGCTTGCACTCTGTTACCCCTGGGATCACCGACTTTCCTTTTTAATCCTCTACTTGAATAGAAAGGAAACGGAGAGTAACACGCAGGTCACTTGAACTCTGGGGTAACTATCGGGCAATGCTTGGGCCACCGAGGTCAAGCTTCCGCCGGCGACAGCCCTGCCGTAGCCGGCGACTGGCACTCAGCCCTCCGGGGTGCGTGCATGGATCAGAGCCCGGCCAGAGTCGCGGGTCAAGGTGTCCATCCAGGGACCCACTGAGGGTCTGGACCCAGAGACGGAAGTGATCGGCCCTGGGGTCTGTGGACCCCAAAGGGACCCCTGCCCAAGTCCCGGGGTGACTGCCTGACACTTCGTGCCTGATCAGGTGCGATCCTGAACCCACCTGTCAGAGAAGACCCTCAGCTTCCTCCCAGTCCTGGAGCCCTTGGCTTGAACACCGACACTGCTGATCTGCTCCCCTGAGCCTCAGTTTCCACATTGGTAAAAAGGGGCTAACGGGAGGATTAAATAAAGTGTCGTCAGCACATGTGAGCGCCCTGCAAGGGGTGGTGTAGTGTTACCCTTGTCACTGATGTCGTACCTGTTAGTTTCAGGGACGTGCGGGTTGGTTGGTCAGGGTCCTGGTGGAAACAGGCGGCCCACCCTGGGGCAGGCCGAAGATAAAGGACGGGGAAGAACCCGGTTACTGTCCTGCCACCGGGAGGGAACAGTTATGGAACCCAGGGTGCTGCCCAGAGCTGTGGCCTTGAGTAGAGGGGGGACTCCCATGTCCCCAGTGTCCCGGCCGGAAGGAAGCCAGCCCCTCTTCTTCCGCGCTCCAATCTGTCGCTGGCTCCTGGCTGAGCCCAACCGGCACCCACAGGCCAGGAAGCTGGTGACCAGTCAGACTCCCAGGGCAGAGAAGCAGAGTGGGGAGCAGGGTGGGCTGGACGGGGTGGGGTGGGGGGGACAGGCAGACAGTCGCCATTTGCATACTGTCCTTCTTCTTTCTGCAGCGGGCAACGTTTGCTTGGATACCAGACATGGTGAATCGCATGGAGCAAGGTGATGGGTATTTTTTACTCATTTTATTTTTTTTTAAAGATTTTATTTATTTATTTGACAGAGACAGCCAGCGCGAGAGGGAACACAAGCAGGGGGAGCGGGAGAGGAAGAAGCAGGCTCCCAGCGGAGGAGCCTGACATGGGGCTCAATCCCAGAACGCTGGGATCACGCCGTGAGCTGGAGGCAGACGACACCCAGGCACCCCTGGGTATTTTTTATTCCTATACATATTCTTGCGTTTTGCCCCAAGGCAGAGCTAAGTAACTTGTTTGTAGTTGAATTTGATGGCTTGGCGTCTGGCTTTTGAAATTCTTAGATGGGACCAGAGCAATGTTTCACCTAGGGTTAATTTCGCTCACTAATGAAGCAAGACCTTTCTGCTTACTCGACTGCAAACCCTCTGAGGCCTTCCAGTCCGGGGAGAATTGGCATTATTTGTCATATGTTCTCTTCTCAGCTCTGGGTAATTCCTTCACACAGACGGTGGTCAGTTCTTGGCTGAGTACCCAGAGTAGGGTCCCGCAGGCCCGGCATGCCCCAGCCCCCGGCTCTCCCCGAGCTCAGGGCTCTTCTCAGCTCAGAGAGCCCCACCCCGTACCACGTCCCGGGGACCCTCAAGGCTGCAAGCTTGGGAGGTCACAGAACTCCCTGCCTCAGGAATTTACTGCCCCGTGTTGCCTGAAGTCCAGCTTCTGGAAAACCACACTCTCCTACATTCTGTCGGGGTTTTAGCCCAAAGGAGAAGGTTGCATGTAGGTTTTTGTGAATGGTTTTATGATACGAATGAGATTTTGTCATAAACATCATTCACTCCTTTGCTCTTAATGGATTGCTTTTTTTTTTTTAATAAACTTTTTGTTTTGGGCTAATTTTATTTATTTTTTTATTTTATTATTTTTTTTAAAGATTTTATTTATTTATGTGACAGAGATACAGCCAGCGAGAGAGGGAACACAGCAAGCGAGTGAGAGAGGAAGAAGCAGGCTCCCAGCAGAGGAGCCCGATGTGGGACTCGATCCCGGAACGCCGGGATCATGCCCTGAGCCGAAGGCAGACGCTTTAACGACTGCGCTACCCAGGCGCCCTGTTTTGGGCTAATTTTAGAGTCACTAAAATATTTCTGAGGTAGGACAGAGAGCTCCCATACCCCCTTCCCTCAGCTGACTCCAGCGGCAACACCTTAGAGGACCCCGTAACCATTCATGAGATGAAGAGATGGACACGGGTGCGGTGTGCTGAAACTAACCCCAGACGTCGTCCCCACCCGCCGCGTCTTCAAGACCTTCGCATCACAGGCACGGAGCCTCGAGACCCGTCCCTGCTGTGGTGGGCCTGGCCGCTATCCTGCAGGTGGACGCCAGGCTGAGGCCACCCCCGTCTGGTTCCAACCTGACAATCGGACGCGCATCTGCCATCTAACCAAGGAGAGAGCGGGGCAAGGTGGCTTAGACCCCTCCTCTTGCTGTCACCGGTCCTCTTACAGATGGGGACGCCCCTCAGGCCCGGGCAGCCTGGACTGTGCCGTCCCCGACGGTGGCCACTCGCCCACCTGTGCCTACAGGGCACGTGAACTGTGGCGAGCCCAAACCAAGGTGCACCGTGAGTGTGAGATGTACGCCGGGCCTTGAAGATTTCGAATGCGGGCACCAAGAATGTAAAATGTCTGGGGCGCCAGGGTCACTCAGTCTGTTAAGTGCCTGCCTTCGGCTCTCATGATCCTAGGGTCCTGGGATCAAGTCCCGCTTCGGGCTTCTTGCTCAGCGGGGAGCCTGCTTCTCCCTCTCCCTCTGCCTCTGCCACTCCCCCTGCTTGTGCTGTCTCTGTCAAATAAATACATAAAATCTTAAAAAAAAAAAAAAGGATGTAAAACGTCTCACTAACAATGTTTTCACGTGGATTGTATGTTGACAGGGTCATACGTTAGATATGCCGGATTAAATAGAATATACTATTAACATTAACTTCCCTGCTTTATTTACTTTTTGTTTTTAAGGTGGCAGATAGAAAATTTAATATTACCCAGGTGGCTCCCACTTTATTTCTTCTATCGGACGGCAACGAGTTACACAGACAATCCCCGGGATAGAGATGGCTCCATGCCCTGGTCCGAACCCTGGCCAACCTGTGCTGCCTGCCTGGTCCCGGCCGCCCCGCACCTCTCGCCGGACACAGGTGAGGCCCGCCAGAGCGCCAGGTGGCCACGGGGAGCCGGAGTGGAGTCGGGGCCGGCTCCCGATGTAGCCGTGAGGGGCAGCGAGGGCCTGGGTGACTGGAGGGGTCAGTGGCCTGCAGGGCGCGTCCCTGGCCGCTGCCAGGATGCCCGGATGCCCCTGCTGAGTCACGTTCCTGCACGAAACTGCAAGGAAACTCCTTTCCTGTGGCTCGCTTCCCCGTTTGCACTGTCTGGTTAATGAGTTACCTGCCCGTCCCGTCCCCAGGTTACCCAGACCCCCCCCACATGCCTGGGGTGACCTCCAGTGTCAGATGAAGGGGGTGGGAGGTTGTAGCGTATTTGTAAATGTGACTGCTTCAGAAAGAGCTGAGCGAGAGGCAGCAAGCCTTCCCACTCCCCATCCAGAATTACCGCCTCGGGCCGCTCAGCCTCTTCACTCCCCATCTTCTTAAGCACGTCCTGTCCATCCTTCCGAACGCATGCTTTGCCATCCTTGACAAGATGGGATGAAAGGCTAGCCAGCAAGTCAAGCTGGAGCCCTTCCCTCCCCCGCGGCCCCCATTCCACTTTCCTCTCCCTTCCCAGCAAGAGCCCATTACATTTTCCATCCACCTCTTTGATTTCAGACTTCTGCTGCCAACCGCCCACATTCCCAGAGTGGGCTCTTCCCATTTTTAAGAAGGCATCACACCTCTCCAGCTGTCCTCCCAGAGCAACAGGCCCTGGGGCGCTTCCCTGTGTGGGAAGGGAGAAGCCAGCCTCCTCCCGCTTGCTCACTGGGACCTTCTGGATGGTGACAGGGCTAGGCCCCTGGACTTGTAAAGGGACACACTCTTGGCGTCCATGTGACTGGGTCTGGGAATGTAACCCACAAATGTCTTCCCTGCCCTGCACGAGGCGGGGGTTCCAGGGTCTTGCTGCTGCACTGCTGATAGAAAAACAACAGGGACGAATTTGGTAAATGACGCCAGTTCATGGAATGGATCGCTATGCAAATACCCGCAGCGCGGGGCCCACGCTCCCGGCCCGGGGCTTCGGAGATGGGTGTACCCGGGCCTGGGTGTGTGAGCACACTCACTGCGCGTGCTTCGAACACTTCCAGTGGGTGCGTGAGAAGCAGCGGCCAGAACCTAACTCTGGAAAACCGGTGTCTGGGCTGCGGGTGAGAAAAAGGGAGGATTTTCACTGTATGTTTTCTGAAGCTTTTGGTTATTTTCTTCTGACGACACAGAGATGCTTACTTTTATCTGTGAAGACGGCAACTGGGCCATGGACCGGGGAGAGGAGGCCGGATGGGCTGCTGTTAAGACCTCGGGCTTCACCCAGGAGCTCCACAGAGGCCCCCACTCCGCTTCCTGGGGTCCAGCCACCATGATTCCAGCCTGGGAGTGTGGAGGCCGCTGTGGAACCTCAGCCTCCAGCCGTCTCCGGCGATGCTGTTCCCTCAGCCTCCTCCAGGGGAGCCGTGAGCACTGTGCCCCGGCCATGTCGGGAGGCCCAGCAGCCCCAAGAAGGGCGTCCTTCCCTTTAATGGAGCCGATGGGTGGGGGTCAGGATGTACAGGGTCTGGACCCAAGCGTCTCCCAAATGCCGCAGGACATGGGGAGCAACCCCAGGTTCGCCCCGTACTGACAAATGCCTGGGGCAAATCGTGCATTCTCTGGCCTAAATGTCCTCCTCTGTGAAATGGGGGCAGAGACTCCTGCCTCACGGGGCGGCTGGCCCTCTCTGCTGGGTGATGCTGGGCCAGGCTGCCTGAGCCCCCTGCCCCCCGGCCGTGCTCCTCAAGTCCCATGTCTGTGTCACAGCAGACTTGTCCCGTAACAGCCAGGTGGGACTTTGCCTCCCTGAGAACCTTACTCTCTCTTATCTTGTCCACCTCCTCTTCTTAAAACAACTGCAAGGAGAAAGAAATGCCCCGGGGCAGAGACCCCCACAGGTGGCTCCCGGCATCCCCTCAGTGCTGTTAATGCAGACACCTTACCTCACCTGCACTTAATCCTAACCTCTCGGGAGAGGACCCAGGAATCTGATGTCCTGTTGCTTAATGAGAGCCTGGGGGTTCCCAGGCACTTAGTGTGAGAACCGCCCCCAGGCTGTAGGCCATGCTGTGCTGTGGGTGATGAATCCAGAGCAGACAGGGCCACAGTCCTTATCCAGTGACACTTGGCAAGCACTGACCGCAGTCATCTCCAACCCAGGGCCAGGGTCCCAGGAGAGCAGCAGTGCCAGGGGTTCCTACAACTTCTGACTGGTGGAGGTGTCCCTCCCTTCCAGCTCCAGCCTGAGCTCTGCGCGCTCAGCAGGCAGAGCTCTCAACTGCTGCCCTGCTTTTTCTGTCCCTCCCTGGCCCTGTGGGCTGGCCCCACTCTATCCCACTCCAGGCCTGATCCTGAGGTCAGCGGGGGCCCCTCTCCAGGGCTTTTGTGGAACCACTGGGGACACATGCTCTTCTTCCTAAGGACTCCGAAGTGAGAGATGCTGGCCCAGAGCTGCTGGGGCTTCACCCCGGGGGGCAGGGGCAGGGTCACCTGCTCCAGAGCAAGGCCAGCAGACACCGCACACCTAGGACAACAGAGACCAGAGTCCCATGTCATTGGAACTGCAGGATCCAGAGACCCTTGAAGACACTTTGGGGCGGTTTCTTCACTTGCAATGAAGAAAAAATAGAAACTAAAACAAAACCCCAAACACAAAGCCCACGAGGCTCTGAGCCCCTCCAGCTCAAGGAGTTACCGTTCACATCACCCGTTTCCAGGTGGTTCCTTCCCCAGCCCAACTCCCCATCCAGGGGCCTGCTGGTGGCCCCACAGCCCCATCCCTGGCACCCAGGCCTGGTGCTGGACTGAATTTAAGGCGCCGGATGCTGTCGTCAGCTTATCTGGTTGTAAAGGTCTGCCTTATCTCCAGCCGCTTCTCACTGCCAGTCACTGGTTTATGCTTTTACTAGGGCAGTACCCGTCTCCTGGGGAAGCAGGAGCAACCCCAGAAGGCGCCCGGTGGCGGGGGCAACCAGGACTTCTTCCTTATAGAGTGATGGAGCCCAGGCCAGCCATGGCTCAGCAGCTGCCTGGCCCCATGAAAACCCTGCATGGCAGGTGGGGGGCCAGAGGTGAAGGACATGAAGGGCAGGGGCCACCCAAGGTCACCAGCCCAGCAGGGGGAATGGAGCCAGGGAGGGACAGGAAGAGAAGCCTCTGGGAGGGAGGACTCTGGCGAGTCCCAGGCCCGCACACCTTGTCTTGTTTCCCCTTTCAGTCTCCTGCTCCTCATGGCATGCCTGGATCCCTCCAGCCCTGTCCCCACTGTCCTGCCTGCAGCGTGAGCAAAGCCCTGAGCCAGGAGCCGAGATCGGGCCCTTGCTCGGTGCCTCCCCTGTCCTCGCCTGTAAAATGGGCAACTTGCAGGGTGACTGTGGGGAACTGCAGGAGGTGGTGGGGTCTGGGGTCCTGTTAACTAGCTGACATGGGCTGACCCATGGGGTGTTGTTTATAGAAGGTTCTAGGAGCCCAATCTGCGATCCCTCCCCCCAGGACGTCTGCACCTGAGGCAGTTGGCAGAGACCAGGCCAGCCCCATCATGGATGCAGGCTATGTCTGGATTTATCCCTTCAACAAATATCCGTTGAGTATCTATCATTTGCAGGCACAGATGCTGGGGACACAGCAGAGGCTGAAAGAGACACAGCCCCTACACTCTGGTGGAAGTAAACAGACAATAAACATAAAGAGTAGAATGTATGGTCCATTATATGATGATGAGATCCAAATAGGAACCTTCTAAAGAAATGGGGGTGAGCATCTCTGGGGTGGGGATGGAGCCTCAATTTTCCATCAGGTGGCCAGGGAGGGCCTCACCAGGCCAGTGTCATCTGAGTTAAGAGCCAAAGGAGATGGGGAATTGAGACACGGAGGTCCCAAGAAGAGTGGTCCAGATCGGTCATGGCATATGCAAAGGCCCTGGGGTAGGAGCCTGGTGTGTGCAGAGAAGAGCCAGAGGGGGTGGAGGTAAAGGATCGGTGAGAACATTAAGAGAGGTGATCAGGGAGGTTAGAGGTCACGGTATGGACTTGGCTTTGACTCTGGGTAGGATGGAGCCTGGGGCATTTGAAGCCCAGCAGAGAATGATGTACAACAGTCCCCCTTATCCACAGGAAATACATTCCAAGACCCCCGTGGATGCTTCCGTGCATGCATACCTATTATAAAATTTAACTCAGGGGCACAGTGATGTGTGTGCCACCCCCCACGTGGCTCTCAGCAAGCGTTACCTGGTGACAGTATTTCCTTTCATGTCTCACAGTGAGACACAGAGGAGGGCCCTGCCAGTGTCCTAAGGGACTGTCCACCTGTTGTCACGGAAGGCCAGTCCCTGCCCGCCCCGCACCAGGGTGAGCGTTCAGGTCGGGGCTCAGCAAACTCCCTGAAAAGGGCCAAAGAGGGTAAATTTTGGGCTTTGTGCCCACGTGGCCCTGTCGCATCTACTCCATTTCCTGCCACGGGAACGTCAGTAAATGGGCAGCTGTGTGCCAAGAACACTCACTGCTGGACGCCGACTTTGACGTTCATATCAGTTTCATGTCAGAAGAAATCATATTCTTCTTTTGATTTTTTTCACCCATTAAAAATCGGAATAGAGGGGCACCTGGCCGGCTCGCTCAGTGGAGCACGCGACTCTAGATCTCGGGGTTGTAAGTTCAAGCCACACGTTGGGGGTAGAGATTACCTACAAGTGAAACCTTAAAAAAAAAAAATGGAAATGGCCATTCTTATCTGCAAACAGGCAGCAGGCAGATCTGACGTGGGGCCACGGTTTGCCGACCCCCGATGGAGGCCATTGGAGATGGGAACAAGGCTGGGGTACAGCTGCAGGTAGCATTCCTGGGGGCTCCTTCTCCCGGTGGGGGAGTGTGGGTGGGCAGGTGCTGGTCTCCAGCCCAGACACGCCCCAGGACCTCGAGGTCAGGCCCCGGGACCCCGCCCTTCTGCCCTCATTCTCCTGACCCTTCAGAACCCCTTTCTCCCGCACCTGACGTGGCCTCCTGGGGACGTCGGTCTCTTTTACATGCTGGGGACTGCACGGAGTGCCCCCAGACCCCTCCTCATTTCACCTCTGCCACCCCTCTGTGACCTGCACCTGTGGCTCAAGGGTCTTCAAGAGGCCCCATCTGGAAAGACAGGAGACGGAATGACTCAGAGAAGGAGAGAAAGTCCTGAAAAGACCCCTACAAACACCAGTGTTTCTGGACCCGATTTTATCACGTAATGTTATTTTATCTTGGATTTCATACGAGGAGTTGTAGTACGTTGGAGTGTCTCCCCCCCACCCCCCACCACGACGGAAGTCACGTCTTAACCCTCAGAAGTGCAGAATGTGACTTTCTCTGCCAGGGTCTTTGCAGCTGTAACCAAGGATCTTGAGGTAAGATCGTTCCTGGTTAGGCTGGAGCCTGTAAGTCCAACGACAAGTGTCCTTGTAAGAGACAGAAGAGGACACGCAGAGAGGAGGGGCCACATGGCCACGGAGACAGAAGTTGCAGGGGTGTGGCCACCAGCCCAGGGACGCCTGGAGCCCCTAAAAGTTGGAAGAGGCAGGAAGGACCCTCCCCTAGGGCTGCAGCACACCTGCAGGCAGCCCCCCTCTCCCAGCCCCTCCTCCTTCTCCTCTCCCTTCCCCCTTCCTACTCCTGCCCCCAAGGGGGTCCCTGCTGTCCCATCACCGACTAGGATTCTCCCCTTCAGAGTGGGTGCCTGCCCCACCCAGCAGCCCAGCCCCACGTACCGCAATGCTGAGGGGCCGCTTCCACTGCTCTGGGACTGGCCTCCCCCAATCCCAACATACTGCGTGCTCTTAGCTGAGCAAACTCACTGCTCTGAGACTTATCTCCTGCTCTGCCCAGTGGGGCGTGAGGAAAGTCTGTGAAATGAAGCCGGCTGCCCCACTGACGGGGAGCTCACTCCCATGCACGGCAAGCACAGGACCGGGCAGGGACAGCAACCCCTGGGTCGACTTGCACTCTGAAACTGGACCCAGGGCAGGGCTGTGCACCTCCCTCAGGATAGCATGGCTTTGGTTAGTGAGGCTAACCACCAGGGAGCTAGGTGGGTGCCCAGCCCTGCTGGGTGGGCCCTCCAGCTACTGGGCCCAAGGAGCTATAGGGAGCAGGAGGGCCCAGCAGAAATCCACAGTTCCCGGCGGTCTGGCTCCCGGCTGGGCCTCTCTCCCAGCACGGCTGAGGCCCCAGATCACACCTTTCCAAGTGAGCCTTTGGGGTGAGAACCAGATCCACCTGCACTGGCTAGAGGGGGACCCCTCTCACTGACCCAGGATGGCCCCGGGACCTCCGGGGCCCCATCCAACCTGTTCCTTGCCAAGAGGTAGACAGGACAGGCTCCCCCGGCCCCACTGTAGAGACAAGGAAACTGAAGCTCAGAGAGGTTCTGGATCTGGGTGGGACTTGCCAGAGGCTGGGTTTGAACCCAGGTCTCTGAGCCCCATTCCAGGGCCCTTCCTGGGGCACCCCCATCATGCCAACCTCACCCCTGGTGCAGATGCCTGGGGGGTCCCCAGAGACCCATGCTGCCAGGGGAATGAGGAGAGGGGCTGCCGCCCTCGGAGTCCCCAGCCCCTCTGGCTCATGCTGGGGAACGAGGGGGAAGGGACACGTCCCCCGTCCCCACCTTGCGCTCCGCAGAGGCAGTTGCCCTCTTCTGAGGATCCAGCACCCATGAGATTCCAGACTGATCTGTGAGTCAGGCAAGGAGGGAAGAGGAGCCACTGCCTGGGCGGCCAGGTCCCCAGGCAGGCACTGCCCCCTGGAGGTCAGTCTCAGGGGCCAGTGCATGAGCCTCTCCAGCTGCGGCTCAGGCCAGGAGCCGCTGATCAGACACACTGCGCCTCCCTCCTGTCCAAGCAGGGGCCCTGCTGGAATCTGTTTCCTAGGAGTGGGAGGTGTTAGCTGATGCCAAGAGACTCCCGAGTGGGCACCTGAGGCCCGCTTACCTGCCAAGGGGCCTCATGGGCTCCCCAGAGCCCCTCTGTAGGGCAGGTCCCTCCAGGGGCACCGAGCAGCATCCTTCACTCCCAGGCAAACAGCATCTGCTCACTCCTTGTGCTCAGGGCTGGGCCAGCTGGAGGGGGCAGAGCAGTTCTCGGTCCTGCAGCACTGGTGTCCGGCCCGTGAGCACCTGCAGGATGGGAACCTGTGAGGCTTTGTCCTGCGGACCCACATGGGCCGGACTCACACCCGAGCTCACATGCTCGGGGCAGAAGCTGTGGCTCAGACCAAGGCCTGGGCTCCCCCCAGGCTCCCCCTTCTCGTGTCTGGGACTGGATGCCCGGAAGGCCTAGCCGGTGGGGTAAGCCCTTCGGGGCACCTGTTGTGGGGACAGAGGACATGAGGAGCCACCCACACTCCAGAGAGGACGGCAACTCCAACAGCAAGACTGAACCCCTTGTCATTGGGATTCCCAGCCCCCGCCTCCGGCCTGCCTCCCAGAAGCAGGGCAGCAGCCTGGCCCTCCGAGGGCCCTCGCTCAGAGCAGAACGGTCTCCACCAGAGGACAGCCGGGCCCGTCTGCTGAGCCCCGGAGCCCTTTGGGGGTGGCTCTCCCTCTGTGGGCTCCAGTCCAGGCAGGTGGCAGCCGTGGGGTGAGGGGGGCAGCTCTGGGGGCTGCTCTGAGCGGAGGGTCCTCAGAGAGAGCCAGCCAGGGCCTGCAGGGGGAGCACAGCACCCCACAGTTTCCCAGGCAGCTCCACAGACCCTCCTCTGAGCCTCACAGCCCCGGGCAGGGGCGTGTTGTGACTCCGTTTGCCGGCGAGGACTCCGAGGCCCCGGCTGGCCAGGCGGCTGTGGCCGCAGCGGGCACGCGCAGGGTGGGGCGGGGTTTGGGATTGCTTGTGCTCTCACCTTTGAGTGGTGTCCCTGGCCGGGCGGTGAGAGGCTGGGCAGTTTCTTGGGAGGTTCCACACCCACCCGCACCTGGTATTTTTACTCCCATGTGAGGCTGATGCCAGAACGTGGTTACAGCACACGGCCCCACTGTTTCCTTCCATGTCCGGGGTCAATGGATCACTTATCTGGCAAGATCTTATCTGCGTGCCCTTGCCGGGTTCTGGAGCTGGCTCCTGGAGGTACAGGAGGCCCAGGTGGGCAATCACGGGGGCCAGGGATTGACCCAGAGGGGTGGGGCCTCCCACCTGGGGACCCGCCTCTGTCCCCTTCCCCCAGGCAGGGCCTCCCTACAGAGCCTTTCCCTCCCGCTGTCTGTCACCTGCTGCTCCCTGCTGCACTGGGCAGGTGACACACAGGGAGTGAGAAAAGAGCAGAAGAAGAGCAGGGAGGGGAGAAAAGGGATGACAGAAGGGCGTTCGATGGGCCCAAGGGAGATATTTCAGCCCCTGGTTGCACAAGCTGTCTCGGAGCTTCCTGGCAGCCAAGGTAAAAGGGAAAGAAGTTGGGGGAAGGTAGAGGCAGTGTAAGAAACTAGTCTGATGGACAGAGCCTAGAACATTCCCCAGATCCTTGCTGCCGTCAGCCTTCCCTGACATGAATCTTCCTCTTCAGAAGGAATGCCACAGAGCAAACGTGACATCTCACTCCAGGGTGTGTGGCTTCAAGCCTTTGCAGTTCGTTCATCTGTCCTTGCCTTCAGCCAACACTCCCCGAGTGCCTGTCATATGCCAGGCCTGAGCTCGTGCTGGGGAGACAGTGGTCAGCAACACAGAGTGGTGTCCACCCTTGGGGATGGGGGCTCTACCCTCGGGACTCAATCCCCTCAGAGCAAGATGACGGTGAACAGATAACAGAAAAAACTCCATAATTTGCCCTCCAAACTTTGACGGCTGGAGGAGCTGGGGTTCCCAGCACATCTGCAACGAGAAGATGAAGGGAAGGACAGGTGCCAGACCTGCACAGAGCGGGGGGCGTGAGCACCTGGAGGCCAGGGCTGGAGCACCCAGACGGAGCAGGGAGGAGGGAGGCGGAGAGCTGGCCTGGCGATGCTGGACCCCGGGCCCGAGGGGCCGGAGGGGAAGCTGCCAGCCGTCTAGCCCCTCTGTCAAGAGCTGGGAGAGGATTCTGGGAGTGGTGGCAGGGTGCTCGTGTCCGAGCCCGGGACATGCATGTGGAGTGTGTGGGGACGCTGTGCCTGACGTCACATACGGGTTCTCCTGCTCTATGCTTACGCTCCTTTGTCTCCCCAAACCTCAGGCCCCATGCTGCCTCACGGCATTGGGTCAGGAGAGTCCTGGGAAGGAAAAGGGGCCGGGGGTGGGGGTGGCGAGGACAAGTGGGCCGACCACTCCCCACTCCCTGCCCTTGGGAGACCTAGGAAGTATGTGGGGCTGGGGGGCTCAGAGGCTCCAGGGCTGGGGGCAGGAGCCGGAGACATCAGGGTGTGTGAAGAGTGACAAGCTTCTGTCCCAGAGCAGAGTTGCTTGTCCCGAAACCCTGCATCGCCAAACATGGTGTTGGGTGAAAACCCAGTTCCAGGGGCAGAAGGGACCCGTGGCTACGGAAGGTCAGACGTGAAAAGCAAACTGTATTCTTCTTGTAGGAATTTCAGTGTTGTCGTTGGGTTTTGTAGCAATAAACCTACTTTTTCAAGGTCAAAGAAAGTGATTGCCTTCCCCAGAACTGCCCTAGCCCACTCACTGCCCAGCTCATCACCATGGCCTCCCAGGTCCCCGTCCCCCTACACTCTGGCCCCTGCCCCCACCCCGTTATCTCATAACCCCTCTCTACCCCCAACCCATCACCAGCTGCACAGACTTTCTTGCTGTCCCTCAAATATGGCAGGCTCTTCTCGGCCTCAGGACCTTTGCACTTGCTCTTCTGCCTACCTGAAATGCTTTACCCCCAGAGCTTCCGTATCAACCCCTCTGCCTCCCAGTCCCCATGACACTGACTCAGGAGTGCCTTTCTACTATTTTGAGGCCGTTCTCTGCTGTATCTGCAGGGCCCAGCACATAGTAAGACTCAATATATTTTCTCTGAACAAAGACACTCGTTGTTACATTTTTAAGGCCCCAAAAGGAAATAAATTACAGCCAGTTCCCAGACTGCTGGGCTTTCACCCGCTTCCTCCCAGTCTCCCCACATTGTGACCATCTGGGCTCTGAGGGACACGAACTATATTCCCTGATGGGTCTTACGTGTGGTCTCCTGCTCAGGATCTGACCTGGAGCTGGGGAGAGACACCCCAGGCCTGGGGCTCCAGGTCAGTTCAGCAGTCTTTGAAAAATCAGACTGACCTCTGGGGGGCAGCATGGTGTCACGGGAAAAAGCCCAACGGGCTTCAGGGGACCCGGGTCTGGATCCAGGCCCTGCTGCCTCAGGAGCCAGGGACATGGACTGAGTCCCTTCCTCCCCTGAGCCTCGGTGTCCCCTCCGTAACATGGGGCTGAGAAGCTTCCATGCCGGGCGGCTGTGTGTGCTGGCCAGGGAGGCAGTGGCCGTGCCGTGCTGGCACTTCGTGCCCCCAAGATACTTCCAGACTGGGGAGCCTCGCGGCCCCTTTACTCCCCGGATGCTGAAGTTAAATATCCAAACAGTTATGGAAAAAAAAGCAACAGTTTAAAAATAGGAGGAAACATGTCCAAAAGGAACGTTCTATTATTTCTCCCTGGTCGCTCTTGGCAGGCTCCGGTGGGAAGAGCAGGACAGGGCAGGGCCATCTCACTAGCTAGAGCTCTCCGGGGGCTCCCAGCCCTAAGCCACCCGCCCCCCCCCCCTTGGGCAGCCAGGCCACCGAGAGGGGGACTGAGGCTGCCTCAGCTTCCCCACAAGGCCACCAGCGCCTCTGGCCAGACCTCTCCCCGCCTTGCTCTGCTTTGGGGCCTGGGCAGTGGGGCTGGAGTCCCTCCCGACGGCCCTGGGATGATGTGAGCACTGTGGGAACAGTCCCAAGTGACCTCTGTCATTTAGAGGACACGGATGACTCCCTAGATGGGACCTGTGTTAGTGTCCTATTACTGCTGTCAGAGATGGCCACAAACTTGCCGGCTCGGAACACATGGGTTTATTCTCGAACAGCCCTGGAGGGCCGGCGTGTCGCTGGGCTACGGGGAAGGTGCCCGCGGAGCCGTGGTCCCACCGGGGCTCCTGCTTTTCCTCCACCGGTGAAGCCTCGGGGCAGCACCCGCTGAGCTTCGGCCCTCGGCCTGGCCTGGCTCCACAGTCTCGTCTTTGCTCTGCCTCCCACACCCCTGCACCTCTCAGCAGGACCCATGGTGACACAGCCACCCAGGTGACCACGCATCTCACAACCCTCGACTCAGTCACACATGCAGTCACCCCAGCACGTAAGGCCACATATTCACGGGCTCTGAGCAGTGAGATGCGGGCAGCCTGGGCGTTGCGGGGTCTGTTTTCCCATCTACTACAGACCCCGCACATAGCTGGTGCTCAAGGGGCTGACCGTGATAATGAGCACCGACTGCATGCCTGGGGCCGTCCCCTCCAGAGGACACACGCCTGTCTGGGGAGGTGGGTCCTGGGGTCCTGGTCCCTGGGGGGGAAGCAGAGGCTCCGCGGGGCCACAAGAACACACTCAGCAAGCCAAGACCTGCTCCACGGTGTCCATGCCTCCCATTTTCCCAGGGAATGATCTTGGCCTCCATGCAGAGGGTCCCCCTACCTCTCGAGATGTTCCCCACAAGTCCCTGGATCCCCAGGGCCCTGGACCATGGGGCCAGCAGCTCAGGGACAGGGCGACCCTCTGCTGCTGGTGTTTGGGAGGGGGCCAGCCCGCCTTGTGAGCCTCACTTTCCCGGGTATAAAACGTGACGAGTAGGGCTGTGGGTCGGGCGGAGAGATTGGGCTTCCAGTGTGGATTCTGTGGGCTATTGACAGAGCCACCAGGACGGGACGGTGTCTGTGAACAGGCCTGCCTCAGAGGGCGTTGGGGGAACGGAAGGTAGAAATGTCCTCCTGCCCCCACCACGAGGCCCCTGGACCATTCGCCTCACTGTGCAGGATCCCCCCTCCCGCCCCTGCCTCCAGGGGTTACCGGATGGAAAGGTTAGAATTACGGATGGCAGGTCGGGCTCATCCACCACCAGGGGGCAGCCTCAGCGCTGACCCGGGAGTCCCCAGGGGCCCTGGCACTGACCCCACTCCCCAAACGGGCCTAGGCGGCTGGGTTCACGGGGTGGGGGCCGTGACAGCCTGCTGGACCCTTCCCAGACACCACCTCTCCGTTCCTACAAAGGGAAGAAGTGGCTCCTCGAGGTTACCTCGGCCTCAGGAAAGGCCATGGTGGCTGGTGGCCCCCCAGGCCGGTCCCTGCTGCGAAACCCCGGCCCCGCCTTGGCTCTGAGCTCCTGCACCAGCCTCGCCTGTGACCTGCCTCCCGGGCTCCCCCTTCCCCTGCCCCCTCTGGTTTCCCTCCTCCCCCCACCCCAGGCACGTGGCCATCCAGGTTCACTCCTGTCCTAACCCCGAGAGGACTGGGGCGCATGGCTCAAAGGGCTACGGAGCTCCAGAGCCTCGTGCGGCCCTTAGGGCGCGTGTGCCTGGTGCCCCAGACACGCACACACAGGGTCGCACACGGCACACAGACATGTACAACTCACGCATACACGTGCACACGCGCACACACACGTGTGCACACGCTCGTGCTCACACACATGCACACATAACCTGCACACAAGCTCAGGAACACTCACACATGCACACACGCAAATACACCCGCGTGCACGAATGCACACCCACACAGGTGCATACTCTTGTACACACGCACACTCACTCATTCCCACACTCATAACACACACACACTTGCACACAAACACACTCACGTGTGTGTGCACCTTGCAGGGCAGGTCTCCCCTGTGTTGTCGCCCAGCTGACCAGGGGGTCACCCCTCCCCATGGACACCTGGAGGCTCCCCGTGAATCCTGAGCTCCCCCTCAGGGGGACTCGGGTGAGAGCATCCTTGTGGGGGCACGTTCCCTCTCCCCGGGGTGAGTCCCCGCCTACAGTGGCTCCTCTCTCGGGGCTCTCCACCCCACCCCCCGCCGTTTCCACAGAACCTCTTCAGGGCTCCCCCGCAGCTGCGAGGGGCAGCCCCCTGGAGGGCTGGCTTTGACCCCTCACTCCCCCCGTCGTGCCCTGTCTCCTCAGCAGCCCAGACGTCAGAGGTGCGGTGACGTGGGGAGGGGCAGTGTTCACTCCACCTCCCAGAACACGGCTCACAGACGCCTGGCCCACGAAGGGTGGTGTGCAAAGAACTCCTGAGGCTTTCCCGCCCATGGCACTGGTAGGGAGACACTGGGGGTGCCCAGGGCTGGTCCTTGCACCTGCTCTTGGAAGGGCTCCCCCCTCCCTGCTGTACTTACAGAGGGCAGCCTGGGGCAGGGCGGGCGGGGAGAGACACCAGCCAGGCTGTCCCTGGGTCCCGGCAGCACTCAGGCAACTCTGAGCCGGGAGATGGCGTCCAAGGATTCGGGGGGCTGCTTCTAAGCTTCCTGCTCACAGCTCATCTCCAACATATGAGATGGGAAATCTGCGGGATCAGCTACTGAGACATTACCCCCCTCTCCACTCTGGATAGGTGGGGAAGGGGTGCTGGGTGCCTGGGCAGCTCACAGCCTCCTGGCTCCTCAGGACCCCAGAATTACCACCCACCTTTGTCAGAGGGTAAATTTATTTGTCCTCAAGAAAAAAAGTCAGGGTGGGGGTCCCTGAGGAGAAGGAGAGGGAAACCAGGTTTGGCTGGAGAGGGAGAGCAGGGAGGAGAGCATGGAGAAGGGCTAGAGGCTGGGGACTCTGGGGTGGGGCTAGGAGGTGGCCTGTGGGGTCTGGTGGTCCCGTCCGGTGGTCTTGCAGGCAGGCCTTCCATGCGAGGGCAGCAGCACAAGTGACCCCCATCCCCACCCCCAGGCAGGGCTTCCCCTATGTCCAGGACCACAGGGGTCCCAGGGCTTTCTGAGGCTGGAGTTCAGCCACAGGCAGGGCGGGACAGCATGCTCCCAGGGAGTGCGGGGGGGGGGGGGGGGGGGGGGGGGGGGGG
>NW_024424786.1:43721201-43738701 GCF_017311325.1 Ursus maritimus
GGGGGGGGGGGGGGGGGGGGGGGGGGGGGGGGGGGGGGCATGGCATGGACAAGGCCTGGAGGCTGGATTCCAGGTGCAAGCAGAGATCTAGGCACAGGTGGGTGTGGCAGGAACTAGGTGTGGCCGTCCCCACCCTGGCCTGAGAGCAAGACTCAGACTTGAACAATTCTTTCCAGATAATGGGTGTGTGGAAAGCTGAAGCTTCATTCCCACCGGCTTGGTTTGGGCTCCTAGCCCAACAGGAAGATTAAAGTGATTCACGTGTGCCCCCACCCCACTTATCTTGATGGGTCTTAGGCCAGCTGGTGGCTCAGGGCTTACTCCTGACCCCTCGGGTCTCCCAGAGCTGCGTGGCCTCCAGGCAGGGGTTGATGGGGGTATCCTGAGGACTGGCACAGTGTGGTCCAGGAGAGCTTCTCCAGGAACGGCATCCTAGGGTTGGTTCTGGGAACTCGGGGCACCCAAAGGCGATGGGGACCTGAGGATGCTGGTAATGGCCAGGGAGGAGGCAGAGGGCAGAGTAGGGATCCCTGAGCCCAGCCTGGCACCTTCCCTGCAGAGGCCCTTGGGCTTAGTGGGGGAGCCCAGCCTGAACCTCCACAGAGCTCTGGGTGTCCTGAGTCCTGCTGGTCTATGTGCCGGAAGATAGAAAAAAAACACAAATACCATGGTTTCTGGCGACTAGGAACCAGCTCCTCTGCCCCCTCCTCCCAACCTCAGAGTAAGCAGAGTCAGGGGACCACAAAGAGTCTGTTCACACTAAGAGGGATTTTAGCTTCGGCAGATGGTAGTGTTGAATTGTGTCCCCCACACCCCAGATTCATTGTTAAAGTCCTAACACTCAAGACCCCAGAATGTGACCTTATTTGGAAACAGGGTGGTTACAGATGTGATTGGTTGAGAAGAGGTTGTACTGGAGTCCTCATAACAAGGGGGTACAGACAGACACACAGAGGAGAACACCTGTAGAGTCTGCAGTGACATGACCATAAGCAGAGGCCAGAGACAGACCCCAGACAGACCTCTCCCGGGCACCCTGGGGGAGCACGGCTCTGCCTGCACCTGAATACTACTGGTGTCCGGAACTGTGAGAGAAGAAATTTCTGTTGCTTAAGCCACTTGGTTTATGTGCTTTGTTCCCTCAGCCCCAGTACACTAATGAGATAGCTGGGGTGGGGACCGAAAGGGACGCTTCTTTGAATCCCATCTCTCCTGAGGGCTGCAGTGGGATGGAGCACCTCTTCCCTCCTGAGCACAGCCTGGTGGCTGCCGCCCAACCACCCAAAACATCCCACAATCCCTCTCTCCACAACCAAGGGCTTCCCTGGGGCATCATTCCCTTGGGCCTGTGAAGTGTCCAGTGCTGCCATGGATGGTGCCTCCATGGATGGATGGATGCGTGGATGGATGGATAGGTGCATGGGGGCATGGGTGCATGGGTGGTTGGATGGGTGGGTGGATGGATGGATGGATGGATGGATGGATGGATGGATGCATGCATGGATGCATGGATGGACAGATGGATAGGTGGATGGGTGCATGGGTGCATGGGTGGTTGGATGGATGGATGGATGGATGGATGGATGGATGGATGGATAGACGGATGGATGGATAGGTGGATGGATGGGTGGATGGATGGATGGATGGATGGATGGATGGATGGATGGATGGATGGATAGACGGATGGATAGGTGGATGGGTGGGTGGATAGATGGGTGGATGGATGGATAGGTGGATGAATGGGAGGGGGCTCCAGGGTTCTCCAGACCTGCATGCCCATTGCTGAGTTACCACCCAACACTGGCTCCCTCTGCCTTCAGGCCCTGTCCTTGTTTTGGACTAAGACTAAGAACCCTTCTCTTCTACTTGGGGCCTCCACCCTGCCGGGGACACTGTCGAGTCCATGTCCTTGGCATATCAGACACTGCCTCTGCCCCAGTGGGCTGCAAGCCTCTCAGGGAGGCAAGTGCTTCAACCAAGGACAGTCTGGGGGGCCTCCTGCTGGGCCAGAGGGTTCTGGGGTCCCAGAAAAAACCCCAGCAGCTAGTTTGGGTTGAGTTGCTATTGTGTGCCAGACCCTGGCTTGGGGCTTCCCATTTGTGAAGGGCAGGATTCTCCTGACAACATGAACATGTAGGAACTATTATGCCCATTTTACAGAAAAGGAAACTGAGACCCGGGCCACACAATGATGGGCAGAATCAAAACCCAAGCCCAGAGAATCTGGCCCCAGAGCTTGCACCCTTCCCGTTCTGCTGCCATACCGTTAGAGAACAAGAGGGATCAACATGGGGGTGTTCTTGAAGGGTGCACAGGAGTGTGTGGGGCGGGGGATGGTGGTGAGGAATACACAGGACATTGTACATGGTAGGAGCGGCATAGGGTGGTGAAGCAGGGCAGGGCCTGGCTGAGTCACAGTGGGAGGCTCGGAGGGGCCGGATGGAACTGTGTGAGGGATGAAGGAGGGGTGTGGGAGAACAAAAGGGGTGGCGGCAGCCCAGCTGTAAAGGGCCCCCAATGCCAGGGGAAGAGTTTGAGCTTACCCTGGGCCCCAGCAGAGCACAGTGCTGCGTCTGGCTTCTGGGGATGAAGCTGAGAGAGAGAAGGACAAACCAGCAGGATTTGAAATCAGGACACAGGTTCCGGGGAGAGTACAGGGCCCTGATCAACACAGGATGTCCCGGACTCAGGGACCCCACAGGCTCCTGGTCCCCTTTCCTTCTTGCTGACCCTCTGCTTGCCCCCCCCCTTCTCTCCAACGGGCTAAGCTTCAGACCTCTCCTTTTCTCCAACACACTTCCTCCAGGGGTCTCACGGTTCCCGTGACTTTAAATACACCTGCACATTCGTGCACCCCAAAAGACATCTCCACTGCCTTTCCCCACACCCCTGCCCTTCCTGCGACCCCCTCACTGACTGCGTGTGGGCAGCCGTGGTGTGGGGAGAGGGTGGGGGGACATGTACATGTCAGCCCGACCACAGCCGACGGGCCGCAGAGCTCTGCACCCCACGCCTGCTGCCTCTGTTCCTCCCGGGCTCTGAGAGCTCTCTCATCAACCCCCACAGATGTGCTTCCCGACTCCGAGGCCCCGGGATGGGTGCTGCCCCATCATTCATGCTCAGCTCACACAGCCCTTCCTCACAATGCCTCTCCCGGGTCTCTGACATGTGGTCCCTCTGCTTTACCTTCCTCGGGTACCACACGTTCAGTTGTTCAGAGCCCCCTCCCATTCTGTTAGCCCCTCCTGGGGCAGGGTCTACCCTTGTCCTGGGTGCACAACAAGCGTCACAGGGCCCGGCACACACTAGGTACACAATGAAACCCTGATGAATAAGTGTATGTAGGTATGATGGATGGGGGGTGATGGATGGATGGGGGGATGATGGATGGATGGGGGGATGATGGATGGATGGATGGGGGATGTTTGGATGGATGGATGGATGGATGGATAGTGGGTGGATAGATGGGTGGATGGATGGATGGATGGATAGTGGGTGGATAGATGGGTGGATGGATGGATGGATGGATAGTGGGTGGATAGATGGGTGGATGGATGGATGGATGCGTGGGTGGAGGGGAAGCTGCATGTCCTATGCTCTCACCCCCAGGTCGCCTCCCCTGGAGGACACTGGAGGTGGAAAAGCCTCAGTTGTTAATTCCGGAGGTATACTTAGCTGAGCGGTCCCATAGGCAGGAGGAGCCCAGACTGGCACAAGCTGCCGGGTTTGTGCAATTGCACTCCAGCAATTTCCATGCCAGTTGCCAGGTGAGATTTTTTACTACTTCTTCCCTGGCTTGGAAATGTGGAAAATCAAACCACACTGTCCCTGAGCCTGTAGGACTGCTGTCTCCTGAGCCACAGCGGGCACCCCCTCACCCCCAGTTGCCCTGGGCAGTCTGCTCTGGACATCACCCCGAAGACAGAGCCTTGCCTTGCTGGTCCACGTTGCTGGGACAGATTTCTGAGCTCAGCTCTGACCAGAATTAAATTTATGGTAGAGTTTATTTAAAGGAGGAAGCAGCAATAAAGTGCGGCACCCAGGGAGCGAGGAGCGAGAGCCCCGCGGGAGACACTAAGCAGGTACTGACAAACGGGACTCGTTATTTAAAATTCCCCCGTGGACGGAGTGGACGGTGGGGCAGGCCAGACGCCCCTTGGAGGAGATGAAGAGTTCATTTCCTTCCTCTACATAAACACGCCAGCAGCCAGATCCTTCCGTGATGATAAATGGCTTCCTCCCGCCACCAGCGTGGGGTCACCCCTCCCGCTGGCCGGAACCCGTGGCCCATCCAAGGCCCCGGGGAAGGGCAGCCGCAGGAAGGTGCTCCCGCGCCAGGATACAGCAGCCGTGGCAGTAAGGAGCTCCCAGGACAAGCTGGGTCCTAGAAGGAAGGGAGCCGGGATGGAAGGGTTGGGGGGGTCCCACACCCCAGGAACAAGGGCTGGCATTGGATGAAGTCTGAGTACCCCATCTGGTGGGCATACGGTCACCCCACGTCATACAAGCATCTCTGCCCAGCCCGGGGCTGTTGTGGGAGGAAACTGGTCTGACGGATCAGTGGGACCCCAGGGCAATCCACCCCAACAATGCTTTCAAACAAAGTGCAAACGGGGTTATTTATAAAAGGCCAGTTGCTGGCGCATGCTGTCCTGGGGCTGGAGGGAGGAGGGAGGGGAGCCCCGGCCGTGGCCTGCAGGGATCCATCTGAGCATCTGAGATGCATTTCGGCTTCCTGCTCCAGAGGCTCAGCTGGGGTGCACAAAGGACAGGACGAAGGCCTGGGACTCAAGGCAGCCCCCCCCCGCCCCGCCGCAGCCGGAGTCCTGCCTGTGTGCCCTCACCTCCCCCGGGGAGCTGTCCCCTCCCCTCTGCCACCCTCCGGGGCAGCCCCTGCGCTGCGGTGAGGAGCCGGCAGGGGTGTGTGTGGGAAGCCACGGGAGGCACGGGGACACACACATGACGATCCATGGAAGCAGCCAGACTCAGAAGCCACAGAGCACACAGCCCTATCTACACAGAATGCCCAGAAGAGGGAAATGCACAGAGACGGAAAGAAGATGAGCGGTGGCCAGAATTCAGGGCTGGGGGGATGGAAGGGGCTGTAATTGTTTCATGGGCACAGAATGTACCAGATGTGATCCCCTTAACATGGTTCCTGTTACGCCGCATGAATTTCACATCCATTTTCTTAAAGGCGCGTGTGGGGATCAGCAGGGCCTCCGGGAGGGACCTGCGTGGGGACGCCTGCTCCTCAGCCCTGGCAGGTGGGACAGAGGTGCTCCCCGGGGCAGCTCCCCTGACCATCCACACTGTAGGCCCCAGAGTGGAGGTACGTCTGGACTCAAGCCCAGCTCCCCCACTTAGGGGTAACTGGGCCACACAGGAGCCCTCCATCTCCCCATCCCTCAAATGCAATCCTCAAAGACACATGACAGAAAGCCCATGGCCAGGCCCCGTGCAGAGCGTGCCACGCACCCGGGGTGGTGACCAGCAGCCTTGGTCCTGGGTGATGTTTCTGACTGGGGTCCACGGGTTACCCTCCCTGCCAGATGGTCAGCGTCCCAGAGCCAGGGGTGTGTCTGGCTCACCCGACTCTCCCCTGCAGCTGGGCTACCCAAATTCCAGGCCGTGGACAGACCGTCAGCACCTCATGAGAGCACCTGCTAGAAATTCAGGTTCCGCAGCACTCCTGCCTGACATTTGGCATCTGGACAACCGAGATGGGGCCTGGAGATCTGCATTTTTGCGAGTGCCTCTCGTGAGTTGAATGCGCAGCCAGGTTCAAGAACGTTCTGCCTCCCCACCCTGCAGTAGGGGTTGGAAAGGGAACCAGAGGGGACAGGGCATTTGCTTGGGCTTTGGTCGTGCAAACAGCCGGCCCTCTGTCGCCTGGGCTGGCTGCAGGTGGACCAGACCTCAGGGAGATCCCGTTTGAGGATTGCTTTCCCTTTCTTCACACCCCGTAGGACCCCCCAATCCTTCCCCAACAGGGAATGACCCTCCTGGAGATACGAGGTTTAAAAAAAAAATACTCTTTAAAAACTTGTCAGTTTTTTTTTTTTTAATATGAAAAGAATGTTTGGCACCTTCCCACAAAGGAATGATAAGATTAAGGGATTTAGAGAAGGCGCTGGGGACATACACACACTGTCCGGAAAGAAAAATCTCTTACTCGGGGAGAGCCAACAACGTGGGGAGCCCTGTGAGGCTGGAGCTAACCCTGGCAGCCTCATTCGGGGATTTCAAAGTCGGCTCTGATGGGACAGTGATGACAGCAAACACAGCTCGCCCAGGCCAGGCCATCCCGGGCCCTCCACACCCCTTCCTCGCTGCCCTGGCAATGGCAGGAGATAAAGCAGTGATGGCTAAGACTGACACGGGCTATTGAACCAGCTCTGGCCTCTCTCCTCCTGGACACACAGCCGGTCTGCACCCCAGCCTCACGTGTGCACTTGGTGTGGCCGTGGCATGGGGGTGGGAACGGCCCAGGCCTGACCTGTCAGCACCTCTGCAGGGGATTCAGGAGGAAGATTCTGAAGCCTCAAGAAGACCACAAGCTGGAAGGAGCCTGGATCCCTGAATGACCTCCTGGAGCAGACTCTACCTGCTGTTCCCACAGCCAGACTGCATTGAATTGGGATATAAGAAATAATGCCTTTAGTGTGCGAACCCACAGACATTTGGGTGATGAATGGCAGTGGTCATCTCCCTGCTGTAAGCTGACGGTCATGGCCACGATCAGCCACGCTCTTGTGTGTGGGGGCGTGTGGGACAAAGCCCTGCATTGTAAGGGGCAGGTGCATGTCAATGATCCAAGGTCACCACCAGGACCCAGGGAGTCTAGCCCCAGAGCCCGTGACTTTGATGCCTCATTGGAAGAGAAATTGAGACTCAGAAAGATTGAAGGAACATCCCAGGTTGCCAGCTGGGAATTCTGGGGGAGTGGGGACTTGAACCACCATCTTGGCCTCCAGAGCCCACGCTCCGTGACCACTTTGCCATTCTGGGAAACTGGAGGAGCAGCCATGAGCACCCCCAGCCAGTGCACCCCGTGGGAGCCAGCCTCCATCCCCCCCAGCCTGGGGTCTCCTGGGGACAACCCCACTCCCACATGGCCGGCTCGCTCCAAGTCCATGCCTGGCCAGTGCAGTAGGGTTTGCCATCAGATCTCCCAGGGCCACTCCCCCTGCCCCGTCCAGACACATGTCAGGATGCACGTCTCAGACGCCAGCTGGGGCCGGCTTTCTGGAAGGGGACATTAGTTGGATGGAGACTCAGGAGCCTGTGATCCGGCCCCTGGCAGGACTCTGCTCACCCAGTCCCTGCCTCTCCTGCCTGCCACCCGCCTGGCCTCTCTCTGCATGACGGCTGCACACACCCCATCCCAACCTTAAGGGACCTCCGTCCAGAACTTTCTTCCCAAGTTCCTCCAGATGCCAACCGGCTTCTGCTCTGTCACCTCCAAGAGGCTCCCAACACCCCACTGCGTGATCCAGCCCCGCACCCACATCAGCTCCGGTCCCCCCGCCCTCCCTCCTGGCTCATCATCTATTTGTCTGTCATCCCCCCGCCCCAACATATGGGAGCCCCTCAAAGCCAGGAACCTCATGCCCCCAACACAGAGGCGCATGTGCTCAGCGTTCACTGTTTGGAAGAACGAGCCACTAAAGTGACCACGGTTTTCTTTACCCTCGTTCCTTTCTCTGTCTGTGGTACAAGGGCCTGGGAGCGGGGCTCTGGGCACGCCACGCACACAGAGGGCTCCGGATTATGCCACGGTTGGGAGCCACAGCAGAAGGGAACACTGGGTGGGCTCCAGGCTCCCTGGATGTGGCTTCGTGGTCCTGTAGAGGCCCCCACGAGGCTTGAGCCACGGCGTAGGTGGCCGCGCCTCCAAGGACGATTTCTGGTGGCCTGAAGCCGTCGTCAAACACCTGATCAATCTACGTGGCTTCATACGTTATTTGATGCTACCCTCAGAGTGGTGGCAGGATTGGGGTTCCAGATAAAAAAAGAAGGCCCTACCTGACCTCCCTAGGCTCCGCTGTGTCCGGTCCTCACGTCGAACAGAAACAAGGCAGTCCGCATCCAGGCGCCCAGAGTCTCCCGGGTCCCAATGAGGCGGGCGGACCTTCCCTGCACAGGCCCTTGTCCCTGGGAGCCCTTCCTTGTCACCCAGCACCCGGGGAACTGTCTCTTCTTCTAGGGGACTGTCTCCACGGCTCTCCCTGTCATCCACCACCCTCCAGGCACGCTGCCTCTGCTCTCACCTCGGCCTGCCTCCTGGGGTCCCCTCCTCCCATACCTTCACAGGGTAGCCTCCTTCCCAGCCACCCAGTCTGGACTTAAGTGTCACCCCGCGGAGATGCCACCATGACACCCTCTCCTTCTGGACACGTCCCTGCTCTTCTCTGCCCTGCCTCTCGCATCACACCCTTTTGTGTACTTGCCTCCTTGTCTACTCGTGAAAGGGATTCTGAAGGGGTTGTAGTGGCCAAAACACTAGGCAAACAGCACAAAACCCATCTGAAAAGTATTGGTTTTGTTGGATTGTTCCTTCTTTTAGCATCTGGGGGAAGGAGGGTCGCTGGCCACCAGCCCTCCGAAGGTCAGCACTCTGGGCCTGGGCACCTTGTCCAGGCCTCCCCAGAGCTGGCCAGCCCCTCCTGTAACATCTTCAACAGGCAAATGTCCCCCCCCCCCATGCAGGGCCAGGAGTAGGGCCAGCTGGGGGTTATCACATTCTCTTGTTGCCCTTAGCACCCCGTCTCTTTTTCTGCAAGATCTCACGGAGGTCTGACAGGGCTGGAGGCAAAGCTGAGAGACTGAATAAAGATCTCCCCTCCGTCTTCAGTTTTGTAGCTTTGCCTGAGTCCTATGACCCCGGAAGGAATGCTGAAAGCAATAAATGGTAAGATGTGAGCTGTGCAGTCTGGTCCCCAAGTCCCAGACCACCCCCACTGCACACTCCCTCGCGCCCCCATTTTCTGGGATGGGGCTCCTCCCTCCTGCTCCCAGACCACAGCAACTGCCAGCAGACCTCCCCCTACCACCACCATTCTTGCCCCTTCTAGTCTGTTCCTCACACTGCAGCCAGGAAATGATTGGGGCTTGTTTGGGTCAAGATCCAGATGCAAAGACAAAGTTGACCCTAAAGGGATCATTGAGGGACACAGCAGGAAGTGTAAAGAGCCTTCGGACCACAGAGCAGGGCTGGTCCTACAGAAGGGAGAGCAAGGCCTGACCGGGCAGGATGGGCCACAGACGGCTCCAAGAACGGTGTGGCCGGGAGGACTCTGGAGGGAAAAAGGCACATAAGGCAGCTAAATTAATTAAGAAGGAAGGGAGAGTACATATGCACACATATACAGAATAAGGAAAATACAAATAGAGAAATATCAGCAGAGAAAATGAATAGAACCACAAGAGAATGCTTCGATCAACTCTATGCAAATAAATGTGTAAACTTGGATGAAACGGATTCTAAGAAAATGTAAATTATAAATCTTAACCCCGGAAGAGACAGAAAAAAGAAAATGACCCAATTACCAAATGATATAATAATAATAATAATGATAATGATAATGATAATAATAATGAGGTTCTTAAATAGATCTATTTCATGTCAAATTAGCACCACACCATGTGACTTCACAAGGAATTCAAACACAATTTTAGGGAACGAGTCATTCCAATGCCATGTTAACTGTTCTGGGGCAGGGGAAAAGTAGGAAATTTCAAAAATCTTTAGAAAAAGCTAGTGTGACAGTGATACTGAATTTAATAAAGATAGAACAAAATTTCAAAAACCAAGACCAATCTCTCTTAAGAATATTAATGAAAAAACCCTGAAATAGAATATTAGCAAACACTATAAATCCTTATGAGCATAGATGCAAAAACCCTCCAAAAAACATTGGCGAGGCAAACCCAGCAACATATAAAAAGATTGTACACTACGACCACATGACATTTATCCCGGGAATGCCAGGTTGGTTTGACACAGGAACATCAATCAATATAATATGCCATATCGTTAGGATAGACAAAAACACCACAAGTTCATCTGGGTAGGTGTGGAAAAAGCATTTAACAAAATCTGACACTCTTTCATGATGAAAACACTCAACAAACTAGGAATAGAAGGGAACTTCCTCAATCTTCTAAGAACAACTATGAAAAATTCAAATCTAATATCAACCTGATGAAAGACTGGATGGTTTTCCCTTGAGATCAGGTACAAGACAGAGACATCTGCTCTCCGCACTTTGATTCAACATTTTACTGGCGGTTCTAGCCGGAGCGATTAGACAGCAGAGAAATAAAAGTCATCCCAATTATAAGAGAAGAAGTGAAACTATCCCTGTTCATAGAGGTTATGTTCTTGTACAGAAAATGGAAAGGAATCCACACATATGAAAACAAAACTATTTGAACTAATAATCTAGTTCATCAATGTGGCAGGAGACAAGATCAATATACAAAAAAAAAATCAATTGTATTTCTACATACCAGAAATGAAACTCTATAAATCAAATTAGGAAAACAACTCCATTTGTAATAGCAAGAGGAAGAAAATACTTAGGAAGAAATTTAACAGAAAAAGTGTAAGACTTGTACACTGAATGCTATAGAACATTGTGGAAATGTAAGGTATTAAAGAAGACTTAAATAAATTAAAACATTCTGTGTTCATGCATCAGATGATTTAACATTATTAAGATGGACATGCTCCCCAAACTGACCTACAGATTCAATGCAATCCCTATCAAAATCCAAGCTGGTTTTTGTTTGGTTGGGTTTTTTTGCAGAAATTAACAAGCTGATCCTATTATTCATTTGGACCCAGAAGAGCCAAACAATCTTCAAAAGAAAAACACAGTAGGAGAACTCACAACTTCCCGATTTCAAACTCACTACAAAGCTATTGTAATAAGATAGTGTAGCACTGACACGAGACAGACTCGGAGATCAGTGGAACAGAACAGAGTGCCCAGGGTAAACCCTCACATTACAGCCGCCTGATGTTTGACAAGGGCACCAAAGACCACTCAATGGGAAAAGAATCATCTTTTCAACAAATGGTGCTGCGACAACTGGATGTCCACATGCAAAAGAGTTCAGTTGGATCCCTTCCTTACATCATACAGAAAAACGCTACACGTGGGTCACAGCCCCAGATGTCAGGGCTAACATTAGAAAACTCTGGGTGCCTCAGTCGGTGAAGCATCTGACTCTTGGTCTCAGCCCAGGTCTTGATATCAGGGTTGTGAGTTCAAGCCAATGTTGGCCTCCATTCTGGGAGTAGAACCTACTTACAAAATAAATAAGTAAAATAAAAAGTAATAAAATAAAATGATAAAACTTCTAGAAGAAAATATAGGACTGACTCCTCATGATCTTGGGTTAGGCAAAACTTCTTGGATACAACACCAGAAGCAAGAAAAGAAAAAAGAGTAGGTAAACCAGACGTCATCAAAGGCAAAATCATTTGTGTTGCAAACACTGCCATCAAGGAAAAGGAAACACAACCTAAAGAAGGGGAGAAAGTGATTTCTGAAACATGTATCTGATAAGAAATTTGTTTCTGGAAAATATAAAGAGTTCTTATAATTCAACAATCACAGACAAAACTCCAGTTTAAGAAATGGGCGAAGCATTTAGGTAGACATTTCTTGTAAGAAGCTATACAAATGGTCAGTAAGCAGATGAAAAGACGCTTTATATCATGGGTCGTTGGAGAAATGCTCATCAAAACCACAGGAAAACCAAGGCCCATTCACTAGCCTGACTCAGATTACAAAGACAGGCAATAACCCAGGCGTGGGTGAGAATGTAGAAAAGCTGGAAACCCTCACCCACGGCTCGTGGGAATGCAAAATGGTAGAGCTCCTTTGGAAAACAGTTTGGCAGTTCCTCCAAATGCTAAACATAGAGTTACCGTATGACCCAGCCCTTCCAACACCCAGGAGGAATGGAGACATGTCTATGCAAAAACTTCTGCGTGCATGTTCACAACAGCATTATTCACCATAGCCCCAAACCGGGAACAAGCCCGGAGTGCATCAACCGATAAAACAGGGTATTACCCAGCCATTCAAAGGAATGGAGCACGGATCCGTATTACAGTACAGATGAAGCTCAGCATAATCGTGCTAAGGGAGAGGAGCCAATAGCACGAGACCACAAATGGTATGATTCCATTTGATCCAGAATTTCTATGACATCACACATGTACAGAGCTAGACAGTAGATTAGTGGGTGTCTGAGGTTGGGGGTAGGGTAGAAATAGGGAGTGACTACTAATTGGGCCAAGTTTCCCTTTGGGCTGATGAAAATATTCTAAAATTAGATCGTGGTTACTTCGTACCACGCTGTGAACATACACTATTAAATGGGTGAATTTTGTGGTATTTTAATTCTGTCTTTAAATTAAAGCCATGAAAAGAAAAGGAAAGGAGAAAGAAAACAGAGAAGACCTAAAAAAAAAAAAATCTGTTGGAGTAGGCAAGGCCTTCTTAGATATAAAAAAAAAAAATCCATGAGAAAGAGCTGGCTGACTATGAAGCGGACTATAAAAATTGTCATCTTTTAATGGCAAACACCATAACGTCAAAAGAAATTCACTAAAATATGTGTCATTCATATAATAGATTAAGAGCTCATTTCCTTAAGAAATAAATAGCAGTTACAAATCAATAAAAAAATGTATTAGTCGATCTAGGGTATGTTTTGCGTTAACGAAACAACCCCCAAACTCTGGAGGCTTGAAACTACAATAGTTTATTTCCAGCTGATAATACACGTCCCTCCAGGGTCTGTGGGCACCCTGGGCCCGTCAGAGTTACTCGGAGACCATCTCAAATGTGGCCGGTCCTCCGTGCCAGGCAGAAAAGATCTCAAACTGGTCATTAGATGCTCACCCCGGTGGTGACACGCGAGCTACCCTTTACAGTGTGGGGTCCAGTACTAGCCACGTGGCTACCGCGGTCCCAGACGGGACATGCACCACAGCTGTCCGGCAAGCAGCACTAATGAGGACCAACAGAAGGCCAGCTGCCCGATGGGGACGTGGGCAAAGGATGGGCACAGAGGCGTCATGGAGAAGGTATTGAAATTATTCCTCCGCACGTGGAAATATTTCACCGCAAATGAAAGCGGAGAGTTGCGGAAGAAAACCACAAGTCTTCGCCTACCACGAATTCAAAAGGTGGACCCCACACAGCACCGGGGGTATCTGGAGACGCTCATCGCCGTCGTTCAGACTATAATCTGCCTCCAGGGCCCATCAGACGGTACGTGTCCACCTGACCTGGCGACTCTGCTTCCAGGCACTTATGCTTTCTTTCTCTTTTTCTTCCTCCCTCCCTTCCTTCCTTCTTTCTTTTTCTTTTTTTCCTTTTGCGTTACCCCCAGATCTCTTTGAAACGGTAATAACAGCAAAAGAACAGTCGCGGGAATGCCGTATTGTCATCATTATTAAAAGTACTTGTAACTCGTTTTTCCTCCAACAAATATCCAGTGCCTCCGATGTCCTACCCCTAAAGTTTTCGGCAACTTTCACTCCTTTTCTCCCCCCAGCGCCGCACCCCCTCCCCGCACCCCCACCCCCATTTCCCAGCCAGGGAGCAGCTGGAGGAGGCATCTCGGGGGCGGGGGCCCTGGCCTCTCCGTGGACACGTGGTTCTCCAGAGAAGACGCAGATTCGCCCAGGCCGGCGGCCTCCCGATGCCCAGGGGTGTGCTGGAAGTTTAGAGTTCACGTTCCTGAAAAGTCAGTCCATCTGTTTTTAGGCCCCTCTGCCCCAGGATCGACTTTTGGAAATTCTGAAGCACCATCCTCCCAGCTTCAAAATAGCCAAGTTCTCTCAAATGCCATAAAACTCAATGTAAACAACTTTGCAACTCCAGCCCCGGGTGTCCGGGTTACCCGAGAGGTTGCTAGGATATTATCTCTCCCGGGAAGTTAATCCGCCAAGTTTGAAGACCAACAGAGTGGCTTTGCAGCAAAGTGGACGTATTTGCAAAGAACGAGCGCCCCATCCTCCCAGCCAGGCTCCCCAGGGTGTCAGCCCTTCTGGCCGCCTGCAGGGGCATGTGGCAGGCGTGGCCGCCCAGGCCAGGGTCTGCCCGGCTGCAGGATCCTGGGGCAGCTGCTGCAGCTGTCCCCTTGGGCTGCCCCCTCCCGGTCCTGCATACTCAGAATGGGTCACCCAGGCCTGGGGAGCCTGAGGACCCGGGCGCTGGGTGGAGTCCAAGACTCGCTAGCCCAGCCATCCCGGCTACATTTCCACCCACAGTGCAGGAATGGGGGACGGCCTCTCTCTGTCGCCAGGACAGCAATCCCAGGATTTGCCATTTCTCTCATATTGAAAGCCCATGTTGACGGTCTGGCTGCCGTCAGCATTCTTCCCCCAGAGATAGCAAAGGAAAAAGGCTGATGAATGTGGTCTGGGGACCCAGGGGGCCCGAGGAGGGACAAGAGTGCCCAACAGAGTCAGCTGCTCCCTAGGTGAGCCTGATCCTGAAGCCCCGGGGGGACTTTCTGTCTTCCAGCTTCTCAGCTCAGGTAGATGGGTGTTAACCCAATGGGGGTTTCTCCTCAGGGCCTTTGCACGTGCGATGCCCTCGGCCTGGTTTGTCCTGACCCACCCCACAGCCTCATCCAGCAGATCCAGCTCCCTGTTTAGGAGACTGCCCTTCCTGACTCCCCCGACAGCAAGAACCACCTGAAGCCATGACTTCTGTCTGCGTCTCTGCCCCCAGTGACAGGAGCTGCTCCCGCTTATGTGTCAATTCTTACTTCCCTCTGCATTCCTAAAGCACAGCCCAGCATACACAGTAAACCTTTATTACAGATGGAAAAATAGTGGACCAGTGCGGTCAGCCCAAAGGGGCCAGGGTGAGTGCCAGAGTTCCCAGGACCATAGGAATCCCAACATCAACCCACCACTGAGGCTGGGCTGGGCTTCCCCTGGGGAAGGCGTCTTGCCCTCTGTACTGTTGACATTTGGGGCCAGAACATTCTTTGCAGGAGCCTGTTGTGTGTACTGCAGGGTGTCGAGCAGAACCCCTGACTCCGGCCCACTAGATACCAATGGCACCCCCTCTTCCCACCAAAACTGTCTCCCCACGTCGCCAAGTGGCCCCCTGGGGGTGAAATCACTGCCCCTGCGGCCCCATTGAGCACCACCACCCCCGCGCCGCCCACCTGTCCTGCAGGAGGCCGCAGGAAGGGAGCAGGCAAGGATCTGTCCTGGAGTCGAGCTCGGCCTCACCCCCCCCCCCAGGGCCAGTTGCTCGGTCCCCTCTACTCAGCTCAACAAGGAAGCACGAGCAGGTCGGGCAGGTCCAGATGCGCTGTGTCTGGAGCAGCTGCGAATCGGGGCCCTGACCCAGCCATCCGGGCCCCCGGGCCTCCCTCCACGGGCCTTTGAAGGGATCACTCAGACAGAATATCTCAGAAAACCAAAGATCTTTACTGCAAAGAGGTGTGCAGGCAGAGCAGGGCTGGCTCCTTGGATAAAGCCTCGGCTCCCCGGGACCAGGAGGCAGCGTCAGTGGGCTTGCGGTGGCAAAGGCCCAGGTGTGCACAGACAAAACCCTTGAGAAACCAGCAGGACAAAGGTCAGGGCAGTTGGGGAGCGGGAAGCCACGGGCCAGGCCGGGGCTACGCTTGGCCAGGACCAGAACCAGCCGGGAACCTGCCGTGACAGGTGTATCTGAGGAGGGACGTTGTTCAACACACCCCCAAACCTGGCCACGTCTTCTGTCCACACCCACGGCTTCTCGCCCTGGCTTCCTCCGCTGACCTCCACTGCGACCTCTCCAATCCAAGCTCCACCCAGAAGGCAAACTCGCCTCGCCCTCGTGGGCGGCGTGCTTGCTGTCCTCAGATCTCACCTCCCGAGCGATCTGCGGTGGACGGCATCCCGCGGCCTCCCCGGCAGGGACCCATTCGTGTCGCCTGCCTCCTGGCACCAGGGACCGGCCTGCCGCCGCGAGCCAGACGCCCATGTTACCAGTCTGGGTGCTTTCTGGGTCAGTGTCAGTCTGCCCATCAGACCTGAACCCCCAGGAGGGCAGGCCCGGGTTGCTTTGGCTCCCGTGCGCAGTCACGCATCCCAGTGGGCAGGATGCCATAGCGACTTGAGAGACGTGAATAAACGCAATCCACACCGACAAGCGCCGTGCCTCCTCCCGGGACCGAGGGCCGCATTCCAGACTGCGTGAGGCTGGCCACCGAGGCACCGCCGAGCGCCGCCACCAGCCGCTCGAGCGGCTTCCACCCTCAGTGAGGCCAGTCTACCGTCGGCTCGGAGAGACCTCTAGGGTCTCAGAGGCAGCAACCGATCAGCAGCCTGGGGGGTTCCAGGCCCTAAAGCTGCATAGGGCCTACCCCCCAGAAGGACAGGTCACTGCAAGAGTTTAGTCCCCGCACAGTGATCGTGCAAGGGGAGAGCCTCGAGGGTGGAACTCCTACGGAGTGTGCGGCCGTGGGTTGGGGATGTTCCCCCTGCACACGCCAAGGACGTGGAGCGTGGAACCGTTGCTCTGCCAGGCGCCCCTCCCGCCTCCCACGGGGACCAGAGCGGTGGGGGGGGGGGGTCCGCATCAGAGCGGGTCGTGTGGCCGTCCCCACCGTTTCCCACGCCGCCTCCTCCTGCCGTGGAGCGACCGGGTCCCAGGAGGGAGGCTCTTACAGGGACTGACCCCGGCCAAGCCCGGAAGCCAGCGCTGGGAGTCTCTCCAGGCCCGGCCCTGGGAGAGCAGCAGCAGAAGACTCCCGCCGAGAGCCCCAGAGACATCCCCCGTGGAGGCCACTCTGCAACGCCAGGCTACCGTCAGGGACGGGGCCTCCTTCTGGCCCATGAGGGCCTCTTCTCTGGGGCTTGATTGCAGGACCCCGAAGGCCCTCCCACCTTCACACCTTTGGGCTTGTCACTGAAAGAGAGAAACTCATTTCCCATCAGGGCCCCATTGTCTGAAGGTGGGGACCAGGCGAGAGCCTTCTGGAATCTTCCGGCATCGGCAAAGGGGTGAGAGTGCACAGCAGGAGCACGTGGAAGATTAGAATCCGCTCCGGAGACAGGAATCTCATCACGCACTGAGCACGAAGATGCTCGGTCATGATCACTTGGAGGGTTTCACCCTCCTGACAAACGAGCACTTCCCTGGAAACACCGACCCCCGTTGCTGAAGCTGTGGGCCCCTCACGTGCAATCACGGCCCTTTCTTTCAACACCTTCCTCAGGAGGCTGGGGTGGGTGGAGGGCTGGATGGTCACATGCCCGAGCCACGGCAGCACCTGGGACAGAAAAGGTTAGTGAGAGGACCCCAGACCCCAGCTAAGCTGCACAGGGTTCAAGGAATGGCTCCCGGTCCAGGGGGAGGGGCGGCCCAGCCATCAGACGGCACACACAGGAGGGTTCATGAAAAGCTGCCACCCTCCAGTGTGCAGGGGGCCAGGGTTCTCGCTGTGCTCCCCCATGGCAGCA
>NW_024424786.1:43741201-43845854 GCF_017311325.1 Ursus maritimus
TCGTCCCCAGCGAGACATCTGCACCTTGTCCAGTTCTGGCAGGTGGAAGAGGTATCTTCACCTGATTTGCACAAACTTGCCACATAGCTAGAGGCCACCCCAGACAGAGCCCAGAGCGTGAACCAGGGGACACCCACACGTCCAGAGTCCAGCCTTTCCACATTTCCTGCAATTACAAAAAAAGAGATGAAAACCCAGTGTGGTTTGTGGCCCCTCCAGGCACGTGGAACATTCTGGACTATTCCAGGACATTCTGGAAACCCCAGTACCCGTAGCTCCAAGCATTAAAGTTCACGGAAATAGCCCCGGGCTTCAGCTCGTGCTTCTGAGTAACAATGATTCCTGTTGACTCAGGTATTCTTGGCACAGGGAGGCAGCCCTGCCTCGCCCCATCCCACGGTCCTCCTTGAGCCGAGCAGGCCCAGCCTGGGGGCCTGTGTCAGCCCCACCCAGGCCACATGTCCCCAGCCCTCAGGTATCCTGATATCCCTGGTGAGGTCTGGTTCTGCGGGTCCGCAGAGGGCCCTGGGCACCTGTGCTTTTAAAAACAGGTAATTCCAGGTGATTCCAACTCACAGCCAGGTCTGGGCCGCCCCAAGTAGGGCTGCAGGTTCTCCCGGCTGCCCCGCCAGCCTCTTCACCTCCTGGGGTGTGTGCATCATGGGTGAGCAGGGAATCTGAGCCCATAAACTGCAGCAGGACACTCCTCCCCATCGTTTAGACAGTCTGGTTGAGAAGGCCTCCTGGGCTTGCTCCAACCCATGCCTGTGAATGGCTGGAAGACAGGGGCTGCCCCGAATTTCCAAGCCCAAGGCTTTCCCTGTAGCTCCGAGCCCCACCGTCCCCTGGCATCAGCGAGAAGGGCCCAAGTTCAGGTTGGGCCTGCTTGTCAAGGGGACCCTGAGTCACCGGGTGTGCGCTGAGAACAAAGCCGGTTTGGGGAGGGGCCGGAAACTCCGGGAGGGGGGTGGTTAGGCTGGAGGGAGGGAGACGCAGGGGGGGCGGCAAGGCTGTCTCCCGACATCTGCCGGGCTGACTCATGGTAAAGAGAGCAGAGGGTAGGAGTGGCCGTGATAAGGGACAGATTTTAAACAGAGAAAGAGCCGTTTCCACAGCCCGCGTGAGCTGTCTTTCCAAGGAATCCTCCCCGAAAGTGCTCGAAGGAAGAGCAATGACTCGGCACACTCTCACAGGGGACCTGAGAGTGGCCAATGACCAGGACGACAGCTGGCCCTTGAACACTGTGGGGGTCACGGGCACGTCCCCCGCCCCGTGCAGTCAAAAATCCCCATACAACTTTTGACTCCCCCAAAACTTAACTGCTAACAGCCGGCTGTCGACCAGAAGACGTACCGATGACAACAGCCGACAAATACGCGTCCTGTATTGATGTATATTCTACCCCGTACCCCGTACAAGAGCAAGCTAGAGAAAAGAAAGTGCTAGTAAGGAAATCGTAGAGAAGAGAAAAGGCATTTCTAGCAGTGGACCCGCGCTGTGCAAGGGTCATCTGTATTTTCAAAGGTGTTAACAGAGGGAAGAGAAACCAACGATGGGAGTGTGCCCGGGGCCCCCACGGCTGGCAGCTGTGGGGGGGGTCTACGTGTCCAGCACTGAGGCGGCCAGGGAAGGGGTGACGTTACAGGATGAGGCCGCGGCCATGAGAGGCCCCCTAATGGCGCTGCCCCCTTGGGCACAGGAACTCGGCCGCTGCTATTGTCAGGCTCATCGGCCAACCCAACTGCGAGCCAGAGGGCAAGGAGCAGGGGCCAAGCGCGGCCCATGCAGGTCAGCTCCCCAGGGCACAGGGCGGGGGAAGGGCGGAGGGTGGCTCTGAGGGACAGCAGGAAGTTTCTGACCCACCCCCGACCTGGGACACCGGAGGGGAACGCTTGCCCCCCAGAAGGGTGTTGGCCTCGGTGACCTGTCACGCCGGCTGGTGGGGAGACCGTGGGGCAAGCCAAGTCCTGCTGCGTGGGTCCTGCACGAATCGGGCTCCGTGGGTGAGCACACATCTGGAGCAATCGTGGGATCTGCCACTGGGACCTGCCAGTCGGGTCAGACTTGTCAAGTGACGGCCCCCCCACGGCTGAGGGTCAGCGCCCCCCCGGGGACTTCCAGGTGACTCAGACAGATCAGCCCTCTCCGGGGGCAGCGCAGGGCGGCAGGTCTTTGGATGGCAAACCTGCGCAGGAATAACAAGATACTACGGGCTGGCGTTCTTGGGAACGAATGGATTTCCCTCCCAAGGGCAAGGCAGGCAAGTCCTTGCCTCCAAGATGGATGGACTCCAACCCGGAGGCTGCGGGCTGGGGGAGGGTCACAGTAGTCCCCCCGAAAGCCAGGGAGAGGCACAGGGTGGCCTCGTCAGCCCACCGTTCACCCTGGAGAGGCAGGCGGGTGATTGAGCGGCCTCGTCTGACGCTTTGGAAGGTCGTGAGGCCTGAGCAGGGCTGGCCGGGTCCCACCGCTCTCTGGGAAAGAGCTTTTGTTCCAGCAGGAAAGTGTATCCCTATTTCCACACTAAACTGTTGGTGAGGTCCCCAGGCCAGCCCTACACGTGTGTGTCACGCATGAGGATTTGACTGGCGTGACCCACTGCCCAGCACCCACCTAGACACAGAAACTCACTTCCTTTATAGTTTCCCGACTCCCTGCTTATTCTGTGATTGCCCATCTTAGCTGGAAGCCCAGAACCTTCCTCCTGAAGTCTCCTGCACCAAAGCAAATTGACTGGGAACCTCGGGAGCTTGTATGGTGCAAAGGACTTGGTCTACTGCACACGGGAGCCAGAGGGACCGGATGGTCCTGTCTGTCCCCCAGAGCCCACGTTGGCCCGAAACTGCACCACTGCGTCCACGCAGCGTTGCTGTTGAACTCCGGTCCGACACATCCCGGCTGCCTGTCTGGGCGAGACCCGAGCAGGTCCTCCTGGTGTCCTGTCCTACACTTGGGCTCCAAAATGCTTACGGATTCAAGGGCTTGTCTCACTCCCCGTCGGGAGCCCCGGTGGGGGCAGGCGCTGTTCCCTGAACCTTAGGCTCAGCTGGGGAGCCCATGGTGGGGGTGCCCTTGAGAACTTGTGGGTCCTTGGGTCCTCTTGTGTCCATGACCTTGCTTGGAACCCTTCCCCCCTATCTGAGAGTACCTCAAGGGTCGAGCTTCTATACCCTTCCTGCAGGAGACTCCTTGCTCCCTGGACACGTCTGCCCACCTCCTATCCAGCATCGCTCTGGTCAAGTCACAGAAGGTCCTGTCACCCCCTCCCCTCTGGGGCCCACTCACCAAAACCTCTTCTCTGTACTATCACCCCCTTTATCCACACAGTCAGAAAAACAGGTGGCACTTTCCTAGTCTTAATGGCCACAATAATGTGACATTGTACCGCCTCGGACACCCTGCCCGGTGGAGCTGAACTCTGGGGCTGAGCATAATCTCTTGAATCCCGAGTCTTAAGAGTGGGGGCCCTGAGTGTGGGCTAAGCGGGGTGGGGAGAGGGACGAGCTGAGGGGGAGGGGAAGAGGAAGAACAGGTTCTCCTGTCCTCAACTCAGGACTGGCCCATTAAGAACAGTTTGAAACAAAAGACATGGGACTTTGTCCTCCTCCCTAGTTCCCCTGGCAGCTTTGTTTATTCCAATGTCCCCGTGCTCTAAGCGCCCCAGGGCATCACCCACCCAGGCAGCCGCACCTCTGGCAGCGCTCTGGGATCCCAGATCCATCCCCGAGAGGTCCTGTCCTCTCGGTCATCTCCCCTTGGGTGCTAGCAGGAAAGCACACTGAACAAACTAACTTATACTAAAGTGAAAGTGGCTGATACATAGCAGAAAGGTGGTTCCTGAGCCTAATTACTCACACATTTGTGCCAAATCAAAGGAAATGTGGGGACTGTGAAGGGAACACATGGAGCAGGCCACTCCGGAAGCTATCCCCTCGAGCTGCTCCTCTCTTCCTTGTCTAACTCTCTGAACTCAACGTGTCCGTCCTGGCCTCCTGGGAGACAGAGGACCCAGGTGGGAGAGGAGAGGAAGGTGTCCCCGGGTGGCCCCCCTGACAGACTGCTCTGGTAAGTCAGGGGAGGTGCTGGCCCCATGCCAGCGCTCCTAACGGAGTTGCCTTCTGTGGACGCTGAACTTCCCCCAGGACTATCTTGAGGTCCTTGCTGCCCCCAGAGGATCTTTAGGCTTCACTGGAGTGACCTTGGCCAGAGTCGAGCTGCCAAGGACCAGCATCTGGTGATACACTTGCGCTCACATGTCCACCCCACCCCCGGGGTAGGACCCCAAGAGGACAGAGCCTGCCTTTTCCCATGGAGGAAACTCCTCAGGGCTCGCATCTCGTGGAGACCGGGAAGCCGGAATGTCCCTTCCCAGTCTCGCTTGGGCGCACAGAGCCATGGAGCCTGGAGGGCAGCTCGAATGACACGGGTCAGCCCCGTGTGTGAACGCCCCTGGGCTCCCCCGGGGCAGCCTCGTGACAGGCTCCCTGACACACATGGGGCGCCTCCTGGCAGGACCCCATCTTGAGGCCATCCAAGGAGGTCGTGGTCACCAGTCCCCCCGCCTGATCTCCAGCCAGTCGGGGGTCGGGGTGAATTCTCTGAGGCCAGCTCAGCCCCGAGTCCCAGCCTCTGCTGACGTGGGGTCGGTCCAGCGGCAAAGGCTCAGTAACGTCTGACGCACCCTCTGTGCGCAGGCCCCATGTCAGGTCCTCCGCAGCGGGTGGCCCAGGCTCAGGGAACGAGTTCTTCAGTGCTCGGAGCCTGTTTCTCCTCGGGAGGAGGGGGGCAAGAGGGCCTCTCTGCAGGGTCAGGTCGGAGTGGGGGGAGGAGGAGGGGGCCGGGCAGCAGAGGCAGGCACCGCGCAGGCGCTCCGTGAGCACAGCTTAGCATCCAAACTGGTGAGTGTGGGCACTTACAGAGATAGAGACAGAGACAGACGGAGACACCCACAGAGACCCAGAGACAGAGAGACTGAGAGAGAGCGAGAAAAAGACAGAAAGGGACAAGAAGAGAGACACGCACTCAGAGAGAGAGAGATAAAGGCAGAGAGACAGAAAGAGCAAGTGAGCCGTGGAAGCTTCGAGTCGGCTGGGAGGGCCTTCGAGGGGGGGGGAAGCAGGGCCGGGAAGGAGAGACCTCAGTGCTGGAGGGCACCCACCTGTAGAGCAAGCAGGAAGGTCTTCTGGGGCCAAGGGCGCAGAAGGCTGGAGGCAGCCCGGAGGGTGTGTTCCAAAGGCCAGGTGCTCCCCAGTAGGAGAGAGGAGTGGTGAGCGCGGGGGGCGGGGGGGCCAGAGATGAGGCTGGAGCTGTGGGGTGGGGGTGTCCGAGGGGCCCGGAGCCCATCCAGGAGGGCGGGTTCCGTCCTGGGGCAGGGGGGAAGCTGCGAGCCTCTTGGGTGCACCAGCCGTTGGGAAGAGCCTTGCAGGCCCCTGGAGGAGGGGGAGCGGTGAGGGCTTCAGAGCCCAGCACCTCCGGAGCCAGAGCAGGCGGCCCTGGAGGGAAGTCCACCTCCCTCTCTCCCCCGTGCCCCAGGTGCAGCACAGGAGGGAGCAGGAACCTCGGGGCTCCCACTGGCACTGGCAGGGCGGGGGGTGGGGTGGTCCAGGTGGCAGGGAGGCCTCGGCTGCGCGGCTTGGCGAGGAGTCCCTTGTTCACTGCGGAGAAGGCGGCAAGCAGAGAGCAGCCTAGACACGGCAACGAGCTGCCGGCCTCGGCTGGCAGGGCTGGGGCCGACTGCGCGGGAAGCAGGAGAACGATGCGGGTAAAGGCGGAAACCTCCAAGCCCATCTTTCTCGGCTTGCACAGATGTCTTCCCGCGCTGTTGAGCGCTGTGGGGTGAGGACAGCTAGGATCTCAGACCCTCAGCGTGGATCTCCAGCTCCTCGTCATCCTGCAAGGGGACGTTCGGAATGCGAAGGTCAGCGTGCTGAAGGCAGGCGATGGTGGGGGGGGGGCGCCAGGAGGACCCGGCTCACACTTCGGAGCTCGTGTGCACATCGGCCGCCTGCTGCGTGCTCACCAACTGCTCCGGGTCTTCACTTGGCTTCTTCCCATTCCTTCTGGGGCGGTGAGAGTGGTGGCGAGTGGCGGGAGGTGACGCAGGCAAGGACCACATAATGGGTTGCTGGGCCATTCGCGGTGCTGGAGACACCAGTGGCCGCGTCAGGCTGCTGGGTCCTGCGGACTTGGTGTGGCCTGAGGCTCCCCCAGCTCCCACTCGGGAACCTTGGTGCTGCTGCTGTGTCCTGGCCACGTGAGCAGTGCGTCCTGGCCACACAAACGCTGTGTCCTGGCCACACAAACGCTGTGCCCTGGCCACAAGAATGCTGTGCCCTGGCCACAAGAACACTGTGCCCTCGCCACACTAACGCTGTGCCCTTGTCACGTGAATGCTGTGTCCTGGCCATGAGAACGCTGTGCCCTCATCACGTGAGCGCTGTGTCCTGGCCATGAGAACGCTGTGCCCTCGCCACACTAACGCTGTGCCCTCGTCATGTGAACGCTGTGCCCTGGCCACATGAACGCTGTGCCCTCGTCACATGAACGCTGTGTCCTGGCCACGAAAACGCTGTGCCCTCGTCACGTGAGCTCTGTGTCCTGGCCACGAGAACGCTGTGCCCTCGCCACACTAACGCTGTGCCCTCGTCACGTGAGTGCTGTGTCCTGGCCACGAGAACGCTGTGTCCTGGCCATGCGAACACTGTGCCGGACATGAGAGGGGTGAGTGTGCACGCGGCACCCAGCGCTCTGAGCCTGTGCGTACTCCCCAGACTTCACCCAAAAACACAAGTTCGAAGATGAAATCACTGAGGGGCCGCGCGCTCTGAAATCACTCCCTCTCCGACCCCTTTGGCCTGTGCTCGATGCCAGAGGGTTTACAGAGATTGCAGGGCCTTCGGATTCTATCTGGGTCAAAAATCCTATAAGGGATGAGCTCCTTGGTTAATGAGTACAGTTCCTTCCCCTTGGGGTGAAATTAGGGGCACGGATTTAATTTAACATCTTCCTCTTCTTTTCTCTCTTTCTTAACAGCAGGGTTCTAGACCTACTCGGGTCTTATTTTAATTCACATCTGCGTGTATCCAAATCCCAGAAGAGCAGCAGGGAGTTTTCAGCCTCCCCGAGGCTTCTGTCCTTCTCCCTCTGTCAGCGGCCAGATAGGAGGCCGGGGCTGGGCCTGCGGCCCTGAGGAACCCCGAGTGGGAACAGCGTCGTGGGGGAGGCACAGGACAGCGATGATGGAGGGTCCACAGGGGCCGTAGACACACAGGCCGGGGTCGGGCCGGGTCAGGCCGGCGCCCATTCCCACCAGGACAGATGGGGGAGCCACCCGCACCCCCCGAGGCCTCCTTCACACCCCATTTTTAACAAGGAGCAGTCAAGTTCATTATGTGGCACCGGCAAACCCCTGGTGGCACCCCCACCCATGTTTCAGATGCCTGCCCCAGCTGGGTGGGCGCCTGAGCCAGGCTTATGGCATGTATTTATCTTTCGGCTATGATGCATGAGCTCCCGCAGCCGAGACTGAAGGCTGCGGGCCGGGGCATTCCTGGACGCTGGCATCACAGCTGAGGACTGGCAAGGGCTGCAGGCACGGCTGTCACCGAGTGACAAATTGGTCCACTCTGGAGGGAGGGCAGCTCCAGCCACCTCCGACTCCTGGAACGGCTTGGGGGTGGGGCATGGAGGGGGACCCCCTCTGGAAGGCAACGCTGTGGCCTCCTTTGTCCCCACCACGGCGGTGTCAGGGACAGCTGATGTTCACAAAGTGATAGCTGGCTGCCGTTTTGAGCACGTACCCCACAAACTCATCTGCTGCACCCCCACCCTAGGAATGAAGCACCCCCTATTTTATAGTCAGGGAAATGGAGGCAAGAGGGGCGAAGTGGCTGGTGAGTGATGGAGCTGGGATGAGCCAGTCTGCCTGACCAAGGTGGCACTCCAGGCCTGGTGTCAGGCATCACCATCCCCAGCTTGCCAGTGAGGACATAGGCCTCAAGGACAAGAGTCTTGCCCAAGGTTACACAGCTGGCACATGGCTGGGAAGGAGCCACACCCATCTCTGGCCAATGCCAAAGCCTGGACTCCTTTCTCCCAACTGAATAGCCAGGAGCCTGGCCATCCAGGGAGGCACGGACGCAAGGTCGCTGCGAGGAAGGCTGTGACCCCACGCTCCCCTCTCGGGGAGCCCTGCCACAGGCAGGCCCCTGACTTGCCTTCCTTCCTGCATCCGGTGGCCTCCTGGTCAGTCAGCTGCTGCCAGTTCAGTGGCTCCCACGCCCAGCGCTGGGGGCAGCTACAGTTCGCACAGCTCTGTGTCCCACAAGGTGCCGTGGGCACATGACAGCCCCCTACCCAAAACTCAGACGAGGGCACAGTCAGATCACGTTGCTGGGAAGGTCCAGGGTCCACTAACTGAGCTCAGCTAGACCCGGGTTAGGATCCTGCCTCGCTCCGGCATTCGGCTTGGCTCGCCCCCTGCCCTGCCCCCCAGCAGTGGCCAAGACCGGCCAGCGGCTCCAGGCTGCGTCTCACCCGAGATTCCAGCCAAGATCCCAGGGCCGACGGTCCTGGACCGGCTTGGGTCACATGGCCATCCCTGGACCTGTCCCTGTAGCCCAAGATGGGCAGTGCTCAAGGCCCACCTGGGTCACAGGCCACCCCGGAGCTGGAGAGAGGGGTTGGCCCCATCTGGGCCTCACGGCCGGCCTGAGGAAGGCAGCGGCCAGGGAGACCGTGCGTGCTGTCCCTAAACGCCCATGGACGTGGGAGAACGTATCGCTGACACTCTCATTGGGCACGCCCCACGCCAGACGCGCAGATGCAGGAGTGACCGCGGCCCCGCGAGCAGCCCCTGGAGAGGGCGTCTGCCTTCCCCGCACGCCAGCCGGGACCTGGAGACTCCGCAACACAGATCCACTCGCATCAGAGCATCCGTGAGGGAAATGTTTTGCTGGAGATTTCTGGGATGAGACAGAGAGTGCTTCTGTCTCGCTCCAGGACTCCCTGCTAAAGGTCCGGGAAGACGCGTGTCCTCCATAGCCGGCCACGGGGTCCTCTCGCCAGCCTTTCCCTCCCTTAGCCCAGATGGCTGCTCCGTGTGGGGCCCACTCACTTCCTCACATCTCAAAGCGGGCTTTTAAAACCGTGGTAAAGGGACGCCTGGGTGGCTCATTTGGTGAAGCATCTGCCTTCGGCTCGGGTCATGACTCCGGGGTCCTGGGATCGAGTCCCACATCAGGCTCCTTGCTCCGCGAGGAGCCTGCTTCTCCCTCCGCCTGCTTTCTCTTTTATGCACCGACGATATGTCCCGTGTGGATGGACCACGGTTTGCACAGCTGCTCATCTGCTGACGGGCCCACCCTTTGACTCCTCCGCATAACGCTGCCCGACAATCAGAGTAACGGTCTTTTGTTCAAACCCCTCTTTTCAATTCTTCTGGGCGTATCCCCTCGGAGTGACCTGGGTCACGTGGTAATCCTACGTCTAACTTGTTCAGGAACCAAACTCCTTACGGCAGCTACACCATTTTACATTCCAAAGGGTTTCTTTTCTTTTCTTTTTTTTTAAGGGGCTGGCTTGTAGCGTTGCTGGGAAGCTACCAGCAATGGGGCTGAATCCTGGTCTCTTGCAGGTGTTCGATAGACGATGGAGAGTGGTGGTCGGCAGGCTCTGCTCTAGGCTCGAACTCTGGTGTGACCACTCAAGGCTGCGTGTCCTTGAGAGAGTTACTAACCTGCTCTGAGCCTCATTCCCTTCATCCATCCAGCCGGGCTGTTGGCAGAGCTGAATGAGCACTCAGCGGCCTGGATCAGCCCTGGGCCAGAGCGAGCAGGACGGACCTGCTCCAGCCCAGCCCCCCAGGGTTCAGCGTGAGAGGCCACCCGCCCCCATGGCACACACAGCACCTCACCCTGCAGCTCAGAGAGGTCCAGCGGCTCGCCAGGCCGCCCTGCAGCCCCCACCGTGACCAGGTCTGCCAGCTCCTCCCCTACTCACGCAGCGGCCCACCCACCACCGAAACCCAAGCCCAGACCAGGGCGCTTAGAGCCAGTGTTTAACGCCCATAAAATCCAAGGAACTCAATATTCCCAAATAAGGCCTCCTATGCATTTCCTCAGGAACCCAGCCCAGAAGGAAGACCTGGGAACACATTTTAGAAGGAAAAAAACGCCTCCCCTCTCCTTCTCTCGGGCGTCTCGTTATAAGACAGCTGTGATGATATCTCTAGGCCCCAATGAAGGTGCCTAACGGGACGCCCGCCAAAGCCTGCAGTGACCCACATTCTCGCCGACAATTAAGATCATCATTTCCGTGGGGAAATGAGCGGGGGCTCGAGTGTCATGGGCAGAATGAAGCCCGCTGTTCTCAGGTGTGAGGAAGGCCTTTGGACACCACACAGCTCACACACCTAACGGGACGCCCGCCAAAGCCTGCAGTGACCCACATTCTCGCCGACAATTAAGATCATCATTTCTGTGGGGAAATGAGCGGGGGCTCGAGTGTCATGGGCAGAATGAAGCCCGCTGTTCTCAGGTGTGAGGAAGGCCTTTGGACACCACACAGCTCACACACCAGATGTTCACACCGAGCTTTCCCTCCACACAAGCGTTTAGCGACAGGGGTTTCTTAGAGTTTCCACAGAGATGCATCTGGAGACCCAGCACCCTCCCCTCACCCAGGAGCCGGCTGGCGGCCACGGAGGGGAGGCCCTGCCTGGCTCAGTCACCCGCAGGGGCCTCCGCCCGGACAGGCCCGGAGACTTGCACCCAAGCCCAGGGCCACCTCCTCCCCGTGGGGTGACGTCAGCCAAGTTGCTTGGTTTCTTCAGGTGTCAGCTTTCTCACCAGCCATATTGGTGTAAGTAGATTGAAACATCTCACTCGGAAACGAGATTTGTGAACGGGCAGGTCAGGTCGGGAAGCTCATGGAGAACCGTGCCCCAGCCCCTGTCCTCGTCAAGGCTGCCGCTCTGGTTTTACGGATGTGGAGGCCATGGAGCAGGTGTCCGGTACAAAGTCCGGACAGTGGCCTGGACCCCGGGCAGGGCTGCCTCCAGGCCGCCAGGCACCCCCTGCCCAGCTCGCCTGGCCCCAGCTCTGCACCAAGCCTATCTGGAGGCTTTCCACCTGTCTGTCATGACACCGTCACTGGGAGGAGGGAGCCTCACACCACTCTATCCACAGGGTCCAGGCAGGTAAACCTGGCCCAAGGGACATCCCCTCGGGCTGTAGGGGACCCAGCAGGCCTCTTCCCTGGCAGTGGGGCTGTTCCTCGTGAGCCTAGAGCCCATGTTCCATCTGAGACAGCAGGTGCCCAGACAGATGATCCAGGCAGCTCTGTCCGTATACCTGGAATCACCCGCTGTGCCTCAGAAGATGGGAAGCCTTGGCCTGGGGACTGGAGCAACACACATGGAGGGCTGCTCAAGGCCCCATGAGGTTATCATTCTCTAGAAGTTCCCCTTCCACCTGTGACAAATGCCACACTCCTCCCTGTGGCCCACAGTGCCCTGCCTGGGTGCCCCTGTGCCTCCCCTCTCTCCTCTCCAGATACATTTCCCAATGTGTCAGCTCCTTCTGACCACAGGGCCCTTGCACGTGCTCCTGCTGCTGCCTGGAATCCCTCTTGTCCCACCTCTCCACCCAGGTAAGTCCCGTTTGCCCTTCCAGTCCTTCCAGTGCCAGCATGTCCTTCTAATGCCTGAAAGGACATGTCCAAGTCCTAGCTCCCCAGTACCTGTGAATGTGACTTATTGGGAAATGGGGTTTTTGTAGCTGTAATTGAGTTACAAGAGTTATAATCAAGGATCACAACAGGAGATCCTTCTGGATTTAGAATGGATTGGGCCCTAAATCTGATGACAAGTGTCCTTTTAAGGGACAGAAGAGGAGACAGACCTGGAGAGGGAGGTGACATAGAGATGGAGTCAGAGGTCGGAGGGATGCATCTACCAGCCAGGGAGCACTGAGGACCCAGCAGTCACCAGCAGCCAGGAGTGGGGCCTGGAACAGCATCTTGCTTGGAGCCTTCAGAAAGAGCCCCCCACCCCCTGCCGATGCCTCGGACTCAGACTTCTGGCCTCCAGGGTTGGGAGAGAATCCATTTCTGTTGTTTGAAGCTGCTCAATTGGTTATAATTTGTTACAGTGGCCCCAAGAAACTAATAGAGTTGGAAAGCCTGCCCTACGGTGACAACCGACCCCATGTGCCTGGAGCAGCGGGGCCCCCTGAGATGCGGGACTTCCTCTGCCAGAGCCAGGACAGTTCCACGTGAAGTGGGACGTGGTCACTCCAGCTCCAGCCTGGTAGGGCCACAGTAGCTGTTTCCCACGCCCACAGCCCCCTGCGCCTCCCCGCAGCCCCTGTGGTAGTTACAATTCTGTGATTGCTTATGCTGTGGTGGTCTCCCCACCGTAAGGTGACCTTCTGGAGGCAAGAACCTCATCTGTCCCTGTCCCCCAGCAGCTAACACAGCACCGCAGAAACGAGGTTCTTTCTTCTGAGCCACAAAATAAAGGTTTGTGGAGTGAATGAATCCCAGGGAGAAGATTTAGGGCAGATGGGGACATCCCAGGACATACAGTTGGTGCTCAGCTCTGGGAGAGCTGGCCAGCAACGACCAGGTTGTGTGGGAGGTAGTGAGCAGCTCGTCCTTGGGAGCATTTAAGCAGAGCCTGCCAGGATGTTGTGTGGCCTACACTGGGTGAGAGCCGCAATCAGAGCCGAGACCCCTCGAGTCCCAGGATTCTGTTGGGGATTTGTCCCGAGCACAGAAGGCAGAGGACAATCAGCTGGAGGAAGAGGTGCTGGGCACCCAGGGGCACAGAGTAGGGACACCAGATGGTCACAGTGGACTCAAAGGGATTATTACAAGGGGAGAGGCAAAAGGAGAGTAATAATAATCATAACTGTAGTCATAATTTTTGGGTCCATTTTAAAGGTGAAAAACAAAGGCGGCAGAAGGTTAACTACGTTCCCCTTCACTCTGGATATTAGAACTGAGGTCATCACCTCACCCCGCCTCACTCACCGTAGCTCGCGAAGCACTTTCATGCACCGCCTTAGGCAAAATGGAAGTTTCTTTATTAACCATAAAACCCTGGGCTATGTGCATGAGGGCCGGTGCTCCCCATTTTCAGAGATGCAGACATCTCACATTTTGCCACTCTGCTTTATGAAGCCTCCATGCCCCAAATGTCTAAAATGGCTGCTCTGGCTCCAGCCATCACAGCTCTATCCCAGCCAGAAGGGAGTGGGATAGGAAAGGGGGAAGGGCACGCCTCTTTCCTTAGGATGCTTTCTGGAGGTTGAATTCTTACGCGCTATCATAATTAACTGTAGGTGACACAATATTTTGAAAACCTTAGGCAAAATTTTCTCATTAAATTATTAATTAATCCCACCAACACCTACTTTGTGCCACGGGCCTCCCTGCATCTATTCATCTTACAGATTTCTCACAACAGCCTCTAAGACAGGCCCCCATCAGCCTGTTTCACAGATGGGGAAAGAGGCCCAGAGAGAACGGCCTTGCCTGCAGCCCCGCCCACAGGCCATGGCTAGGCTGGCCCCACCGATGCCAGGCCCGGCTCCAGCATGCACCCCCCGCTCCCGGCCGCCTGCAAGTCACCGCCACTTTGTCTTCCCTCTTCGTTTCCCTGGGATCACACTGTCCAGTCCTCTGGAGATGACCCCACAGAGGAGACACGGGGCATGGAGAGCAGTGACTAAGCAGACGGCCTCCAGGGGACGGCTGCCTTTCCCATGGAGGCCGGCCTCTCACAAAGGAGCATGAGGATCTCTCCTGTCCCTGGACCAGCGGGTCAGGCAGCTGGTTCCCCAGGGAAACGTCCACAGGGCTCTCTGGGCAGCCTCTCCTTGTGCGGTTGTCGCAGACCTCGGGGTTCAAGACCCGGGACCCCAGCCAGCTGGGACTCCAACAGAAGCTGACCCGTCTGCAGTCCATCCCCTCCTCTGTATGGTGAGCACGAGAGCCAGGGCACATGGCCGGTGCTGAGCCCCCGGGACCCCAACGACACGTCCCATCCCTGCTTTCCCTGACAAGGTTTGGAACATTCCCTGGATCCTCTATCCAGGGACACCTGCCGTTCCCAAATCCTGCTGTACCCCAAGACAGTCAGTGTTGTTGTCTCAAACCCGCGTTAGCTCCTCACGAACTACAAAGCATGCACCTAGACACCTCGTCTGTTGCAAAGCCCGCCAGGGCCCCGGATTTGGGACGGGCAGTGTCCCGGCTGCGTGAGCGAAAGCTGCACAGGAGGCCAGCGACACCGTACCCACCCCCACCGGGGGCTCCGTCCAAACAGGGCTGCCGAACCCACCAGGATCGGCCCAGGCAGCACCCACTCTCCCACTGCCTGGCGGACGAGGACTTGGAATTAATTGTTTCTCACACAGTCGAGAGCAGAGAGGCTTCTGCAAGTGATAACTTGGCTCTGTGACCAAATAAGGCAATATTACATTTCAGTGTTTACAGCGGCCGGGAAGCCGGGCGGCTCCGAGGGCACGGGGAGAACGCCGTTCGCGCTGGGCCTCTCCTTTCCCGACGTCCAGCAACTCTGCCCAAAGCCGAATATCACTTTCTTACAGAAACAGCCCTTCGTCACTTTTTAAATACACGAACGAACCGGAGAGGTGACCCCGGTCTCGCCTCCCGGCAGCCGCGTGGCAGAAGCTGGTTTTGAACTTCCACACGTGTGACTGAAAGGCCCGGAGAGCTCGCAAGCTTGTGCTCCAGGCTTTGAGCAAAAACAGAGGCACCTGGTACGGGGCGGCCCGCGGAGCTCCGTGTGTGAGGTGCCTTCTGCCCCGAGAATTTATTTCCAACCCTTTGCGAATAGGGCTGTTGCGGCTGCCGGGAGAGCCGCGGGTGACCCTCCCGTGCTGACAGCGCTTGGAACGGGAGGCGCGTGGTTGGCGGGCCGGGATTTGGTAACTGGAGTTAATAATCAGACACGTGGCAATGTTGGAACCCATTAGGAGGCTTTAAATGGCAAACAAAGCTTCGACCTGCTGGCGTGTGCGCCCTGCGTGGGGCCTCGCGTCACCCGCAGGGGAGGCCATCCTCGCCCCCCGGGCTCTGCCTGCCCCCGCGTGCCCGGTGCCGTCAGCGCAGACCCCGCTCCGGAGCTGGGAGGGCCCGGGTCCTCCAGATCAGGCGCAACAGGAGCGCCCCCGCCTCCCCTTCAAAATGGAATTCCTTTTTAAAGATTTTTGCATTTATTGGGGGGGTGGGGCCAAGGGAGAGGAAGAGTCTCAAGCAGGCTCCCCGCTCAACGGGGAGCCCGACCCAGGGCTCGCTCACGACCCTGGGCCGAAATCAATAGGACACTCAACCGACTGAGCCACCCAGGCGCCCCCCCCAAATGGAATTCCTTAACCCCGAGCCCCTCGCACTGCCCCGTAGCCGGCTGGATGTCGGGAACTCAGGCGGCTTCCCCTCCGCTCTCTGCCTCAGGAAGTGTTTTCTGGGCGGATGAGGGAATGAATGAAACGTGTTCCTGGGCCTCTCCCCACGCAGTCTCTGATCCACCTCCCGCCAAACCTCCTTCAAGGGGCGCCCGGCTGGCTCCGTCGGCAGGGCGTGACTCTCGATCTGGGGGTTGTGGGTTCGAGCGCCACGAGGAGTGTGGAGATCACTTAAAAATAACATCTCAAAAAAAAATCTCATTTGAGTTGGAGCAGGATGGGTTTGTGGCGGCCGAGAGAGCCAGGGAGAGCTTTGGGGCAAAACTCTTGGATCCACGGCTGATTTCCCAGAGGTGAACGGCACCCAGCCCTCTTCTTTCCTGCCCTGCAGGCTTGAACGTCCCCCCCTCCCCCCGCACCTCATTGACTCGGAGCTTCTCTTACCCCCGGAGGGGTTGGCCTCCTCATGCTTGCTCGCCAGCCCCCCACCCTGTCCACACCCTGTCATCCCTCCTCCGGTCAGGACAGCCACAGACGCAGGGTCTTCACTGCCGCTGGAATGCGGGGCGTCTGCTCGTAAACCCACCCCCCGAGGGGAGCAATCCACTTCCCGGGTGATGAAGGAAACCACGGGACCGAAACGGCCCTTGGAGGAAGCACATCCCGGGGGGCAGACCCACCCGAGACTGCCCTGCCCTGTGGCTTTGGTCAAGTCACCCAACAACCGTCCATCCGACACGTGTCACGTGCTTCCACACCAGTGACAAACCAGGCCAGAACCCGGGGCCTGGGCCTGGAGCCACAGCCCGCTGACATGGAAAGCAGCCGACGTTTATTGAGTGCCCCTGCGCGCTCCGGACCGTGCCCCGCAGTTTCCTTGCGTGGCCTCATTTAACTCCCGAACGGCTTGTGTGTCGGCTGAGGAAAGAGACCCCAAGGGAAGAAAGGATTGATTCCTTTTCCTCCTTGTTCTTCACCAGGCTTCTCACCGGACAGCCACCTGTGGGGCCTCACCCCTTCCCCGGAGAGATGGGGACACAACTCATCGCTTGCAGGATTAGGACAGTGTCCAAGGAGAAGAGATATGCCGGGTGCCTGGCAGAGCGTGGGAAACAGAGGAGACCCTTAGAGAAGGGTGGTCGAAGGGACCGTCGCTGGTGTGGGCTGTGAAATGACCACTCTCCTTCCGTGGCCCTGACTGGGCAGAGCTGAAGCCCTACGGGTGAAGGGGGAGAGGGTCCCTGGGTGCGGACTCTCCCTTCAGCAGACGACCAGACCAAGGCGGGCCCTGATGGGACGGGTCTTCCAGGACTCCAGTGGAGGCTGGCTGAGGTCACGCCCGAGGGTCCTTTGGGATCCCAGGGAAGTGTCTGCATGTTACTGATTAACCCACCCTCGACACCTGGCTGCCAGTCCTCTTGCCCCGCTGACTCATTTTGCAAACCCTGCTCACCTCGGGAGAGGCCTCTGCCTCTTGCCCGAGATCCCGGCGCAGCGGCGTTCCGCAGCCTGTGGGGGGAGCCGGCAGCCACTAGCGGCGAGAGCGTGGGCGGCGCTCAGATGGAGGAGACGGCGCTGGACCCTCTGCTGACCAGTAAGGAGCCACGGGGTCCACAGCGGGGTGGGTGTCCGGGGAGCGCCGCACGCCGCCAGCCCAGTCAGCCCAGGCCGGACACCCGGTCTGCCCTGTAGGTCCCCGTGCATGTGGCTTCTGGGCCGTGCCCAGGCCGCCGGTGGGGAAACACACACCCCCGGTGGCAGGCCCGACTGGGGGTAGGTTAATGCGAGACACCTTCCAGAAGGCAAGCCCCTCCCGAGAAGAACAATCACAAGCCCGGTTTCTCAGCTTCGGCACTGTTGACATTTGGGGCTGGCTCACTCCTCGCCGTGGGGACCGTCCTGTGCACGGTGCCATGTTTGGCAGCGTCCCTGGCCTCCACCCATTAGAGGCAGGAGCACCCCACCCTCAGCTGTGACACCCCAGAAATGTCTCCACGCTGCCCAGTGTTTCTGGAAGGCAATCCACCCCCTTCCCTTGAGAATCACGGTACTGCCTGGATGGAGTGCTAACTGTATGCTGGACACCCCGTTGAGCCTCGAGGGGCCCTACGAGGGCGGCCCTGATGCCAAGGCTTTGGGGCCAGACCTCTACGTTAGACCCAATTCTCGTTTAGCCGCTGGGCCACCTAGAGCAAGCTGCTGCACCTCTCTGTGCTTGGTTCCCTTATTGGTAAATGGGAATAATAACAGTGTCAAGCCCAAAGGAAGAGCCTGGCACCTACCAAGTGCTGTTTCGATCCCATATTATGCAAAGCTGGGGCCCAGAGAGATGAAGCCACCAGCCGGAGGGTCGCCCAGTGGATATGGGAGGGGCTGTGGGGGAGCCTAGCTGCCCCTCTCCAGAGCCTCCTCTCACAATCACTGAGCCGCTCACGTCGCAGAAAGAGGGGACATTGTACGGGGGCTGAGAATTAAGAGGCCAGCCCGCTCCCACCTCTGGGCCTCCTGTACGACGGGGAGTTTCTGCTCTGAGCAACATGCACTGAGCAGCTCCCTTCTGCCTGATGAAGCACGTGGGGACTCTCACATTGGTCCTGTCCCTCCCCGCTGGCTGGCCTGGGCCCCTGAAGCTCAGGGAGGGAGAAAGCTAGCTCCACGCTCCCAGGCCGTTAGTGTCCTGCCTGTGATTCTTAGAGGGGGTCCCTGCCGTACGTGGGGGAGCAGGCGGCCTCTGAGGCCCTTTCTGGCATGGGGAGCCGACTGGGGGACACTGGGGGCCTCTCTGAGAGAGAGCTGACCTCTCGTCCCGTGGGAATTCAGCCATCAAGTGTAAGACTTGGATCCGTCCGACCAGCCCCACCCTCTGTCCTCTGCTTCGTACATGAGTGAGTGAGTGAGTGAGTGAGTGAATGGCATCACTCCATCTCCAGTGAATGGATGGGTGAGTGAATGGAGGAGGAAGCTGACAAGCATCCCCTGGCTCCCCAGAGGTAACTCCAGGACAGGAGCAGGGGCGTCCTCTCTTGCGTGACAACAGGGGTGGAGGGAGGTGGTTTCTGACGGCCCATTCTGTGCTTCCCCCTCAGGGGTCAGAGGTCAGAGCCTACCAGGCAGCTCCCTTCCCAGAGACTGCCTTGGCCAAGGCCAGACCGGCCCCCCCCAACCCAGGACTGACCCTCCATCTCCAGGGCCGAGGGGGACAGAGTGAGGATTTGCAAAAATGAGTGAGTTTGCTGGAAAAGGATTAATTTTTCCTTTTGGTTTGTTCTCAAAGTGTCTGAGAGTCAAGGCAGAGGGAGGAGGAATGTGAATTAGGCAATCAGATGTTTAGAGAAGCCCTCAAATAGCTGCAAAGAGTTGCCAAGTTTTTGCGATCCCCACACTGAGACCGTTGGAGGACCCGCGTCCCGCAAGGTAGTCCTGGGACGGCCACGGCAGAGACGTGGTGACTCTGCTCTGTCATCGGTGAGGCCGTCTCTCCGGAGGACGGCCGGCCCAGGCTCACAGAGGAGGAGGACGGATTCCGGTCTAGGAATTCCAGGGAACACTGAATCCTAGAGCCAACGCGGGAGCCGTCTCACGAAGACCGTGAAACTGGGGGCAGGACCCGAGAGGCTGCCCAGAGGCAGGGTCCCGTTCCCCGTCTGCGGGGGATGAGCACGCGAGCCTCCAGCTGCACTCGGGGTTCGGGTTCCTGCCTCCACCCCTCCCAGGAGCACTCTGTGAGCCGGGTTTCCATGCGGTGGCGGCACAGTGAGCGACACTCCTCTGCTAACCGCACAGCCCCTGGGCTCCCGACCCGGCCGGAAGTAGCTCCCGGCTTCGGCGCGGGGCTGTAACTTGGGGGATCCCCTGGGAAGACCCCTCGCTTGCTGTTGGCAGCTGTGCCCTTCAGTCTTTGTCTTTGTCACGAAGGCCTAGGAGCAGAGCCCTTGATGGTGATGCCGGCATCTGCAATGGGGAGCCGTTTGACACGCAGGAGTCAGTCACACCGTAGTGTGAGCGAGGTTAGCACCACCCTTCACGGGTGACTCCTGGCTGAATGGAAACCCGCCCCTCTGCAGGGCGTGGGACAGCTGCGGGACAGCCAGCGCAGCAGGGCCCAGGGGGACGGGCTCTGACCGGGCGCAGGGGAGCAGACACTCCTCCAGCGGTCACCAAAGTCCCATGGTTCCCCTTTCAGGGCCGTGTGTGGAGACTTCCTCCGAGGGTGGGGGCTGGGAAGGGCGGTAGGGGGTCCCGGGGTCTGGTTTGGGGCAGGGGCTAGATCCCAGGACCGGGTCTGCCTAGCGGGTGTGGCCTGGGGTGCATCAAACTTTCAGCTCCCGGCTTCCTCTTCTGTAAAATGGGCATGACCCCCCCCAGAACTGGAAGGACAGAGCGCACATGGCAGCGTCTTCCTCGGTGAGGCTCAGCGTCAGATGTTGGGGCTGGGAAGGGCCTCCCTCTGCCCACGGCCCTTATTTGTCTTCAGGCGGACATTCTAAGTATCCGACTCTACTGAGAAATTTGTCTCTCTTGTCACCAAGAGAGGCCATGGTCTCAGGGTCTCAAGAAAAGGCTCTGCCAACAGGAAATGCAGACGGCTAGGAGGAGGAGAGCGGGGGGGGGCTGCAGGACCTTCTCTCGGAGGAGGGGACCCCAACACCAGGGATGTCACAGATCAGAAGCCTGACCAGAACTGATAGACTCGTGTACCCGACTACCCCAGAGCCTGACCCTCAGGGGAATGATTTCTCAGAGTCGGGTCATGGAACCAGGTTCTGCACGCGTCCTCGGGGAGGGTGGAGCAGAGCTGGGCTCACAGCAGCCATGGTGGTGGTGGCGGGGGGGGGGGCGAAGGCCTTCCGAGTGTGCCCGGCCTCATTGATTAGCCCTCCTGTGAACTTGCGGGCCCGGTCTGGGCTGGCCCTTGGGGAGCAAGGGCCATTTGCTTTAGCAAGTATTTCAGCAGGTCTGAAATGAAATGCTTATGTAAGTGAAGCGCTGCGACCTTGGACAGATCACACCCCCTCTCTGGGGCTCTTTCTTCATCTCTGTCATGACGAGGGACTTGCATAAACAGCCACATTGAAGGGAAGGCTTCTGTTGGGTCAGCAGCAAGGGACAGAAAAGTTATCTTTAAAAAGCTGAGAGTGATTTTCTCTCACATAAGACGAGTCCAGAGGTAGGCATGTTGGGATTCTAGGACTGGTAGGGGGCTTCATGAGTCATCAGAGACCCGGGGTCCTTCTGTCAGGCTGCTCTGCCATGCTTAGCAAAGGCATCTACCTCATGGCCCAATATAGTTGCTTGAGCTCAAGCCATCAAGTCTGCATTCCAGCACTGCAGAGAGAAAAGGTATAGAATGGCACTCCTCCCCTGGAAATTGTTCATAGGCTTTCATCGATTCCCATGGCCTCAACCTAGTTCCATGGCCGCAGTGAGTGCAAAGGTAGCTGGGACATGCAGGCTTTGTTCTGGGTGGTTACGCATCAGCTAAAAACTAGTTATTTTAAGAGAAAGGCAAAGAGTAAACACTGGGGTACAACCGGCAGTCTGTGGCACGGGTTCGGGAGGCTCCCCAGCCCTCATTTTGGTTATCGACTGCAGGGACTTGGCTCTCCCCTCCTCCCTCGGAGCCTCGGTCTCTCATCTGTAAAATGGGCTGTCAGTCCCCGTGGCCTCTGCTGTGGGTAAATGGCTCCACGGAAAAGACAACGGAAGGCTAGCTGAGGGATGTCCCTGGGGTGTTGGCCCGTTATGCCGCGTGGGGGAGCGTGGCGCCATCCCGGTCTATGCCGGGCAGAGCGAGCCATCACACCCAGACCTTCCCGTTAGGCGGGTGCGCGGTCAGGCGATGCGTATCCGGTGGCCCCAGCGGAATGAGGTGCACTGTGGATGCACGACGGATCCAGTCACCGGTGAGTGGCTCACGGACAGTGGAACGACCTCATGTCCCCAGGGAGGCTCTGCCTGCACACCCGTGAACCCCGCCTTCCCCGCCTGTGGAAACTGTGAAACCCTGCGATTAACATGACGTGTGTCATCTTCCTGAAGCCGTAAAACAATTCCTGACCGAGGGCTCTTGTCGCTTTCACACTGCGTCGTGATAAGATATTTCTGTGTAAATACGCCGTATCAACAGTGCCCTGGGATTCTGCCTCCAGACACGGTGCATAAGTCCAAGAGGATTCCTTACTCCTCACCAGCATTCCTGAGAGACTCAAGCTTGCTGCAAATGTAGCAGCCGGCTGCCCCCAGGGCCTTTGCACGGCTGGCCCCTGGGCCCAGGACGTTCCTCCCCAGAGGCCTGTACAGCGCCCTGCCCACTCGCCCTCTGGCCTGTGTGCGAACATCCCTTCCGGTCCCCTGTCTGTGGCAGCTTGCTCTCTGTCCCCTCAGGCTGTGTCGTGTTCCCTCAACACCCCTCGCTCTCCAACACTGTGCTTGCCCGTCCTCTCTCTCCTGTGTAGGAAGATCATCTCTATAGCGGCAAAGATTTTCTAAAGCCCTGTGCCCTCAGCGTCTGAACCTGTTCCAGGGAGGCGCTCGATAAATATTTATTGCCTGAAGTCTTCCACTTTTCTAAGTATTTTCTATTGGTCCTCGAAGACTCTGTTAGAGATGAAAAATGCTTTTAATTCCCTGATCTGGCAGCTCTGGGGAGATGTCCCCGGGTGGCCTGAGATGTCGGTACACGTGTCCTAATGGGAGCGTCTGCTTTCAGGACTGCACCTTGTTCTAAAGGGGTTTTAAGGTAGCTGACCAAGATTTTTTTTTAAGATTTATTTATTTTAGAGGGGGTGGGGGAGAAAGCCAGAGAGTGGGGGTGGGGTGCGCAGAAGGAGAGAGAATCTCAAGCAGACTCTGTACTGACCACAGAGCCTGACACGGGGCTCGATCTCATGACCCTGAGATCATGACCTGAGCTGAAACCAAGAGCCAGACGCTCCACCGAGTGTGCCCCCAGGCGCCCCCGTAGCTTGCTGAGATTTCTAAAATCCCACAGGAAACAATAATCTGGGAGGAGAGCACACAAACAATGAGGCATAGGGACAATGAGGTTCTGGAAGAAGGGCACCTGCAGAACGGCTGCTGCGGGCCGGACACGGAGGGCTTGACCTTGTCTTGCCCACTTGCTCTCCACGAGGCTCCACGTGGATCTCCATCTTCTAAAAGGAGACAGAGGAGAAGCGCACTTGCCCAAGATCGCCGAGCTGGCAAAGGGCAGGTGGGTGCCAGTCTGCAGTCTCTTAGCAAGAGGGACCCCCCCACCCTGCGTTCTTGGCCCGGCACCAGATCGAAGAACGTGGGGCTCAGCTGCGGGTGGCCCCTCGTCCTAACCGCCTGCCGCAGGCACCACCCCAAAGTTGTCCCCGAGACTCCCAGCAGCCAATCCTAAGTGGGAAATCACTACATCATTCAGATTGTCCACAAAATAAGACCACACCAGTGGCTCAGAAGGAAGACGCCGAGACCAGCGGGCTTCCGGGCACGAGCGCAGATGTCACCTTCCGGAGTCGGGACCCCCCGCTGCAAGCAACAGAAATCCACTGTGGTTCTCTCTCTGGAAAAGAACGTGATGGATGGCCTCGTGAAGGCGGGAGTGAAGGGATGGGCAAGTGTCCTCTCTTCATACTATCACAAGATCCCCTGCCACGGCACGTGGCTGCCACAGCCACTGACCGCGCCCCACTGTCCCGAGTCGGTCCTCCCCCTGCCCTCCGCGGCCCCAAGGCCCGGCTGCCCGCGAGCCGAAGCTGAGGGCTTGCCACCACCTTACGGAAGAGTGGGCTCTGTATCCACCAATATCACACCCAGAAGATCCCCAAGGGGGAAAGGGAGTTAATGCCGGGCAGCCCCCTCCCCAAATTGACAAAAGCCCACCCACCCTCCCTGAGGAGGCCCCCAGGAAAGCCTCCCATGGGGCCCACGGGGCGCCACAGGCTCTGACAGTCTGGGAAGTTGGGGGTGAGGAGCTGGTGTCTTTCAGTGGAAACGAGGCCCCTGAGAGGAGGGAACTGAGCCAGACCCCGACGGCAGGCCCACGGTCTTCCCTCACGGGCAGTTTGGGCTCCTTCAGCACAGAGACTCCTGGGTAACGGGGTCCCAGAAGGAAAGTCCCTCCTTCAGTCCCTGGGTACACGCACACGCATCTTTCCGGGCTTCCTCGTGCCCACAGCAGCTGCGGGACCCCCGCTCCGGGCCGCTCGCTCTCCCGACACGCTGCTCCCGACGGGCTGCCCGTCCTGCACCAGGAGCCAGCGAGCTGCTGGGGGCTGTCTCCCCGCCGAGGCGGCTTGTACTGCAGCACCGTTCGCTCGAAACCTCCTGGCTGGCAGGAACACAGCGGTGGATCGATGTGTTTGTTTTAGTTCGTTCTGGTTTGTTTGGTTTATGAAGCCGTCCACATGGCTGGAGTCAAAGCCCTGACCCGCTGTGCGGTGCCAGAGCCTCCATCCGCCCCCCGCTCCCTCACCCCTGCTCTGCTAGGTGCCCTGGGACAAGGGCTGGGAAGGGGGACATGGCCTTCAGGCCCTGGGTTCACCTGTCACCCTCTGGATTCCAAACACACTTGGCCATCAGAACAGAGGACTGGCCGTCTGTTCCTCTGGCCTCTCCTGCAAGCAGAGGCTCCCGCCCCGAGGGCCGCAGCCCTCTCCTCCTGCCCAGCCTCCGGAAGTCCTGGCCTGACTGCCCCTGTTGCTAGCGTGGGGGTGCCTCATCCCCTCCTGCTGATCCCCCAACTGACCCGAGCCTCCGTGAACTGTCCTTTCATTAAACCTGGCAGAGGCTGAATCTGGCCCCCAAATTCCTCTGTTTGAGTCCAGACCCCCAGCACCTCAGAATGTCACTGTGTCTGGAGCTGGGGCCTTGACAGAGGTGATTGACATAAAACAGGGTCACCGGGGTGGCCCTGATCCCATGTCACCGGGGTCCTTCCACGAAGAGGGGATCAGGACACAGACACGTGGAGGGACGACCCCGTGAGGACCCAGGGAGAGCACGGCCGTCCACACACGAGGAGAGAGGCCTCGGGAGGACCTGCCCTGCCCGCGCCTGCATCTCGGGCTTCGGCCTCCAGGACTGGGGACAGTGAGCGTCTGCTGTGTGAGCCCCATCCGCGGTGTTTGTTCCAGCAGCCTGAGCAGACTCATACAAACCCCTCTGGAGGGAGCCATCTGTTTGCTGCCAGGCCCTGACTGGCACGGACCAGAGTCCTTTTATAGCAAGAGCTTGAAAGAGGCTGGGCCGGGTGCTCCCCGCGTAGGCCCACCACATCCTCGTCCCACCCCCAGAGATGGGTGCTCTGGACCGTGGACGAGACAGGCAGGCTGCGTGCGATGAGGCTGCCGACCCGCCGTGCCAGCCGGCCCCATCGGTAGCCCACTCTCCCCTGCTTCTCCGGGTCTGAATGGAGCCATGGTCCAGAGGCGGAGGGCAGCCTCCCAGCTTCCTCAAAATGCTATTAAATCCTTGGGGTTGAAGAGCCAAGAGGGGGCTTGGGCGCCACCTGACCTGTCACACAGACTCTGGCGCAGAGGACGATGCCAGAGTGCCGCCCGAGGCCGCAGGACCAGTAAACGTGCGGCGAAGGCTGAGCCCTGGCCGGGAGGGGCTGGTCCCGCAGAAGCCTCCCCGCGCCCCGCTCCAAGAGCCCAGGCGTGTGCCCACACTGCGAGGCCACCTGTGCCTTAGGCGGGAGGTGCTCACCTGAAAGCGAGCAGGGGGTGGCAGGGTTACCCTTCCAAGTGGGAGACACCACAGCCCGTCCGGCCCGCACAGGATGAGCAGCAGGCCAGCCCACCCTGCCCAGCCCGCCAACCCGCAGGGCCCTGAGGCCTGAGGTTGCAGTGGGCGGATGCCCGGAGTGAGACTTCCAAAGCAAATGCGTCCTTGGGGAGGCAGAAGGGTGTCCTGGGGACATGCACTTACCCTCATCTTTTCAGGGACACTGGAAGCTGAGTCCTTGTCAGGAGTGTCCCCCGAGACGACAGTGGCTTTGTGTGCCCCACTGCCCAGGGCACCATGGGCACCATGTCCTTCGGGCTCTGAGCCCTTTGGAGATAACTGAGCTGGATTTTTCCTTCTCAGATTCCGTCCGAAGGTCTGGGAAAGCCTTGTCTCAAGAGCCCCCGGGGAGAGAAGGCTTTGTGAACCGAGTGCCTGTCATTTGCATACTGTGGCTGAAGGGGGAAGGGAACCTCGCCAAGGGAGGATCAAGGAGCTCTGTAAAGGGCCGCGGAGGGAGGGCGGGGCAGGCAGGGGTCCCCAAGGGCAGCTGGACCCAGTGTTTTCTTTCCCTGGGAATCCTGAACCCCCAACCCACACTGAAGAAGAGGGTGAGGCCTGGGGACAAAACTGCTCTCCTGGGCAAAAAAACCCCGGAGGACACTGAGGCCTGGCCTCCAGTTCCTAGGAGGGGCTGCATTCCAAGCCGTCTGATGGGCCTTTGTGCCAGGCAGGCAGGCACCCCATCAGATAACAAGGTCTCAGGTTTTTGTGGTCAAGGCACCTGGAAAGGCCTTGGCTTTAAGAAGCAGACTCCTGCAGTGACAGCAGACCGGCTTCTAGACTGTTCTCTCTTAACACTACGCTCCAGGGGAAGCGATCCTCCTGTCCAGGGGCATTTCGTCATCGACTCCTGATAATCTCCACCAAGGGAAGACTGCTCCCTTTTGACCTTTTGGGGAAAAAAAACCCCCGGATGTGTTGAATTATAGAGGGACTTTATATATAAATCTGCCATCTTCGAACCACTTAAAAACATACCTGGAGCCTATAATCTCACCTCTGGTTTATGGCCGAGAGCCATGGGCATCGGTATTATTTACTCTGAACCCCCCCCCCCAAAACCAGGCTGTGTACTCTTTGATGGGGCATTGAGTGTAAATATTTGCGCCATTAATTAGAGTCTGTTGAATTCCCAAAACTCAAGCAAGAGGAGCAGCCTCTGAGGGTAAACAGGCCGCAGGATGTTAGTCATACCTGGAAGGCTGTGAGGAGAGTCTCCCTTAGGCCCTCCGCCTACCTCATCCCCGCAAACAAACAAACAGGCGGAGGGTTGAGGAGAGGCCAAGCAGCCCCAGCCGGGACACAGCACATTAATGGGCTTAAATAGGATGTTTTTCTATTGTTTCCATAGGCTTCTTATTGTTCCGGTAATAATGTGTTGTGTCCAAACAGAAGGTTGGCATGATGCGGTGGAAAGCGTTCTGGAGTCGACTAGAAAGTTCTAGAATCCATTGGGCAGGATTTGACCCTTAGCAATGGTGTGGATTCGGGCGAGCGGTTCTCCCGGCCCAGGTATCAGTTTCCTCAGCTGTCACGGGGACGAGAACCCATCCCTCCGACGGTCGAGGTAGCGCAGATGACAAACAGAGCAGACCTGAGTCCAGCGTGCCCGCGGTGGCCGCCCTGCAGCTGGAAGGGACACAGCCAGCGAGCCGGGGCCACTGCGGCGGCTCACAGAACCTCATCGTGCACGGAAGCGGTGGCTGCTATTTCTGGCATCTCCCCAGATGCGTTCCCCCGCCACAGGTGTTCTGCAAACCTACTTTCGGTGCAAAGGGAACCGGTTTCAGGCGGCACAGGGGCTCAGGGCGGCAGGACCACGCGGCGCCCGGTGCAGGCCCAGCCCAGCCTCCTTGGTCTCTGTTGGTCTTTGCAGTAAGCTCAAGACAAGTCTCGACTTCGTACCAGGAGGCTGGTCGCCTCCTCCAGGCAAGAGGCAGTGGGAATGGGAAGAGTGGGGGTCTGATGGGAAGAGAGGTTCGGCTTGGGAGGATGGAAGGTTCTGGAGACCGTCGGTGGTGTGGCCCCACAGCAATGTGCGTGCACTTAACGCCACGGAACTGTGCGCTCATAAGTGGCTAACGGGACCTGTTATATCATGTGTGTTTTACCAACATTAAAAAATAAAAGTTAACAGTGAAAAGGTTGTTGAGAAGTGAGCTGGGTTAAAGAAAAATAGGAAGGAAATCTCCGCCCAGGAGGATCCCGGCTCAGGCTCAAATCGGGACGTGGGCTGTGGATGGCCGAGGTCTGGGGAACGTGGGGTTTCCAGCCTAGAGCGCGGGGCTCAGCCTGGCTCCGGAGCAGGCTGTCTGGGTTTGAGCCCCCGCCCTGCACTCACTCCCATGTGACTCCTCCCCTCTGAGCATCAGGCTTCTCATCTGCAAGGTGGGAATGATAACTGCAGGGACTGCAGGGAGCTGATATTCATCAAGTACTTGGAACGGGGCCTGGCACACAGTAAGTGCTGTCTTAGTGCTCGTTAAATAAACAGACTCCCGAGGGGAGCACGGGCAGGCGGCCCACCTGGTCCAGGGGCCCCTCTGCTGCTTAAGCCCGTGGAGATAGACCCCCTCCGGAGGCAGGCCCTCCGCGTCCACCATTGGGAGCCCCACGCGTCCACAGTGAGCGGCTGCGGGGAAGGCTGGCCTTCGTTCTCCCCAGCTCGCGGGGCTTCCTCCTGGGCTGTCTGCATGGCCCAGCCACTGAGCTCTCTTCCCAGCCTCGCCCGGGACCCTCGGCCGTTGTGGGAGCCCCAGCCCACACAGGCGCTTTGGTGGGACCCCCTTGGAAGCAGCCCAAATGTCGAACAGTGGACGCTCGGGTCAACGAGCGTGGGAGAGCCATACCATGGGATGTTATTCAATCCTGAGAGGAAACGACATTCTGATATGTAACATGGATGACCTTCGGAAACATTACGAGAAAGAAATCACGTATGGACACCATGAAGAAAAAAGAAACAGTGTGAGAGGAGCAGTGACCGCATGGATACGAAATGTCCAGCTCAGGACAAGCCACAGAGACCAGGAGCAGACTGGCCGTGGCTGAGGCTGGGGGAATGAAGGTGGGGAGAGCTGCCATGAGGTGAGGGGCTTTACCGGGGGTGATGGAAATGTCCTGGAACCAGACAGTGGCAAAGGTCGCATAAACAATTCACTTTAAAATGGTTAATTTCACGTTATGTGAATTTCACCTCCCTACAATTGTGGTTTTCTTTTTATTTTATCAAAAGACTCACCGTGTCCTGCTGAGGGCAGCAGCCCAGAACCCTGGTCTGAGGTGGCCACACCTGACTCATCACTCGCTGACCCCCAACACCTGCCACACTGGCCAGTTTCCACCTGCTTCCCCGGCTCTGTGTCTCCTCTGGCCTCTGCCCTGAAGCCACCCTCCCCCTTTGCTGGCCCGCAGGCCAAGGGCCACTGCCAGCCCTGAGCTCTGTGGGGAGCGACTCCCACCACATGGTCCTGCTTGCCTTGACCTGAGCATGAAACGAACAGTGGCACCCCTGAAACCAGCCCTTACGACTCGCCACGTTCTGGGCTGGAAGTTGGATCCTCTTTCAAGCTTAGCAAAACCTCTCGAAGCAGCAGCTTCTGCCAAGGTCCTTCCCACAGAGGCACAGACTGAGGTCCAAGAAGCAACTGTCCGAGACCAGGTCCCAGCCCCTTTGTGATTCACCGCGAGGCCCCAGGCTTGTGTCCTCCGACTGTCTGCCGGCTCTGGAACGGGGCCTCCTCTTGCCACCCCCTGCCAACCCCAAATCGGGGCCCTACCCATGGCAGGGGCTCCAAGAACCAGGCTGAATTGAAAACAGGCTCCCTGAGATGACAAGAAGTCACTATTTGAACGACCCATGACCATGTACGTGTTCGGCGGATGAATGACGGTGGGGGCAGAGTATATGTGACCTTTGGGCATCTCCAGGCCTATCCGAGGGTCCTCCCGGGGAACTGGGGCAGGGGGGAATACGCTGAGGTGTGCAGAGGGGGTAGCTTTAGGCATGGTGACACGTAGCCGGTCAAGTGAGCTCTGGCCAGTCCTGAGCAGCGTTTGGGAGCCGTGGACACCCTGAGCGCTGTTGCCGTGAGTCACGTGCCTTGTTCAGCGTCTCGAAGGAGGCCCCCAGAGTCTCCAAGGGGCCCCCAAGTGTGATAAGGCCCGGGCATCGGGGAGAGTGAGCCTGTCCCAGTGGGCTGGGCCTCACCCTGCATGCAAAGCCTATTTTAAACCTGGGCCAACCCCAGGGCATGAGCACTGGCCCCAGCCTCACCGAGGGCTGCCTCCTCTCCCTCCCTCACCGCCGAAAAGGGAAACCATGTCCCATAATTACAAGGACGGCGTGGCGTGATTGCCGCCGTATCCTGTAATGATGGCTGTGACAGAGGCATGCCACCTCCCCATGCCGGTCCACTTGCCCGGCTCTGCTCCTGATGTAAACATCTTCCTGACGCAGGCAGGGTGCTCCTGACAGCCGCAGGGGGGTCCCACAAAATGGGCTGGGGGACCCTCGGTGCCCCTTCTCCCAGGGCACTCTCTGCCTGCTCAGACCAAGTGGGAGCCCCCCTCTCCCCAGCCCTGCCATCCTTCTGGCTCAGCAACGTTTACCCAGATCGCAGCCGAAGCCAATCTTTGTGAAAATGAGCTGGTTCAGGTATTTACTAAAATATCTTTTTAAACTGCATTGGATCAAACATCATTTTAAACAGTCTGTATCTACGGCTGGCGTTTCGGCGTATGTTGGACTCGGCTGAAGGGTTTCACATCAGAGCACAACTTCACTGGAGCCAAGGGGATGAAAAGAAGAAAAATAGCCTCAATTGGAATGAATCAACATCTATTAATGGCTGTTTAACATATTTCTGCTAATAATAATGCATTAAATAAGGTGCATTTTAAGGCAGGCTAAATATACAATAACCCATCCCTGCCCCCCAAAAGGTAAACAATGATGGTTAAAAATAGCCTCGGTACCTATTTACATTTTTTTTTCCCCTGAGCTTTTCTGGTTTATAGTTCATCGTTCCAGGGGTTAGAACGCTAACATTTTCTCTGTGTATTTATACAACTGAGCTATTGCTGTGTGTCACACTGGCTATCAGACTCTTCCAAGAAAAATGAGTTTTTATCTCCACTCCTGCACAACAGTGGTTTGGGTCAGATGCAAAAGCTCTGTGAAATTCACGTGGCCCCGGCAAGCCCCCCGCCCCCCCACTGCACTTGATTTCCATCCAGCTTCCTCTGCCCCCCAGGGGCAGGCATCTGGGGTACCCAGTCCGCGCCTCTCTCTTGGGGCTTTCTGCAGACTCTACACGGACTGAGCCTTCATCCACCTCGAACAAGAAACCCCACTGGGTGCCTCATCTCCCAAATACTTAGTCACAACTGAAAACAAGATAAATACGAAAGAGGACAGCAGGTGACCTTTCTCCCTCCCTGGCTGGGAGGAGGAGGGCTTGAATCTCCTCTCTGTGCTTAGCACTTTGGGCGGGGGGGCAGGGAGGAACGTTCGGCTTGAGACGTTTTTAGTGGTTTTTCTGTTACTACTAGTGAGCGTTTCCACCCAGAGCAGCACACATGGGTACCAAAGCCAGCAGGCCAGTGGGGCTCAGGGAGGGCCAGTCATCCTCAAGGATGCATGCATTTCTTTCCTGTGAACAAAGTCCGGCCCCAAGGGTGGCTGGGTCAGTCTCCACCTGGGGCCAGCCACAGCCGGTGGCTTGTGGGGTGTTACATGGCAGGTGGTCCGGGGTCCCTGGCACAGGCGGGCTCCTGGCACCAGCCTGGCTCCTCCTCGGGGTGCGCGAAGTGTGAGATGACCTTTCAAAAGGCCAGGCTGCCCCTGTCCCGCCACCACCCATGCTGTGGTCAGGGAGCAGCTTTTGCCTTTTGTCTAGGGCAGCCCTGCCTCAGAGTTTATTGTGTTTATCCAAAGATGTCAGGGATGTGGGGTTTGTAGCCACAGGAGGCGCCTTGCCTGGGACTCTCCCAGCTCTCCGTGGGGACTGCATCTGTGCAGTCTGGGAGCATGCTGGGTTGTGCAGACCTTGCTTTCTGAAGAGGAGCAGGGCTGGAGAGTGGCACCTGCCCCCCCAGCCCTCAGCTGGCCTGGGGATGTGGGTCAGAGGCCCCCTGCCTCTGCCCCTGGCCAAGTTCTCTTTGCCTTGCTTAACTTGCCCTTCTCTTGGGGACAGTTCTCACTTTACCCAGATGCCTAAATTCTACATAGGCTGGGGTTCAAGTTCAGGCCAGGCACTTGCCCTGCAACCTGGATATCTCCTTCCCATCCCTGGGCTTTCCTCCTCCTTCCCCGTCAAATGGCTAGAGTGATGAATTAGGGTTCCGCCGCCCGGGGGAGGGAGCCGAGTACTCTCCACTGACTCTGAACCCGGGCCACCCACGCAATCTGCCCGTGCAGTGCCCTCTTTCTCTCGCCCCTCCCCCCGCCAGCACCCCTTCCCTGGGGCCCTCGCTGGGGGCGCCGCGCACGGCCCCCTCGGGGCCCCGCTGGCCGCCCCGACTGATAAGACTGTCCAGGGCGGGTGGAGACGCGCCCGGTGGAGCAGGCGGCCGGGGGCGGGCCGGGCCCGCGGACCGAGCGCCGCTGCTCTTCTCCAGCGCCCCGCGCCCGCGCGCGCGGTGTCCGGGTGGCGGCCGAGGCGTCGCGCTGCGCGCGGGGCGGGGCGAGGGCGGCGTCCGCAGGTAGCCCCGGGGGCGGGGAGGCCGGCCGGGACCCCCAGCCCAAAAAGCCCAGGGGGAGGAGCGGCGCGGCGGCGGTGCGCGAGGGCGGCCAAGTTGGGCTCTCCGGCGCGCGCGGCTTCGCGTCCTGCGTCTGAGAGGAGGAGGGGGACGGTCCCTTCCTAAGCTGGGCTCGACCCCGACCCTCCGAGCCGCCGAAGACCTCAGGGGGTGACTTCGTCGTTCCCTCTCCTGGACGCCGCGCGTCCGGGGCGCACCGGAACCGGGCAGCGAGCCGCGCCATGCTGGAGGGCGACATCGACCTCGAGGGGTTGTCCCCCAAGGAAGCCCCCGCAGCCCGTGAGTATCCGGGGGCGGCGCGGGGGCCGAGGGACCCTGAGCGCGGCAGCATTGGCGTCGGGCACGCCCGGGAACGGCCGCTTCCCCGGGACTGAGGGGCGCACGAGGGGCAGGAGACGGGGACCCCGGTGTCCGGTGGCGGAGACCGCCCCCCTGCTGCTCCCTGGTGAGGGGCGGGGAAGGGGACTCGGTCTGCGGCAGGTCACTGGGGTCACCCACAGAGACACAGACGGCAGACAGACCACCGGGGACCAGGCCGGGCTGGGCTGGGGGCAGGCATCTGCCAGGCGGGCCGCGCGTCCCCAGTCCCGGGAGAGCATCTCCCAGCCGTGCGGCGTCCACGGCCCCGGCGGATGGAAGCTTTTCGGATGTTTTTACAGGCGCTATTAATACACATAATATTTCCGTGCTATTCTGGAGATTTATTTGCGATATAAAGTAACTCCTGTGACTTGAAGTCATCATGGAAACTGCAGAGGGACTGCGGGGGGGGGGGTGAAGGGGGCGAGACAAATGAGGTTTGACTGGAGTTGGGAGGGGGAGTCTCTGACTTCCTGGGCCCCTCCCTGCACATAAATCACGACCCTGGATATTTTTATACCAATAATTTTAAAATAAATGACCCAAGCAGTGTTTCCTGGATGATTTCCCTCCCAGTTCAGAGGTTATTAAATAAACCCCAGAGCCAGGGGACAGTGGCAGGGTCTATACCCTGCGCTCAGTTTTATTTAATTACACAGCCGAGCTCCACCCTCCTGGAGCGCCCTGGCTAGGATCGCGTGCCCTACAATCAGAATGCCACCTCGGAACTGGAAGCTGCTAACTATAGCATGGGAAGCTCTCCTTCTTACTCCTTCTCCCTGCCTCTCCTCCCCCACCCCCTTTTTTTCTTTTTGGATTCCCATGGAGAAACTTATCTGACGTCTGCTCCTGAAACAGCCCAATTTGGCTTCTTTCTAGAAGCGACACTATATACTCATCAAATAAAGGGCCCAGGAGGACGAAAGAGGGGCCCTGCCGGCAGAGCAGGGTACAGGAGGGGGAAGGGGGAACCTGGCCAGGCTGGCCTGCCGTCTCGAGCACCCTCCTCGAGCTCATGGGTAGACTTGGCCCGCTCTGTAAGCAGCTGGTTACGTGAGCCCTGAACTCGGTGTTTGTGGACATCTAACCAAGCTCTTACCTGCACCTGGGCATAGAATTCAGCACTGCACACATTTACTCTTCCATCCAACACTGTGAGGTGGGAGCAGAATCATCCCCGTTGTACAGACAAAGACACTGAGACCATGGAATCAGGACATGATGGTTCCAAGCCCAGAGCCCGCTCCTGTGAGGCTCTGGCTGTCCCTTACCCCATTGCAGGCAGAATCACCCACAAGAGGGTACTAGCCGAAGGCCTGCACTTTGGTCCTTAGAGGCTTTAAGTGGGGGAGTGGGCTGGGCCTCAGCTGTGAGCCTCGGGGAGCCCTGGTGGATCAGCTCTGTGGCATAGCTGTGGACACATTGGCTGCAGACTGCTCACCTGCCTCGGGGCTGGATGTGGAGGGAGGCTCTCCCTGCCTCCTCTGCTCTGGGCTTCGGGGCTCACAGGTGTGAGACCTTAGGACTCGCACCCCAACGTCTGTTCCTGGTTTGGCCCCGGGGATCCTTGTCCCAATGCAGCAGGCATGCGAGAAACTCGGTGACAAGCCCTCCCAGCAGCACGCCACTCTTGAGTCCTTTTGGTGTAACGGTGCTCCAGAGGCCACCATTGGCACTGGCGGGTGAACCCCACCTTGTCTGACCCGGAAGCCCTTGCAAGGAGTGAGTGCAGCCGTAGTGCCCATCCCAAGCCCCGGCTCCGCTGCCTGCAGCCGTGGGACTTTGGCCAACGTACTTAACCACTCTGGGCCTTATCTGTACGTCCAGAGGTTTGCTGTGAGGATGACTTGAGCCTGGAGCCTTCTGCCTGGTGTCTCCGCTCTGCACGAGTCCTGGCTCACTGTCGCCTCTCCCAATCATCACCATCCTTACTATAAGCTCCAGTCCATACGACCCAGGTGTGAAGTCGTACCTGGCGTTCCATGACTTATCCTGGGACCAGCTTGTTCTCGCTGCCCTGGAGCAATTGGTTGTACAGATGCCACTTCCCACTCTGCCGCCTTTAGCGGCTCCCTCATTACTTATGCACAGGCTCTGTATTCATAAGCCCCTGGTCCGCGCCTCCCATAAGGGCAGGTGGAGTTAGGGTGCGGTGGAGGTGGGCATCCCTCTGCTGGATCCTGTCTGCCCAGCTCACTCCTGGGCATACCTCAAAACCCTGCTGGGATGTCCCACGAGCCTGTCTACACAGACGGCACGCTGGGCACAGAGGGAGGAAGGGAGGGAGGGAAGCAGGAGAGAGGAGGAAGGGAAACTGGGGGGAGGGCAAAGGTAGCTAAGTTCTGTGAGCAGTCCGCTGCGTGCGGGCGCGTGCAGATCCCGCTACAGAGCCTTTGCTGCATCGCTCTCTCTGTGCGCTGGACCCACTTACAGATGAGCAAACTGAGGCATGGAGAGACTGTTGAAAGTCAAACCGCAGATAAGTGCCAGAGGCGGGGTCTGCATCCCAGGCAGCCTGGCTGGGCTCCCGAGTCTCCGCTCAGAAGGGAAGGGCGAGCTGTCTCCTGCAGCTTGCACTCACCCGCTCAGCAAACAGTCCTAGATCGCCTCCTGGGTGCCTGGCACCGCGTCCTGGGGGTTGGGGGACAGCAGGCAAAGCCATGGCCCTTGTGAAACTTTCTTGACCATGGAGGAGAATTAAATATCCAACGTATTGGCTGGCAATATGTCCCACGGAGAAAAGGAGAGCAGGAAAGAGCCACATGAGGGTCCGGCAGGAGGTGGTTGTGTGTGTGTAGAAACAGGGTGGCCAGGGAAGCCCTCATGGATGAGCACATGGGACCATCTCCCTGAAGGAGACCGGGCAAGAGCATTCTGGCCGTGGGAATAGCAGGTGCAAAGCCCCTACAGCGGCCAGGGTCCCCGGAGGGAGGGAGCAGGAGGGACAATGCAGACTGTGACGGGCCTCGGGCCACCTTAACCTCGAGGGGCCTGGGGCAGCGAGAGGGGAGGGCAGGGGATGACTTAGGTGTGGGCAGGATCCCTCTGGCTGCTCCACGGACAGGCCGAGGGGGCGAGGGCAGAAGCCGGTCCGAGGCTCTCACAGTACCCCAGGTAGCAGGTGCTGGAGCTGTGGGTTGGGAGGCAGGTGGAGGGTCCGACGCTGCGTGTCTGTCGCGCACACACAGAGCTGGCAGGGATTGCCCACACTTCGGCTGTGGGGCTGGCGGAAGGGAAGCCTGAAGAGCAGCTGCGCGATTTTGGAAACAGGAAAAATAGGAGGTTTTTTTTGTTTTGTTTTGTTTTTTTTCCTGGAGTAGCGGGGAGTAGGTAAGGGAATTGCTTTGGGGTTTTTTGTTTTTTTTTTCTTTTAAATTGAGGTTCAATATATGTAATATTTTAATCATTGAAAGCGTGCACTTCTGTGGCGTCCCTTGCATTCACAGTGCTGTGCAAGTGTCACCACCGTTTCTAAAACCTGCCTTCATCGTCCCAGATGGAAACTGAACACCCGTTCAGCAATAGGTCCCGTTCCGCCCCACCCAGCCCTAGTTACCTCTAGTCTTGCCCCGGCCTCTATGAATTGGACTCTTCTAGATACTTCCTGGGTGGAATCATGCCGTAGTTGTCCTTCGGTGTCGGGCGTGTTACACTGGGCGTGTGTGTCAAGGTTGATCCATGTCCTACAGGTGTCAGGTCCACAACATCCCGTCGTAGGGAAGCACCGTGGTTTGTGTATCCGTTCGTCCGTCTGTCAGGGACACCTGAATTATTTCCACCCCTTGGCTGTTGTGAATGATGCCGCTGTGAAAACTTGCATACAAGTCCCCGCTGGTGTCCTGTTTTCCGTTCTCTTGGACAAACACCTGGATGTGGGATAGCTGGGTCATGTCTAGCTTCTTGAGGAACTGCGGTTTTCCTCAGGGGCTACACCGTTTTACATTCCCACCACCAGTGCACAAGGGAGTTCCCATGTCTCCACATTCTCACCAACACTTGTTGTTTTGCGTTTTTTAAAATTGCAGCCATGCTAGTAGGTGTGAAATGGTACCTCGTTGTCCTTCTGATTTGCCTTGGCCTGATAACGAATGATGTGTGCATCTTCTCATTGGCTATTGGTATATATTCTTTGTTTATTCAGTTCCCTTGCGTGTTTTAATGGGTTGTTTGCTTTTGTTGTTGGATTGTAGGAACTCTTTATATATTCTGGATGCTAAACCCTTACAGTAAGTTACATGATTTGCGAGTATTTTCTTTGATCCTGTCAGTTGTCGTCACTTTCTCAGTAGTGTCCTCTGATGTGCTTGTACATGCAAAGAGTTTTTCTTCTGTGCTGTGCTATGACGAATAGAGGAAGCTGTCCCGTGCCACTGCAATCTGATGCAGAATTCACTTTGATTTGAACCGACACTGAGGATCCCCCTTCTCTGGGCCAGTTTCAGTGCCTGGGGCTGGGTAACAGGATAGCCAGTCCTTGCTTGCACGGAGTTTACAGCCCATGTGGGTTGACGCTGGATTTACATTGTAGAAGCTTCCTGATTCTGTCTGAGTAAGCTGTGTGTGCAGAGGATGGTCCATCTGAGCTGCTGTCTGGGGGGAAAGGAGGGGTTCAGCTCTCACTTCCCTTAGACCACATACCAGATCAGTCTCAATGGATGGATTGGTGGATGGATGGATGGATGGATGGATGGATGGATGGATGGATAGGTGGTTGGATGGGTGGGTGGATGGATGGATACATAGGTGGGTGAATAGATGGATGGATAGATGGATGGGTGGATGGATGGATGGATAGGAGGGTGAATAAGTGGGTGCATGGATGGGTGGGTGGGTGGATGGATGGATGGATGGATAGGTAGATGGGTGGGTGGGTGGATGGGTGGGTGGGTGGGTGGGAGGGTGGATGGATGAATGGATGGGTGGGTGGGATGGATGAGAGGAGGGTTGATGGATGAATAGTGGGGATGGTGGGTGGATGGGTGGGTGGATGGATGGATGGATGGATGGATGGATAGGTGGATGGATGGATGGATGGATGGATGGATGGATGGATGGATACATAGGTGGGTGAATAGGTGAGTGCATGGATGGGTGGGTAGATGGATGGATGAATGGATGAATGGATGGATGGATAGGTGGGTGAATAAGTGGGTGCATGGATGGGTGGGTGGGTGGATGGATGGATGGATGGATGGATAGGTAGATGGGTGGGTGGGTGGATGGATGGATCGATGGATGGTAGCTGACAGTTTTTGCTGGCATGTCCTCTCCTGGGCACTATTGCAAGTCACCTCCTTACATATTCATTAAGTTGAGAATAGTAGGAGTCCCTTTTGAAAGATGAGGAAACTGAGGCACCGAGAGAGCAAGTAATGTGCCCACACTCACAAGAGCGCCCAATCAGGTGGATAGCCACACCCGGCTTCGCAGGGGAAACCTGGAGACTCAGGCAGAGTTAGGGGCAGCCAGTTGAAGACTGGAACTGGGTCACAGCCAACTCAGCTGTTGCCTCCCCAGCCCACCGAGAAGAAGGCCTTCCTCTGTGGGGCCTGGGCTGCTGCAGGAGCCCCAGCAGGGAGCCAGTCACGGCTCGAGAGATCTTCATCTCTCCAGCCCCTACCCTGCACCACTCCGCCGCCGACCCAGCCCTCAGCCTTGAGCGCTGGGAGCACAGTCAGAGTTGTCATGCTGCGTGATGAAGTATTATAAAAGCCTCCCAACCCTCTGGAATCCATTTGATAAGGGTCACGTGGCTATTAGGTAGACAAATTACTAGGTTCATGCGTTCAGCCGCTGGAGGGGCCTGCGTGTGCTGCCAAAGCTTGGCCTGGTGTTCAGCTCACTTTCTTCTTGCAGCCCAGGGGACACGTCTCTCCCCTCGGGGCCTGTCATGACCATTTGGCTGGGCTCCCACACATAGCCCAACCCCCCAGGACCCGGACATGCCTTCTCCACCTCCACGGGTCAGCAGAGAAAGCCCCTGTCTCAGTTGCACCCCTGTTTGCCTCTGGGCGTGGTCTGCAAACATTACCCTCGACACTCAAGATTTAATCCTTCCCTTTTATACTCAACCAGAATTATTTCTGCCCACGTATGGCCTCTGCTGTCTAATGACTTTTAATGCTTTTACATGGCACTTCAGTGCAAACGTCTGAATGCCCCGTTTGCGGTGGAAATGGAGCTTTTGACATGAGCTGTTGGGGAGGAGGCGTGATTGGGCATGATTTTTATTGCATTGTGTTTTCCGGACAGTGAGCAGCGGAGCCAGAGCCGAGCAGGGCGCTGGGGGGAGGCCCGGGCTGCGCTCTGCCCGCTGCAGACTCGGCCTGGCGGTGGCCCCCGGACCCCAGCTCTGCCCTCCATCGGGGCTCAGATCACTTGGCCGCCAGCACACCTGCAGAGCTGGGCGTGGTGTCTCGTCCCCCTCGTTGGCCCTTGGCCTGGGCCAGTCCATGCCAGTTCCTACGCACATCTCAGACCTGCCCACTGCTCTCCGAGCCCGGGCCACCTTCCCCCGTTCCACCGTTGCCTCCACGCTGCCTGGCCCTGTCCATCTCGCCCCTCTGGGTGGCCTCCCCCGCCCTCGCCCAGCCCCGGCCCCGCCGGTCGAGCTCACCTGCCTCCAGACTCCCTGCTCAGCCCCAGCTCTTGACCTGCAGCCTCGCGGGCCTTCCCATGGTGCTTCGTGCCCGTGTCCCTGCTCCCCGCGGTCTTGGCACACGCAGCCTCTGGGGCTGGAGCACCGTCTCCCCCTCCGTGCTCTGTTTCGAGAAGGACTATGCAGTTCTTTTGTGGAATGTCCCTTAATTGGGATTTTTTTTCCCTCAGGTTCAGACTGGGTTGTGTGTTTGGGAGGAAGGCCACAGGGAGCAGTGCGTGCCGTGGCTTCGGGGCACATGCTGTCCACGTGCCCTGTGTCTGTGACGTTGACCTTGCTGGCCTGGCCGAGATAGGGGTTGTCAGGCTTCTCCACTGAACAGTTCCTGGCTTCTCCTTTAACATTGGCGTCTGGAGCTCTGGCGGCTTCTTGACAGGCCACAGGGGGTTTTCGATCAGAACCCTCAGCTTATGAACCCATCCTGGCCGGGTTTCCTGAAGTACGGTCCTCCGTGGGCTCCTCTTTAACCGGTGCTCCAACATCAGCTTTCCCTGCCGACACCACCAACAGTTCGCTGTGGCTGTAAATTCAACAATCTATGACTAAGAATACAAACAATTTAAGCTCTCGCTTGGCCAAACCTCCAGAAGTGGTTAGAAGCAGAGCAATAAATTGAGTCTTGACCTCGACTGACCACCTCATTTACACACAGAGACTCCCCAGCCACCACGTCAAAGGGCAAATTGTTAAGTAATTATGTCGTTGATTTTAATAAGTAGGCATTGGAACAGGTGCTTTTCCACCCTTAAAGAGCTCATGAGCGTCCCAGATCCCCTCCAGAGACCCCTGAACAAGAAAGCCAAGGCCAACACCCTCACTTTCCTGATAACAGAAGGAAACTGTGGCTCAGAGAGGTTGAGCCATATCCCTAAGGTCACACAGCAAGTTGTGGCAGAGGAGAGACCAGTGCTCATGTGTGTTTTTATTCCAAGTCCTCCTCTCTCCCTTCCTCATGAATATAAAGAAGAAGTTAACATGTAAGGGTGATAAGCCTTGAAAGTCCCTGTGGAAGGTCCCATGGGAGACCAACCTTTTAGTTTGGTCTAGCGCCACTTGTGTTCCTGCCGCCTTGGAAGAGACCCGTCTCGCCAGCAGAGTGTCCGATGAAGTCCTCAGCTAGTGTGGAAATCACTCCCAGCTCCCTGAAGCCTGGGGTCCTGGGCACTAGGCGGCACTCACATGCTGGCGGACACGGGATGAGGCATGAGAGCTGAACCAGGGTTCACGTCCCTCACGTAGGCTCCCCCCGGGGACTCTGTTCCCTGGGGTGGAGGGAACCAGGTGCAGGGTTAAGTGTTTGCTCTTATCACCGGTCCTTTTCTGGAGGGAGGGACCGGCAGTGTGGTTGAATCTGCAAGACTGCTGTGCCCACGAGGAGAACGCGGAATGTCCCCAAAGCACGCCCGGGCTGCCTTGCATGTCGTACTGAATTCACTTTTTATTGTTAAAAAATACCGTGCGTTATCCTCCCATCCCCCAAAGGAGAGATTACAGTCAGTTTATACATGTGGATAAAATATAAGAAAATAGCATACACTAACCCCAGGACAAAAGAACACAATAAAGGAAGCCAAGAATGGAGCCAGGGAAGAGCCAGGAGTGAGCCCAGGCCCTGGCAGGCCGAGAAGCCAGGCCTGCTGGTCACACCGACCCAAGGGCCGTGGAATGAGAACTGACCGGTCACTCAGGAGGGGCTCTCCCCAGCCACCCCCAGACGGCAGCCACAGGGCCTTTGCACAAGCAGTGCCGTGCCCTGGAGAGCACTCTCCCTCTGCCTGCTTCTCATCTTCTTGCCTTAAATGTCCTCCAACAGACAGATGGTCCTAATCCACCCCCCCCACTGGGAGTGCCCAGTCCCCACACCGCCCACGTTGGTCTCTGTCCTTTGCAGCTCTGTCGTACTTCCTACTTTGATGTTTTAAATTGAGGGATAACTGACATACAGTGAGATGCCCAGGGTCAGGGGCGCGCTTCCCTCGTACATCTCTGTAACCTACGCTGCATGAAGAAATGGGGTATTCCTATCGCCCCCAGAAAGTGGCCGGGTGCCCGTTCCCCCCACCCCCCACCCGTCACCATGGAATAATTCTAAAAGTCTTATCATGGAAACATATGGTGTGAACTCTTCCTGAGTCCCGCGTCTGGTGCTCCGCACAATGTTTGGTGCCTATGGAAATAGTGGGTGTGTGGCCGCGTTTATCCCATTGTGTGGCTGGACCGCAGTCTGTATCCATCCTCCTGGAAAGATTGGTTGTTTCCAGTTTGGGGCCGTCGTGAAGGAAGCTGCAAGAAACAAAGCATTTTGTGGACGTCTGGAATCCTGGGTCATAGGATAGAAGTGTGTTTGTTTAGGAAACCGCCAAGCGGTTTTCCGAAGTGTTCCCACACTTTCCGTCTGCCCCCAACAGTGTCGGAGAATCGTCATGGGGCTTTTATTTTTATTGTGTGCTGTCTGGGCCTCCTCCACTCATTAAACAGGTGGGCAAGGATCGCCTCTCCTTTGCGTCCTGAATCCTTAGCACCTGGCACAGGGCACAGGGCACGGAGGGGGTGCCGGGAAACCTGTGATTTTTTTTCTGCTAAGGATTCAGGATGCACAGGAGATGCGATCCTTGCCCACCCTGGCTAATTGGCCAGGGATCCACGGGCCTCACTGAACTTCAAGTGGCTGGAGTCCCTGCCCTGCTGTGACAGTGGGGACAGTGGTGCACGGCGATCCCGCGTCTGCTTGGAGACGGCCAGACACAGCCAAGGGAGTGTTTGGTAATAGGGCCAAAGGTTTCATCGAGGACAGGGTCGGGAGCCCCACGTGCCCTCCGTACAGGATGGCCTGCATTGTTGCCTTCTGGAAAGGTTCTGAGTCAACTGTCCCCAGATACTCGCCGCTGCCAAAAGAAAGTCCCAGGAAGGCTCTTACGGAGGATCTCCCCCCCCCCCCCCCTCCCGGGGGGGGGGGGGGGAATCTTTGCAGGAAAACCTGTAAATGTGACTCTGATTCTTTGTGTGGGGATTAAAGTGGGTTGTAGCCACACAAAGCATGCCTGTGGAGAAGCAATCAACACATAGGTCTTCTATCTACCTAAAATTAGCTGGAAGTTTCGTTGTGTGTTTGGACTTCTCTTAGAGCAAGGAAATGAAATGTCACCTGCTTGTGGGGGGAAGCTCATCAGTGTGTTCTCAAGAGAGGCCTGCTTCCCATTGCTCCAAAAGCATTTTATTTTATTTTTTAAAAGATTTGATTTATTGATTAGAGAGAGAAAGCGAGAGGGTGCGCAATGGGGAAGGGACAGAGGGAGAGGGAGAAGCAAACACCCCACTGAGCAGGGAGCCTGATGCAGGACTCGATCCCAGGACCCTGGGATCATGACCTGAGCTGAAGGCAGACGCTTCACCGACGGAGCCACCCAGGCGTCCCCAATGCGTTTTAAAAGAAGGAGCCCAGTAAGCGTATAAGGCAGTCATTCATGAGCCATCGGGAAATGCGAAGTGAAACCACAGTTCAAAAGTCTCCCACACCCACCCGAAGGGCCCAACTGCAAAATGCAGAGAATACCGAGCCGTGGCGAGAGCAAAGCACGTGGCCCTCTCCCGTGCTGCTCCAGGGAGTGTGAGCTGCTCCTCCGGGAAACCGGAGGGTGGGGTTGACTATTGCTGAACCAATGTGCACTTGGTGGCCCAGCAAAGCCCCTCCGCTGAAGGCACACACTCGTTCACCCGGAGCCGTGAACGGGCATTCCCCGGTCGTAGCAGCCCGGAACCGGATGCTCCCCCGATGCCCGCCGGTGCTGGGATGAAGCAGCGAACATGGTGCTTGGCCGCAGTGGAGTGCTGCACACCGTGGGGGTGGCGCCTGCAACCACTCCTAGGGTCAGGGAAGAACCCCAAAGACGGTGATGAGCCAGGAAGGCCAGACACAAAAGGGTACGCGCTCTACGATCCTGTTTATAGAACAGACATAAATGTGCCACGTGACTCTGTGGAGACAGGAATCTGGAGAATGGGTTCCCTTTGGGGTAAGGAAGAGGGTGGGGCCTGGCCGCATGCGTATACAGTCAGCAGAGACTAATGGAGCTGCTCACGTATCCCGTGGAGGGGGGGACACTTCCATAAGGTGCTTTTCCGAAGCCAGGAGGGGACGGAGCCAGAACCCACCCCTGCTTGAAGCCACCCAAGCAGCCCTGCAGAAGAGCATTCCTGCTGACCCCGACTCCCAGCGTGGAATTATGATGTGGCTTCTTCTCCCCTCGGCCCCGAGCTCCCCGTTGAGCTTTGCCTACGGCCAATCCCTGCCCAAGGGTGAGGGGCCAATGCAAGAGCAGGTGGAACAGATGTTGGGCATCTTCTGGAGGGCTTCTCCCATGGTGGCCCATGGCAGGACCGTGGTCAGGGACCTCCTGCTTTCCATCATCACAGCACCGCTCTGTGAAAGCCGGGCTTGCTCCCGTCCACGGCACTCGCTGGCATACGTTCGGAGCGGAGTGTCTAGCTCACGAAGAAGTCTGAACCAGCAGGAAGTCCAAGTTCAGGAAAGACAACTTCCAAGGACGAGTCCTCGCTATGTGTAACAAGTGTATCAGTTATCTTGCGCCGTGTGGCAAATGACCTCAAAACCTAGTCTCTTAAAAAAAACAAACAAACCCGTGTGTTATGTCAGTTTCCTTCTGCGGGCCAGCAATGCAGGGATGGCTTAGCTGCTGCTTCCAAATCGGGGGTCTCTCATGAGGTTGTGGCCGAGGTGTGAAGGCTCGCCCAGGACTGGAGGACCGCCGCCAAGATTGCACACTCACACGGCTGCTGGTGGGGGCCTCCGTTCCTCACCCCGTGGACCTCTCCACCGTGTGGACCGGCTTCCCCCAGAGCGGGTGACCTGGGAGAAAGCGAGGCAGGCTCAGGAAAGCCTTTCATGACCCAGCTTCCATCGTCACGCACTGTCGTGTCCGCCGTCTCTACCTGACAGAAGCAAGGACTGAGTCCAGCCCACGTAAGGGGAGGGGGGTGCGCTCCTTTCTGAACGGCGGAGTCTCAGAGAATTGGGGGGCATATTCTAAAGCCAGCACAGCAGAGCTCCAGGGACAGCAGTGTCCCGGGGCCTTCGTTCAGCTGAGAGTCCGTGACCAACTGTAGAGTAGAACCCACTGTCCCTGGGCCCCACCCGGTGGGAAAGTGGCCTCAGCTGGCCTGGGGGGCCCTAAGCTCTCTGGGGTGTCAATCGCCATGTCCTTCCTCAGCACGCCGCTCACTCTTCTCTGAGCGCCGCACGCCCCGAACGCGGGCCTGTGGACAGACGCAGAGACCACGGCCGTCCTCTTCCACGAGTTGTTGTGGGATCCTTTCTTGGGGCGACCCGACGTTTACAAACAAGCCTTAAATGGTACAGGGGCTCGGGTGGCCGGCTCTGACGGAGGCCCGGTCGCGTTGCCGACTCCGCAGGACGGAGGAAGGATGGGCCGCAGACGCTCCCGTGGCTCGTTCCGTGACTGTAGGGGCGGCACCGCAAACATCGGCTCGGGATAAACAGGACAAAGGAGAGAGGCCGTCGTATGGTTACCCGCAGCTGCGCGGAGACCACCCGGAGCTCGGTGGCTTCGGAGCACAGCCCTCCACGATGGCTCATTCGGCCGTGGGCCGGGGGCTGATTTGGACCCGCTTTGGCTCCCCTCAGGGGGGCTTGCTCACACACCCGCGGCCCGCTGGCCGCTCAGCTGGGGTGGGCTGGTGGAGGGTAGCAGGCGGCCCTCCTGCGGGGCGATGGCAGTGAGGTGCCTCTCGTCCTCCAGCAGGCTGGCCCGGGCTTGTTCCCAGACCAGTGAGGTCCACAGTGAAGAGCCAAAGCGTGCAAGGCAAAGAGGCCTGTCACTTGGCCGCATTCTGTTGCCCAACAAGCGTCTTAGTTCAGTCTAGACTCAAGGCGTCAGAGGACCCTCCACCTGTCGGCGGAAAGCAGGGTACGTACAGCGGGGGTGGGGGAATCGTGGCCTTTCTGGGCTCCACGACACGTATGATCTAAAATACACATGTGACAGCACTCAACATCTTTGTCCCCTCAAACATCTTAAAAAAATGAAAAAGACACCTTTGTAACAGGATTAAAAATATCCGTTTTGAGCCAAGAGCTCACATCCCCATGGTGAAGGCCTTAACGGTGATCTTACTGTAGTTGGGGACGAGTCAAGGGGGCCATGAGCAGCTCACCAACAAGCCAATAAGAAAACAGGCTGAGACCAAAATAGGTCGTTTACTCCCCAAAGGCTAACTATCTAGAAAAGACAGCTTTGTTAGTAATCAGAGAAAGGCAGACCACAGCATCATGGGATGCCCTTTCGCCCATCGAATCAGCCATGTTGATCAACACTGTGATGGCGGAGCCCGTGGAACATAAGCTCTTTCACAAACGGGTCTTGCCCCTGCCACATCCCAGCCACCTACACTTTAGGGCAACTGGCAGCGTGTGATCATTCATTCCCCACAGATGTGTTGTGAACCTACTGTGTGCAGGGTTCTCTTATGTAAAAAGTCTTCTCATCTGTAGCCCTCCCCAGGCTTCAAGGAACTTGCTACACACTGGAAGGGCGGTGGCCAGCTAGACTCTCTCCTTCCCTCGCCAGAGTTTACGCAGGGTTTACACAGGGCGGGGGCTTAATAAGTGGTTGGTGGGTGGATGGATGGATGCTTGGATGGCTGTTCGGATGGATGGATGATGGGGGATGGATGGATGGATGATGGGGGACGGATGGATGGATGATGGGGGACGGATGGATTCATGATGGGGGATGGATGGATGGATGATGGGGGTTGGATGGTGGATGGATGGGTGGATGGATGGATGGATGGATGGATAGATGGATGATGGAGGATGGATGGATGGGTGGATGGATCATGCATGATGGATGGCAGGTGATGGAGCGAATGGAACAGACATTTACACTTGATCCAGTCACTCCAATTCCAGAAATGTATCCTAAGCAAACGTGACCCTGGGAGGGAAGGGGAGCAAGGGCCACGTGCATGGGTGGGAGGAAGTTCAGGAATCTGCCGTATGCTAGGCTATGGGCACAGGTGGGAAGTCATGTGCAGCGAAAGGTGAGATGGCTCAGGGACAGGTGGACATGATTAGGGACCGCAGCTTGTCTCCATGTAAGAACTGAAAATACCAAGCATGGTCATCTCAAGAGGGTTCTCCTCCCATAAACGTCATCTTTGGTTTCCTAACTGGTGGCAGTGCCAGGAAGAGCCACTGCAGATGTCCCCACTAACATGTGTTGGGAGTTTGCACGGGCTCTTCCATGGCCGAGGTTTCAAGGGCCCTTGGGTGCCCAGCATGGGAGGGGAAGGCGTTCTGGGCCAGAGGTCAGGAACTCGGACAGTGCAAACCTTGGGATTAGCTGGTGCTTTATGGCCCCGCCTTGGTGCAACCGTTTTACGGACAGAAAAATGGAAATGGGGTTGCCCGTCGGTCTACAACTGCTTCCAATTCAGAAAATGGATTGCTTGCAGTTAAAAGAGAAACAACCCTTCAATGGTAGCCTCTTCACGTAAGTATCATTAAAAACTATCAAAAGGCTCTCTGGGACGGGATGGATGCGCGTAAAGCCAGCCACAGGGGCTGCAGACGGAGAGGCTCTTTAAAGGCACGGACTGACCCTCCTCTCACTCACGGGAACTTTCCATTGTGAAGTCTTCGGAGCTGGTAAACTCATCTGATTGGTCAACTCACTTGTGAATTGTGCACAAAATGAGAGGGGGAAAAAGCCATGGCTTTATTTATAGAAACCTCATGTTTGCTATTCATCAAAAAAAATAAACACAACCCACCTCACACTAAAAATATGCATCTGAAGATCAGCAATGAGGCCATGTTTGGCTGACTCCGTAGAGAAGTGGAGATTTCAAACCATAGGAATTTCTCACAGACGTTCTTAGAATAATCCAGGACACTGTGCCAACAAGCCTTTTTTTCATTAACATTTTAAGCAACATGCCACCTCCTCCCTGACTCTGAAACTGGTAAAGAAAAGCTCCATGCTCGGATATATTAGTACAAGCTGTGTGACCTCTGCCAAGTTACTTAACCTCTCTGAACTGCAGTTTCTTTGTAGAGTAAGCATCTACTTTCAGGGATACTGCACAGGGTAAACGAGGTAATAAACACATGACAAAGTTCCAAATACAAAAGAGATGCTCGGTAACCAGTAGCAACAATTGAAATGCACCCGGAGCAAGCATTTTCCGGTCACTGGTTCCAATTCCACAAGTCAAGGGCTGTTCACGGGCGTGCTGGTAAAAGTCAGCCTCCCTCGGGACTACCAGGTTAAACCTCTCCCAGCAGCACTGAAAGACTCTTTGCTGAGATGAAAAGAAGCCAGGGCAGTCACAAAAGGGAGCGTCCTATTGCTCCCTGATGCTTCTTAAAGGCGGATCCGCAGAGAAGCCCGTGGCCACAAGCACGAAGAACCGGAGGAGCCCCACCGCCTCTAGGCATGCTGCACTCTTGTTGCATCCACCCGAGCGCGGGCATGCAGAGCTGCAAAGTGCATGGTCCTGCCGCGTGCATGTGAGCTGACCCCGCCACTTCCCAGCCGTGGCACCTTCGCTCATCTGTAAACGGAGAAGCACCAGCACCCTCCTCAGTACGGCTCCATGGCAACCATGAGCTGCACACACACGCATCTGCTCTGGGGTCACACACGATCAGTCCTAGCCGGGATGGTTATCAATAGTGATGGCATTTTATGATCGGTTTCTCTCTCTCTCCACCCAGCTGCGTTCCAGACCACGTCTGTTTTATTTGCCACCACCAACGTGTTCCGCCCTTGGAAGAGCCTTCTGCTCTTTTTATTGTGGTAAAAAACACCTCGTAGAGAATCTGCCGTCTTGACCATTGCTACGCGTATGGTAGCAGCGACCGTGTGCGTGGTGTCACGCGCCACATTTCTAGAACTTTCCATCTCACAAAATGGAAAGTCTGTACCCACTGAGCAGCAACACCCCCCCTCCTATCCCCCCACCCTCCCGTCCCTGGACTTTAGGTGCCGCCTATAAGTGGACTCCTGCAGTATTTGTCTCTTCGGGTCTGACTCATGTCACTGAGCACCACGCCCTCGAGGCTCATCCATGCGGTAGCAGGTGTCAGGACGTCCTTCCTTTTTGATGCTGAATAGTATTCCATCGTGTGGATAGACCACATCTTTATCCGCTCATCCCCCAATGGACACTGGGGCTGCTTCCACCCTTGGCTATTGGGAATGATGCTGCAGTGAGCATGGGTGTGCAAATATGTCTTGGGGATCCTGCTTTCAGTTCTTTTGGGGTTGTACCCCCAAGTGGGATTGCTGGATCATAGGGTAATTCTATGTGTAATTTTTTGAGGAGCTGCTGCACTGTGTTTCCCAGCGGCTACACCATTTTGCATCCCACCAGCCGTGCACAGGGGCTCCAGTTTGTCCCCATCCTCGCCAACACTTGATATTTTCTAGCATCTTGACGGTAGCTGTCCTAATGGGTGTGAGGTGGTATCTGGCTGTGCTTCCGTATGATACGTGAGGCGATAGACATCCTTGCTGGCCACTTGTATCTCTTGTTTGGAGAAATGTCTTATCATGTCCTTTGCTTATTTTTTTAATCAGATTTTTCAAGTTTTTGTTGATTTGTAGTTCTTTATATAATGTGGATACTGATCCTTTGTCAGATACTTGGGCTGCACACACTTTCCCCTGTTGTGTAGCTTGCCTTTTGCTCTGTCAGTGGTTTCCTTTGCTACACAAGTTTTTAAATTTTGCTGTAGTCCCACGTGTCTGTTGTTGCTCTTTGGTGTCCTGTCCTAGAAATCATTGCAAAGTCTGTGTCATGAAGTTCACCCCTATGTTTTCTTTCTGGACGTTTATAGTATCGAGTCTTATGTTTGGGTGTTTTCTTTTTTTTTTAAGATTTTATTTATTTATTTAACAGAGATAGAGACAGGCAGCGAGAGAGGGAACACAAGCAGGGGGAGTGGGAGAGGAAGAAGCAGGCTCACAGTGGAGGAGCCTGATGTGGGGCTCGATCCCACAACGCCGGGATCACGCCCTGAGCCGAAGGCAGACGCTTAACGACTGCGCCACCCAGGCGCCCCTATGTTTAGGTCTTCGATCCATTTTGAGTTAATGTTTGGATACAGTGGTTAAGTAAGAGTCCGAGTTTACTCTGTTGTATCAGGATGCCAGTTTTCCCGACCCGTTTGTTGGAAACCTTGTCCTTTCCCCACAGACCAGCGTCGGCTCTGCTGTCAAAATTCATCTGACTGCCTACGTGAGGCCACTTCTGGGCTCTCTGTTCTGTCTCAGTGGCCCTTGTGTCTGTCTTGATGCCATCACCACACTGTTTGTGAGCTGTTAGCTCTTTCTAAAAGGTGTGGCATTTGTTTTTGTGCTTGGCCATATGTGCCTTAAGCTGTTTCCACTTAGTTTCCAACCTTGAACGAAGCAAGTGCCCTTTACATTTGGTGGCAGGTGATGGCCACAGAGACCTTATGAAGGGAGACAGTGCCAGTCCCAGGTGCTGTCCTGAGCGCTGTCTGGGTCACTGTTCATGCTGGAACCTGTCCCAGCCACCCTTCCCCGCTGCTTCAGGAGCAGAGACACCGCCTCTAGGAAGCCCACGTGGATGCAGCACTTGGTACCCGTGTCCCACCCATCTCACTGGGAGGACATCAAGGAACTGAGGGATGAGCGCGGCCCAGCCAGCATCCGCGGTGAGACGATGTCATGATGCACAGGAGATTAGCCATGGGCACAGGTGTCCAGACAGTCCCCTTGGGGTTGGATGCCACGGGCGTGCCCCACGCGAGCCCCCTCCGTCTGGAAATGATGCAGCTTTGCAGGTTTTATTAGTTCCTTCTCTTAACATCCAGCAGAATTTATGCCAACTGGGGACTAAAGTACAGACAGTATGGTGGAGCAGCTTCCCTGTGTCCTTGAGCGTGAGTCCTGACAAGCCGGGATCCCGCCCATGGCGGGGTCAGGGTGTGCTGGAGCCCTAGGGGGCAGGGATGCCATCCGAGTCAACTCTGAGCAGCCCTGGATGTGGTAACGACGCCCAGCAGCCCTTTCCCAGGACAGGGTACCGTCTCTGCCAGAAGCTTCACCAGAAGATCTCTGCACCTGCTCGCAGAGCTCCAGGAGGGACACGGGACACGTAGGGAAGTGGCAACACCCAAGGTGGGGACAAGCGAGGACTGGCAGTCACACAGCCTCCGAGGTGTGAGGCAGGGCTGGAGAGCGCCCCCGCGGGGGGCTTGCTCAGGAAGCCAGTGCAGACACGCAGACCCCATAAACCCCAGCACGGAGGACAGTTCCGATGGCTCGCAGGCCATTGGGAAGATCCCGGAAGGATGGCCGCAGCTCGTGCCGCCCAGAGGTTCAAGCCTTCAGACTTTTCCTCGGAATGACAGCCGTCGGGAGCGCTGCCTCACACACCTGTTTTCCCTTAGCGGGAAACGCGCTTGTCTGCTGGGGCCACCATGTCAGGCACCGTGGACGAGGTTCACACGACAGACGCTCAGTGTCCCTGATCCCGGAGGCCGACGCCCAAGATGCAGGCGTGGGCAGGGCGGGGTCCCGCTGAGGCCTCTCTCGTTGTGTGTGGACAGCCGTGCTCTCCCTGGGTCCTCACGGGTCATCCCTCCACGCGTGTCTGTGTCCTGATTCCCTGTTCTTACAAGGACCCCGGTCACACTGGATCAGGGCCACCCCGGTGACCCCCTTTTAACTAGTTCGCCTCTGCGAAGACCTTGTCTCTAACATCCATGTTCTGAGCTGTAGCGGGGAGCTGTCGTGTCAGTGTGCAGCCAGGCACCCCAGCTGCTCGTCCACGAACCCAGCAACCTCACACCCGCTACCTGGGACTGCTTCTTGACGTGCGTGGGTTCCAGAAGGCTGCAGAGCTCACCCGTGCTGCGTGTCTCGGACGCCGTGAGGCCCCTGCGCCTCCCTCTGCGTCTCCCGCCTGTGTGACAGTCGTCTGCATTTATCATGAGTGTGGTTGTGTGCCCCCCCTTAGGGCGGAAGATTCCCAGGGCAGAGGCAGTCCGTCCCGCTCACTGCCACACTCGCAGTGCCTCGATGTGTGTCTGCACGCAGTGCGTGCTCTGAGTGTGCCCTGAACGTACAGGGAAGGCGCCGGGTGCCCCAGGGCAGTGGAAACAGTGTCTGCTGTAATATAGTGTCTGGGGGAATCTCAGGAAGGCCTCCTGGAGGGAGTGACCTTTCTGCTGACAGCTCACAGGATAAGTAGGAGTTAGTTGGCCAGAAAGGTACGGGAAGGGTATTCCAAGCAGAGGGAACAGCATGTGCAGAGTCCTGGAGTGGGGAGGCCAGATGGAGGAGCTGAAAGATACAGAGTCTGCTGGAGTAGAGCAGCTGAGGGACGACGGCTGGATGGAACATGACCTTCGGGGGTCACACGGGGTGGGAACATTCAGAGCCTGGCAAGCTAGCTGCTGGGTTTGGGACCCATCCACACTTCTGTCTGTCTGACCTTGCAGCTTACCCTGCCAGGTGCAGGCTGCACACACACCCAGGGTCCAAGGACCAGAGCCTCCTCCTGTCCCCCCTCTGGTGCTGGGGACATGTCCTTCATCCATTTTCAAAAAATTCTTTTTCCCCTTTCCATGTAGCTGGAAGGCCTCGAGTAGGCCTTCTAAGGCAATACAGCACAGTTAGCAGTATTTTTTAGGTGTTTCCAAATTTTAGCACTTTAAAAGCATAAATATTTAAAGAAGTCCACCATTTGCCTCATCGATGAAAGCCTCAGAGATGTATTCTTAGATCATTTCCTAAAAATCAGCAGACCGCACAATGCTGACTCATTCCTGCGGTGTTCACGCACCTCAGAGCTTCAGTAGATGGCCACGATAGCACAGTTGTAAGCAGAAATGTTGCTCTGGGAGATATTTTTACTGGGGATTGGTGTCCACCCATCCATCCATTGGTTCATAAATGTATCCATTCATCCGTCATCCATCTGTGCATCCAACCATCCACCCACCAGCCCACCCACACACCCATCCACTCATCTGTCCAACCATCCGTCCATCCACACATCTGTCTGTTCATCCATCCATCCATCCATCCATCCACCCATCCACCCATCTATCTATCCATCCATCCATCTATCTGCCCACCCACCCACACATCCATGCACCCACCCAGCCATCCTTTCATTCACAGTAGACACTATGGTCTCACTGGAGAACAACACAAGTCCTTGCCCTCAGAGAGTTCACAGTCTAGTGGGGGAGACAGATGGCAGGTAGCAGTATTTCATTTCTTTCCAAGATGGATACGTGAAGTGAAGGAAAAAGCAGGTGCTTTGAGAGTTTACCAGCTTGGGGTCACGAAAACCTTTGCAAGGATAAAACATGGTTAAGCTGGATCCTGAAGGACCGGTAGGAGTTTGCCAGGCAAAAAGGTGCAAAAGTGTTTTAGGCAGAGGGACCAGTAAGTGCAAAGGCCCTGAGGCAAGAAGGTCCTTGGCATGTTCAAACAGCTGAAACAAAGAGTAGCTGTGGCCACGTGGTCCAAAGCTGGAGAGGCCAATGGGGGCTCCATCATGCTGAGCCTTCCAGACCACACCGTGAATTTGATCTTAAGAGCAGATGGGAAGCCAGAGAAGAATTGCAAACAGAAGAGGATTGTGACCAGATCTGCCTTTTAAATCAAGTTTGAATCAAATATGCCACGCATGGAGAAAAGTACACACATCTGGGTGCACGCACAGGGGGCAGCTTGGGCCATTATAACAAAACACTGTCGACCGGGCAGCTTGAACAACACGCATTTCTTGTCTCCAAATCCCAGAGACCCGAGTCCGAGATCCAGGTGCACAGGGCTGGGTGTCTGGTGAGGCCTCTCTCGCAGACGTCCGCCTCCCGCCGGGTCCTCACATGGCCTTCCTCCACGCATGCTCCCAGAGGGAACTCTGGCGTCTCTCCCTCTTCTTGCAAGGACGGCTGTCCTTAGGACTAGGGCCCAATGCTTTTCACCTCAGTTAGACTTACTTTCTTCCTGAAAGACTCTTACCTCCAAACGCAGTCGCCTTGGGGGTGGGCGCGTCGGCCTGTGAATCTCGGGGGACCAGATTCAGTCCATAGCAGGACAGCCCAGTGGAGTTTCACAAAATGAGCATGCCCCTGTGACTGGCACTCAGATAAAGGACAGGCATGTGACGCCTCTTCCTGACCCCTTCCAGCCACCGCTGCCCCCAAACCGAGCCTTCCCGCGCCGCGGAGAGGCTTTTGAACTGGATACCCATGGAACCGTGCGGCACCCCCTCTGGTGTCTGGCTTTCCCGTCATGTCCGTGCGCCCCTGTTGCTCAGTGCCATTAAATTCATTCATGTCGTTGGTGCACGGCGCCGTTGTGCGTTCCAGCACCGCCTGCCCGTCCTGCCGCCACGGCACGTGCCCTGCTGGGGCCATCGGGAGCCGCGCTGTCTGGTCGTGCCTGTGTGGCTCCTTTGGTGAACGCGGGGCGACGTGTCCGGCAGGTGCACACCCGGGAGTAGAACCGCTGGGTCGCGGACCAGCACAGGAGGAGCACAAGTGCGTTATGCCTTGCCTCTTTCCAAAATCACTGTATCTGCGCCGTAAGAAGGTTCCAGATGCTCCACGCCCTCGCCACCTAGTTGCCTTCTTAAGATCACTTTGGCGACCTCATGGGGAACAGGCGGCCGGGGTGGAGAGGCCAGAGTTGGGGCTGATCTGGGAATCCGGAGGAGACGGGGTGGTGGCCGAGGGGACCCAGACACGTGGGCTGACGGCAGTTTGCAAGCCTCGTGTCCCTGGCTCCGCGTGCCTAATTCCAGAGCGGCCCCGCTGCCGTGGAGAGGCGTGAGCTGCTCTCCGTCTCTGGTACGTTTTCGCTGTCCGCTCCTGGAGCCGTTGGTGGGGTTTTGTTGTTGTTGGGACTGTTTTCTGAAAAGTCTTAAAATCCTCAAGCCAAGGAGAAAACGCAGGTTAAAGGCCAGTGAGTTAATTTCTTGGAAATTTTTTTCCCGTCCTGTTTGGCCCAATTGCTAGATATTGATGTATTGAAGACTTACCAAGGGCAAAGCATTTTTTGAGAATCCAGGGGACTGAAATGCCCCCTGCCCTCAGGGGTGCTATAATCCAGAGGGGCGCCAGGACGTGGCCCCTCCAAGTCCAGAAGCGTTTCTGTGTGTGCCTACCTACTGCCCCCGAGGGAGAAGACTGTGTTCTTGGAGCTTCTGGGGATGGATGGGGCCTCACTCGCTGCCCCTTGTGCTGAGCCCGCTGTGGCTCTGGCTCCTGGCAGTGCCTGGCCACGGCTCCCTGCACGGCTTCCAGGGCTGCCCAGACAGCGATCGCTGTCCTTGCTCAAGCTCTGTCTCCCCGACCCCGCTGACCTCCACCAGAGCTCGCTGCCTCTGCCTCCGGCTTATCACCAGGAAAGATCAGCGTGTCGGCGGCTTGCGATGGTCCTGAGCACCAGGACACAGGACCTGGAAGAGGGAACAAGGCAGGGGCCAGACCACCCCACCGAGCTCAGGAGACATGTCCACGGCCGCATAGCCGAGAGGACCCTTCCAATGACAGGTGGCCCCCTGTCCCTTCCTGTGAGGTGGAAGGAGGATGACAGAATGTCACCTTGGAGCTGTCTGCTCTCATGATAATGTGCAGTGCAGCGTATGCATGGCTCTATTTCACGGCCCCTCCAATTTACATTTTAGCAAAAATAAGATGAAGTCAAGGGGAGTGCTCTGGGGAGCAGTGAGTGATAGAAAATTGCAATTGTCTGTCTGTGCCTTTGCCCCTGGATTTGGAGAGGAAGGGAGGAGGAGGTGGTCTGAGCCTCCGTCCCTCTGCCCTATTTCAGTGGCTTGATTTCTCATGAAGGTGGAGGCAGATTCAGGATGCCGAGGGTGGAAAATGGTACAAGAGAGAGGAAACTAGGGCGCTCTCGGGCCCTGGCCTGCTACCTCCTGCCCGGAGCTCCCGGGAGAGCAGGCTGCCTGTAGACGGCAGCCTCGCCTGTCTTCCTGGACGGTTTTGTGCCTAGGCCGCCAGCCCTGCAGAATGGGAGGGGGGGGGGCAAGGCCCAGACCAGGCGGGCTGTGCCCTGGACCCCGCGGGCAAAGGAGAAATGGAAGGGGTCAGCTTCTGGCTTCCTGCATGTTCTCTTAGTAGTCAGGCCACTTCCTGGCCACCCACCCCAGGGCCACCCCCTGCCCCCCAAGCACCTTACACTGCTTTCTCACTGCCTCTCAGACTACAGACCTTATTTCCCACCTTTCTTCGCCCATGCGATGCAAGCCACTGCGGGCAAGGGTTTTTGTCTGCTGGGTTCAGTGCCTGTTCGCTAGAAAGATGCCTGGCCCATCTTCCAAGCCCATCAAGCCCCCCTCTGGTGAGCTGACCTGTCCACAGTACGTCTTAGGGCGGGACGCAGGCGGGGGCCTCGCTGGCCGTATGAAGGCCGAGCGCCCGACCGTGTTCTCTTTGCTGTTTTGTCTCGCCCACCCCAGCAGCGCAGCACAACCCCCACGCAGTGAGTCATAAAAGCAAACTCTTGGGGGCCGAAGGAGATTCTTTGAGAGCTCTGAGTGTGTTTCCTATTTCAATGAAGGCTTTCCACCTAAGAGCGTGCGCCTGCGCCCCAGCGGCCCCAGGTGCTCGCCGGGTGCCCTGATCCTTCACCTCCTTCGAGAAATGCCAGCTCCAGGACGCACGCCGTGGCACCGGGCCGGCTGCGCCCTGTGCGGGTCCGCCCCAAAGCGAAGATGCAGGGTTCTGCCCACGGAATCGTTCAGTGCTGTTGCGTGGCATTGTGTGCGTGTGTGGCAGGGAGACCTGTCCTCGCCTGGTGGGAGCCGGGACGGCTTCCTGGAGGAGGTGTGCCATTGCCATTCATGCACTGATTCATTCATTGGACGAACACTGAGAGCCTATTCAGAGACAGACCTCCGCAAGCTTGTGCAGCAGACATTAAGCAGGGATCGAAACAGTGTGCCCATTCTCATGCACTGTGAGAAGCGGAGGACAAAAAGAAGACTCCCCGCCACCCACCCGCCCACAGGCTTAAGTTGTGAGGAGTGTCCTGCAAGAAAATAAAGCACGGACACCATTACTTTCAAGGAGCAGAACCGCAGCGGTCCAGCGGGAAAGGGCTCATTCTTTCACCACCACCCACCCCCGCCCCACTGCTCCTTCAGACGTGCTCTGGGTGTGCTGGAGCCCAGCTCACACCTGTCCCACAAGCCAGAGGTGTGTATCCCTGTCCATCTCGGCATTCAGTGACCTCGCACCGGCAGCAGGGACCCAGCTGTGGCAGGTGGGGATACGTAGAGCACAGCACAGCAACAGCGAACACTTCAATTCGGTCTGATGCGTTGTTTCCACCCACCACTATGTGGAGCCGGGGCCTCCCAGCCCCGGGTAATTCTAGAGCAGCCCCCACGACTTTCTGGTCGCTGTCCTAATAAAAGCTTTCCCAGCCATGTTTAGTCACAGAAACTGGTCTCGGGAGGATAACTCGAATGTCCAGTCCCATGTAAGACTTCGCGTAAAACCTGTTTTCTTCCACCAGCCGGCCGGCCTCGGGCTGGAGAACTGGGTGTGGGGAGGGGTGCAGCTGCCTTCTCTCCCTCCCTTCCCACATCCCTTCTCCCCTTCTCCCTACCCCACCCTGGGCCCCAGGAACCCCCAGGACTGGGGTGAGCCGGGTGGGGGGCGTCGCCCATCTGAACTTATATCTCCAGGCCAGGGTGCATGTTGGAAGCTGACTCTTTTGAGGATACTTTCATGGGTTTTGTAGATGCGGTTGTAATGAAAACATCCCAGTTGGACCCCACCCCCCACCCCCAAGCGTCTACCGCGGATAGTAACACACGGGGCCCTTCACTCTGGGAAGGCTCCCTCCCCAGGGCCCACTTCCCGTCCCCGGGAACCTGACCCCCTTGTCCCCTCTGCTCCCGTGTTCCCACTATTAGTGGGGGACAGTCCCCACTCAGCAAAGCCAGTTTCTAAGTGCAAGTTGGTCACCGCAAGCCCCCCGAGACTCCTTGAGTCTCCCCTGAGCCTCGGGCAAGGAGAGGCACCTCTCACTCGTCAGCTTTCTCCCAAGAAACACTCTCTCCCTGTTCACTGTACCTTCATCTCTCTTGCAGCCCTGAGTTGGTGTCCAGCTCGGGGTCACCAAACTGGGGCTGGTCACCTTCTCGGCAAGGGTCACTAGCCTCTATCAGAACTAGCCACCCAAACAGATGATTCTCCACGCAGGAAAAGAAGGCAGGAGGTGTCTCTCCTAGAAAAACGTGCTAACTCGTTAATACGCTTGGGGGTGATTTTTGCGAATGCTAGTAACTGCTCGTTAATATTAGGAGGCATTCCTCGAGCTGGGCGTCGCGCTGAGTGCACCCCTTACAAACGTGTCTTGCGTTAACACCAGGGGGTTCACACCCATGGGGATCACTGTTTATTTTTCGGAGAAGTAAGATGACTCGCCCAAGCTCACTTGGCTGCTAAGAGGGAGCAGGATTCAAACCCTGATCTTTCTGATTCTCAAGTCAGTGCTTATCCTCACCGCGTCGCCATAGAATTATGCAGAAAAGAAAAAAACCCTGATCTGCGAAAAGATCAAGAAAGATGAGGGGACTTTCAAATGTGCCAAATGCCGTTGTCTCACTCGGGGCCAGGGCTCTGGGCTTCGATGGGCATTTCAAGTGTCCGTGTGCCCCAGCTGGCCCGGCCGTGGGCAAGGCCCTGTGGTCCTTGCCAGGTGCTGTTTTGACCTATATTTTCACCCCTCCTCCCTGTTTCTTTTTTAAGCTTTATATAAATTTCAGTTTTTAGAAAAAGGAGGGTTTTTTTTTTTTTGGCTCTATCAGAAGAGATTAAACAGAGGCAGAATGGAAAATAAAGTATATTTTAAAATAAACCAACCGCTTGGTTCACATTCTCCCCCGGAACCTCTGTCCATTTAAAGCAGCGTCATTATTTTTAATGTGTCCACTTCCTCAGCCCGCTCCCTCGCTTTTCCCATGTTGATCGGTGGAGAAATCCCAGAGTGAGATTTATTAAGTGTGGGCCAGTGGCCGGGCGAGGCTTCAGGAGCCGGGCTCTTGCCCAGGAGGGCTCCAGGGATGCGGGGTGGGAGCCCATAAAATCGTGACCCCGCGCCCTGCAGGCTGTCCTGCCCCGGCCGGCCGGTGGAGCCCCGCCGCTTCCCACCCCGTTGACATGGAAAGGCAGGAGCGTGTGAACCGGATCCCAAAGAGCGCTCAGAGTATTTTAAACCCGAGTTGCCATCACATGGGAGCTCTTTGCCCCAAAGACGGGAATGTCAAAAGCACAAACACAAACACGGGGAGACGGAACGGAGAGCAGGTGTGTTGCTCTGTGCTCCTAACAACCCAAACTGAGAGAACACTGCTTCTCCCCGGAAAGTCTCCTCCTCCTTCTCTCTCCACTTCCTGGCCCTTTGACGTTTCCTTTTGTGGCAGAACATCCAGAGAAAAACAAGGCTTTCCGAGACTGGTGGGTGGATGGCCCGGTGGGGGGCAGGGGCGAGACACCCGCTTGCCCTCTGGGGCCCATTCAGATGTGCTCATCGTCTCCCTCAGCCTCTCTGTTTTAACTAAAAGACGATTCTTCAGTTAAAAAACAAAACCAAACCAAACCCCATGAGGGTAGGGACTTGGTCTGGCCTCCTAGGGGGCTGTTCCTGTATCCCCAGCACCCATAACAGAGCCTGGCACACAGTAGGTGCTCAGTAAACACTCAGGGGTGCACAAATGTGTGAGTGCGTGAACAGCAGGACCCTCTCTTCCCATTCCCCCCCCACGCTGGGACCCGCTTGCACTTAGAGGGTGCAGCGGCCGGAAGAGTGGCCTCCCAAAGGGGCCCACGTCCTAACCCCTAGAACCTGAGAAAATCTTACGTCTGCGTGTCAAAGAGACACTAAGGTTGCAGGTGGAATGAACGTTGCTCTGCAGCTGACCTTGAGAGGGGGACATTATTCCTAATGATGCAAGTGGCCTCACGGGGCCTTAACAGTGGAAGAGGGAGGCGGGCAAGTCAGAGCCAGAGGAGACAGGAGGCAGAGGTCACGGTGACCATGGAGGAGGTGCCCCAAGCAGAGAGCTGTAGGTGGCTTCTAGAAGCTGGAACAGGCAAGGAGATGGTGTCCCCTTGAGCCCCCAGAAAGAACACGGTCCTGCCAAGCCTTGATGTGGCCCAGTGGGACCCGTTTCAGACTTCTGACTTCCAGAATTGGAGGATATTGAATGTGTGTTGTTTTTAGCCATGAAGTTTCTGGTGACTTATTACAGCAGTCCCGGGAAACTCAATAGGAATTGGGGGCAAGGGGTTCCAAGGCTCCATAGTCCTGCATCTTTCGGGGCTGATTTCCCACACCAGGAGTACGGCAGCTGCAGCCCCTGGCCTCTGGAGCTGAATGGCTTGGGGAGCCTGGATTAGACCAAGTGGAGTCAATTGCTTCATTACACGTCTTGTTGGATCCTGCGATACGCGAGGGATGCCTGGAAGGAAGGGGTGCAGTGCAGCCTTTCCCGAACTGGGGGGGGGGGGCGGCGCACAGGGATCACTTTGTTTTCCTCCAGGGGTGGGAATGGACCCAGCACTGAGCTGGCCCGGTCGCTGCCAGCGTCCAGGCTTAGGGAGCTTGGCTTTCATTCTGTTCCGGTTTCAGAGTCACTGACTCGCGCCCAGACTGCAAGACGACCCATCTGGGAAGATCTGTTTATTTTAAGAAATGCCAAATATTTAAACCATCACTAAATGGCTTAAAATAATAAAGGCTCTGTTAATGAACTCATGTAGAACTTTCCTTCCCAGAATCTGCATAGGAGTATGTGTCTGTCCGGGGCCATCTGGGGGTATCCTAGAGGAAGGCAAGGAAGAAAACTGGCCTGTGGTTAAAATGTGTGCTTTAAATTTGGGGGAGTTCACAGACAGACCCTGAACAAGAGAATGCAGGTGGTTCAGTGTAACTCGCTCAGGAGCAATTGGGTTATAAGTGACAGAAAACCCAGCCAGCTTCAGGCATAGCTGGATCCAGGGGCTCAGTATCTCCAGAGTTCCATCTCTCTCCATCTCGTGGCTCCACTGTTCCTTGGGCTGGGCCCACCCTCCGGCAGACTCTCTCTTGGTGGCCAGATGACAGGTACACCTTCTCTTTTCTGCCCTTTGCAGCCCCAGGGGACAGAGAGTACTTGTCCCCGGGCTCTCCAACCAAGGGTTCCAAGGTTCGGTCTGATTGTCCTAATATGGGTCTGTGACCATCCCTAGGTGAGTCACCATGGCCCAGGGCATGCTGAGCTGTGACTGACCTGAAGCAGAGCCGGTGGCTACTTCTAGAGCCAGGAGGGACCCACTGCTTCTGAACGTTGTGCACTAAGAGAGGATGCCGGTCGTTCCTCAAGGAAAACCAGAGAGCCAAAGCAAAAGTCAGGAATGGAGGCAGGGCAGAGGACCTTCACGTTGTGGCGGGGCTGCCCCATAGAGAATAGCTCTTCTTCAAGGGGTTCCTCAGTGAAACTCAGTGAAAAATCCACAGTGGCCAAGACGTCTCACACCTGACAGGCTTGACGCTGTGCCGAAAGTGTCATCTGCTTTAATTCTTGCAACAGTTCTGGGAGGTCAGGGCTCATGGCCCTCTTCCCAGTTCACAGAGGAGGAAACTGAGGCTCAGAAACCACGTTCTGAGCCAGGACCCCAGGTTCTTAGCCACCACCACTGCCAGCACCTTGTCCGAGCTGTGTCTGTCCGGGATGGTGCACAGAAACCCAGGCTGGGCTGACGGCAGCATCAGGGCTGGGTGTGCCTGTGGCCAGAGCTGCCTCCACTGCAGAGGAAGTCCTAGCCTGAGCAGGTTCTCTTGGGTCACATGTGGACGGACTTGTCTGCAGCTCCCGCTGACTGTGAGCTCTTGAAGCAGAGACCAGAAGGGGCCAGCAGCGACCCACACAGGCATTCAGAGGTCAGCAGGCAGGGGACAGGCCACTGCAGGGACTCGGCATTGGGCTCCCATGAGAGGGAAAGGCATCAGATAGTCTCAGTTGGAGGGGAAAAGACAGGTAGCTAAAATAAAGGTTTCTGAGGGTCTGTTCAGGGAACCAGACAGGCCAGAGTGGTATTTCAGAGCCCAGCTTTGGCTTCAGATTGCAGTTCCATACCCAGCTCTTTTCCTCATCAGCTGGATGACCTTAAGCAAGTGACTTCATCTCTCTGAGCCTCAGGCTCCTCATCCAAACAAGGGCGTGTGACAGAATATCCAGCCTGTAAGGTGGTGGCGAGGATTAAACATCCAAAATCTTAGCACCGTTTCTGACATGAAGGAAGGACTTGATATCTGCCGGGATGAGGGTACTGATGATGGTGGTGGTGGTGATGGCGATGATGGTGGTGGTCATGATGGTGATGGTGGTCATGATGGTGATGATGATGCTGGTGTGATAGTGATGGAGGTGGTGGTGGTGATGGTGGTGTTGATAGTGTTATGATGGTGGTGATGACTATGATGGTGATGGTGGTGATGATGATGGTTATGGTGGTGGTGGTGATGGTGGTGGTGATGGTGGTGATGGTGTGATAGTGATGGAGGTGGTGGTGGTAATGATGGTGATGGTGGTGATGATAATGGTTATGATGGTGATGGTGATGGTGGTGGTAATGGTGATGATGGTGGTGGTGATGGTGGTTGTGATGGTGATGGTGACAGTGATGATGGTGACGGTGATGATGATGGTGATGATGGTGATGGTGGTGGTGATGGTGGTGATGATGATGATGACGATGATGATGGTGATGGTGGTCATGATGGTGATGATGATGATGCTGGTGTGATAGTGATGGAGGTGGTGGTGGTGATGGTGGTGTTGATAGTGTTATGATGGTGGTGATGACTATGATGGTGATGGTGGTGATGATGATGGTTATGATGGTGATGGTAGTGGTGGTGGTGGTGATGGTGGTGATGGTGTGATAGTGATGGAGGTGGTGGTGGTGATGATGGTGGTGTTGATGGTGTTATGATGGTGGTGGTGATGATGATGATGGTGGTGGCAGTGGTGATGGTGATACTGACAGTGATGATGCTGATATTAGTGATGATGAAGGTGGGCAGTCTGACATCTCCAAGTGTGATAGCAACACCCCCAATTGCACCCCCATTGGACACTGTCCATGTGCTTTTACTGCTTTGTGTTTCTCCACAGCCCTCATCGCTTCCAGACAAATCACATAACAAGTGATTTGCACTCTGTCTCCACCACTGACTTGTAAGCCACACGGAGGTGGGAACTCCTTCCTCAGCACATAAAACAGGGCCTTGCACATAGTAGGACCACAGTTTATAATGCATCGATAGCAGTTGCCGTTTCTGTGCCTGGAAGGAGCGACGCAGAGAGATCTGGGCAGGATGCACCGCTAAGGTCCACCTGCAGGGGATGCTTGGATGCAGATGAACTTCTCATTAGGGGAAGAGGAATAAACGCTCACCTTTAGTTCAAAGTGGTGAAACTCCCACCGCTGCTGCACATTTTTAAAGCGCCGTCGTAGGCACGCCGTGAAAATCCTCGTCTCTGTACCGTGTCATTTTGGCATTTGTGTTATTTTAAATCATCTGTGTTTGAACCCCTGTGTTTTTCATTTGTATTTAAAATAATTAAGTTAAATACACCCATGGAGTTAAAAAAAAAGTAGAAAGTACTTTACTTTCTTAAAAAATAGATTATTTCATGGTGAGCTCAAGTATTACCAATTTCCCTCAGAAGAAACGTCTGAATGAACAACAACCCTGTTTATCAAAGGTAGACTGGTGTGTTTTAAAACCTGTTGGGTGTAAAAATGAAGTGTCTTTAAAAGGCAGATCTGCCACATTTCAACTTTAATGACCTTTGGAAACTAACAGGCTGTGCCTGCAGTTCAGTGTTTATGTTATGGGTGCCTTGTAGGTCCATTCTCCTCCCAGTCCAGCCACGACCCTTCTCTTTCCTCATTTCCAAAATGCTGAGCTAGGATTAAGGGCAGGTGTGCGTGCCCTGAGTCCATGCGCATGCGGGCGTGTGCGTGCATGGCATGTGTGTGTGTGTGTGTGTGTGTGTGCAGGGGTTCTGTGTCCCAGGGCAGGTGGAACCCAGCAGGCTGCCCCCACTTCTTTGCCTTAGTTTAGGTTGTTTCAGAAGTTTGCAAGATACAGGAGGATCCAGAATTTCATCCAGTCAAAAATCCTTCCTTGGTGCAGCGATGTTTAAAGAAGAGGTTGATTGTGAGGCATTTGATTTTGTTCCCCCACCAGACGAACACATGCTGTGGGCCCAGGGCCTTCCCGTCCATGCAGGCTCCAAGTTTTGCAAAGGCAAGCCAGCACTGCCTCTCGCCGGGAGCCCCCAGGGGGCCATAGCGTGGGGCGTGATGCATGCAAGGCGGCGATGCTGGATTCTGGCAGATGGGGGAGCGGGAGGAGCACCTCCCACGCAGTGTATGTCCCCCTCCAAATTCACAGGGTAGGTGGTCGCCCCACTGCACGCAGTCTGCTGGCTTGTAATGGGAAGTCAACACCATGAGCCGGACCCAGGGGGTCAGCCTCCACTCGAAGGTGGGAAGAGGGGTCACCCAGGGGCCAACAAATGGGGAAAAGTGTGTATCCGCAGCCCTCAGCAGCTTCTCCTGTTGTCTGTCCTCTATGTGTCCATGGCTCATGGGCCCAAACCCTATGGCAGGGCTTCCTAGAGCCAAGAGCCCGCTGGAGCTGCTGCCGGGATGGGGTGCGGCCTCCCCCATCTCTCCCAGCTCACAGTACTGACCGTGTCAGTGATTTGTGACTTGCTGATAAGGGTCAAACTGTGAAGACTGCAGGTTACGGCACAGGCCTCCGAGAGGGTCTCCGGGTGCTCCTGCTGGGACTGTGGACTGGCTTCCTGTGGCCGCCGGGACTAATGACCACAAATGGATGGCTTCAGCCGCCAGAAATCTATTCTCTCACTGTTTTGGAGGCCAGAGCCCCAAAGCAAGGTGTCTGTAGGGCCGTGCTCCCTCGGGACCTTGGAGGGCAGAGAAGTCCCTCCTCGCCGAAGGACCCAGAAAGTTTCACGGGCCCTTGGTGCCTGCTGGTTGCAGGGGTAGGGGGAGGCAAACATGGGCAGAGCCTGCGGTTAGCTCAGGCACCACCACGCCAGGAGGGAGAGTCAGCTTCCCCCCTGTCCTGATCAATGCACTGTAGAAAACCAACATCAATTAGGCATCTTATAAAAGGAAAGGGGAGGAATCACGCAGGGGTTTCTGTCCACCCCGTCGGCATTTCTTTTGTCGTCTCAGCCACGAGGTGGGGCGGCCTCCGGCGGGGAGAGGGGCTGCCCAACCACTGCCTCTAAGGACAGACCTGGACAGAGGTTGCGTATTGAAGGGGGGAAATTCGAGAAGACGAACGGGGCAAAGATGTTCTTTCCAAATTGTGCACAGAAAAAAGTTGCGTTTTGGCACAGCGATTATTTAAAATATTGGGTCTTTTGCATCTAATAGGGTGTAAATTCAAAGAGGCGGGGGCAGAGCCAGGGGCATCCAAGCAGTGGGCGGTGGCTCTGGGGTCCAGCAGAGAATGGGACCGCTGGTCAGCCCTTGCGGAATTGACAAATGTATCATTCGCACCATATCCCAGAGCTGGAAGGGGCAGGACAACAGGATCTAGAGGCCTTTCTCACCTGAACGGCCTGATGTGAGACCTTTGGGGGGACTGATGGCCAGGGACCCAGCCGGGCTGGACCCCATGGGTGAGCCTCCTCACTCTCCCTGTTCCCAAGCAAGCCGTGCACAGAGGGGTCCCGCTTTCTGGCCAGCCAGGGCTGTGCCCCCCGCAGAGCTGTCTGGCAGTGGGATGGGAGCAAGTGTATTAGGCCCAGGAAAACGTGAGGCTGGTGTCCACTTCCTGTGTATTTTGTCCCCAGCTAACAGCCGGACTGTAGTTACAACACCCAAGGGCTGAGTATGGGAAGGGAAGAGCGAGGGGCAAGTCCTTCTGCCACTTGGGACATATTTACGGATTATGACCCTGCTGTGGGAGTGTCCTGGGGTGCCCATGACAAAAGACCACAAACTGGAGGCTTAAACCAGCAGGCATTTATTCTCTTGTAGTTCTGGGGGTCAGAAGTCCAAAATCAAGGTGTTGACAGAGCCAGGCTGCCCCTGAAGGCTCCGGGAGAGGATTCTTCCCGCCTCTTCCAGCTTCTGGGGGCTCCAGTCACCGCTGAGCTTGAGGCCTCATCCCCCAGCCTCTGCCCCTGTGGTCACATTGCTTTCTCCTCTTCTCCTGTGTCTGTCCTCTGCGTGTCTCTTAAAAGGGCACCTGTCATTGGAGTGGGGCCACCTGAATAATCTAGGGTGATCTTATCTAGAGATCCATCACTTACTTATATCCCTAAATTACATCCCTTATTTCAAGTAAGTCCGTGTTCATAGGTTGCAGGGGTTAGGGTGCGGACATATCTTTTTTTTTTAATTTATTTTTAGAGAGAGAGAGAGAGCATGCAAGAATGGGGGGGAGGGGCAGAGGGAGAGGGAGAGAGAATCTCAAGTGGACTCCCCGCTGAGTGTGAAGTCCAGTGCAGGGTTTGATCCCAGGACCCTGAAGTCACGACCTGAGCCAAAGCCAAGGGTTGGTTGCTCAACCGACTGAGCCACCCAGGCATCCCAAGGATGTGGACATACCTTTTGGAATCACCGTTCAAGCCACGCCCCCCTGCCAACTGGTACATGAGGCACAGTCTGGGACTCTCCGTCTTGGGGATGAACCCAGAAAGGGCTGAGGACCCTTGCCCCCTCCTACAGCAGCTCTGACATTTGAGTGCACTTAGTTTCTGATGTGTTGTTTCTCCCAGAGGCCGGGGCCATGCCTTAGGTGTGCTGGTATCCCGGCATCTAATGCAGCGATTGGTGATTTGCTGGTGTTAAATATCTGTTCAGTGAATAAGTGAATGAGCAAATGAATGACTTGTAAGACTCCTTCTCTCCCTCATCTGTCACCCTAAGTCCTGCCATCCTACCTGGGAAGCAGCCCCAGCTTCACAGGTGTCCTGAGGGTGGCACCGGGTGTCCTGCCCTGACATGTGTCCAGCATAGGCATCTGGGTCTACGTGGCTCCCGCCGATGGTGATGTGCGCAAAAGGGGAGGGAAGTCTGGGAGACGTGCCTGCGGGACACTCTGGCGGAGCCGTCAGGAAGGTCTTGAGAAGGAGAGGTGTGGAGCTGGAGAAGAATTAGGATGTGGGAGTAATTAACATACAGGGGCGGCAAGGACAATGGGTGAGACATGGTTGCCCAGAAAGAACGTGCAAAATGAGGGGGGAGGGGCCAGTCCTGGGAACACCCATATTTGGAAAGCGGGCAGGAGAGAAGGAGCCACACTTATTTTATTGGGTGGCCCAGTGGGAGGAGTGAGTCTTCCAGGGTCACACAAGCATGGCTGAAACCCACCTCCACTGTGTGTTAGCTGGGGAAGTTACCCAGCCTCTCTGAGCCTCAGTTTTGGCTTCGAAAAAGGCTTTTGGAAGACTTGAAATAATATGTCCAAAGCGTGTATTGAAGCAGTTGCCAGATAGCACAAGAACACTAGCTAATGTCTGCTGAGTGCTCATGAGGGCCTGGGCTCCGTGTATCATAATCCAACACTCACATCGACCTTGGGGGGAGCACAATTCCTTCGACTGGCCAGTGAGGACACTGGACAGTTAAGAATGGTTAAAAAACTTGTCTACAGCCACAGAGCTCATTCCGTGGCAGAGTGTTGGATTTCAGCCCTGGGAGAAAGCAGGGAGCTGTTCTCTGCAGAGAAGCAGAGAGGCAGGTAAGAATGGGGATGTAATGTGCCTGCTGGCACAGCCACTCAGAGTCTGGCTAAAGGCCCTGGACTGTGGAAGCGTATTCTGGTGACAGTGGAACATGCAAGGACTCAGGACCATGTTCCATCCAGACGGTCAGGAGAAGTGAGCAGAGCTGCCTTGAAAGATTGTGAAGAACAGTGCTATGAATGAGTTGTGAGATTCTACAGGCCTCAGAGAGCAGAACACAGCAAAGCAAGAGAGAGCTATAAAGAAGCAGTCCGCAAATATTTAATTGAACAGAGAAAGAACTTTCTAAACATCACGATGGTAGGGGCTCGGTCGGTGGAGGGGGGACATCTGCAAAGTACATTCGAGTCTTTGGCCAAGTGCCGATCTGCCCAGACACGAGACAAAACTACCCAAGGCTGGGGCAAAAACCCACCAGAAAGCACCTCTGAGAACTCACGGGTGTCGGGGAATAGCTCATGCTCCCTGCAGCTGAAGTGGGGGATCCCGTGATGTGTGGGGCATCACACAGCAGGGTTGTCTGTAGGTGTCACCTGGATTCAAGGCTGCTTTGCACCTGCACTACGAAAGCACAGGAGCAAACCCTGAAAATATTAAAGTGATTCCAAGCAACTTTACTGCATACCAGAACAGAGCATAATGCTAATTAAAGGAATAAGCAACAAAATCCAGCACCCAACAATATAAAAATGCAAAGTTACCAAGCAAGCAGAGAAGGAGGAAAATATGATGCATCACTAGGAGAGAGAGAAAAAAAAATCAATCAATAGAAACAGACCCAGAAGTGGTAAAATGATGAGGTAAGAGGATTAGAATGTTCAAACAGCAATTAACAATATGCTCTGTGTACTCAAGAAAGCAGAAGGAACCATGAACAGATGAGGAATAGAACAAAAGATATAAAAATGACCCCAATGGAACGTCTGTGGTTAGAAAACATGCAGATTGGGATTAACAACAAATAAGACACCATGGAAGAAAAGATAAATGACATTGAAGATGTACCGATAGAAACTCTTTAAAGCACAGAGGGGAAAGATGGGGGAAAATACACAGAATATCCGTGACTTGGGGGGTGATATCAGGTGTTCCCACGTACATGTAGTGGAAGCCCAAGAAATAGAGGGGAAGGGGACAGAAAAACCATTTGAAGAAATAATGACCAGGAAGTTTCTCTTATGGGTATAAGCCACAAGCCCGCAGATCTACAAAGTTAACAAGCCCCAAGCAGAAAAAACGTGAGGACACACACTAAGGCACATCGTCATCAAACCACTGAAGACAAGTGGTAAAGAGAAAATCTTAAAAGCAGCCAGAGAAAAAGGACATGGTGTGTGCAAAGAGGAACAAAGAGTTAGTAGACTTGTCACCAAAACATACGCTTTCAAGAGACAGTGGGGTGACATCTATAAAGTATTGAAAAAAATTGCCAACCTACGGTCTACACCCAGCAACAATATATTTCAAAATGAAGGTGAAATAAAAACATTTTCAGAGTAACAAATCCTAGAGAGAGTGTTTACTGGCAAACCTGTACCCCAAGAAATGATGGAGGAAGTTCTTCAAGCAAAAGGAAAGTGATAACAGATGAAATTCAGAAACACATGAAGAGTGCCATGATTTACAAATAATTACCAGTATGTGGATTAATATAAGAAAATTTTCTCATTTTAAAAATCTCCTTGGAAGATAATTGACTGTTATAGCAAAAAAAGGATAGTAGCATATTACTGGGTTTATGATATACATGGGGGGTAAGCTGTTGGACACGGAAGCACAGAGGATGTGGGACGACGTGGAAGTATGTTGCTAAGAGGTTCTTAAACTCTACGTGAAGTGGTAGAGTAGCATTTGAGCAGAGGCTATTCTAAGTGTGCAGTGTATATTGTGAACCTAAGAGCAACCACTAGAGAAAGTGAAATAAAATAGTCATAAAATTATTAATTCACTAGCAGAGGTAAAATGAAATTATACAAACGCCCAACTAACCCAGGAAAAAGTGCACGCACACAAAACATGTAACAGGATGGTAGATTTATACCCCACGTTGACAATTACATTGCATATAAATGGTCTGTACACTCCCTTTAAAAGGCAGAGATTATCTATGTGGGTCAAAAAACAAGACCTAATTGAATGTCATGACAAAAGGGACAGAGATATAGCTTGAACTCAAGGGCTCTCACTGGCCAAGTCCAGAATGATTGGAGGATCAAGATAAATAGTATAGTAACAGGTTATAATTCTTTGAGTAACAAAGAGAGCCATGCGTCCGTGGAGGGGGAAGAGAGAGAGAGAGAGAGAGAGAGAGAGAGAGACCTTCCTTACAATTGAATATCATTAACCATTAACCATTAACACAGAAGCAGCCAACGCTAGTGTTGATAGAGTTTGATGAAGAACAGAGTATTTACACGGTCACAGGTATCTCCCCACAAACTTCCCACTGATGGTCAAGGAAAAATAGTGGCTGCTCTGTAATCTTCAGAACTGTTAAGATCAAGAATGCCGGAGAAAGGCTGGGGGACTGTTCCAGATCCGAAGAGACTTAAGAGAAGTGACATCTCAGTGCAGTGCTTGGTCGTGCATTGATTCTGACTCTGCAGGGGAGGGCGCTGGGCACAGGAGGGGGAACGTGGTGACTGGTGACTCTGGCTGGAAGGTAGGCGGGTGAACCTCGCACCAACCTTGCAGCTCATCTGTGTGTTTGAAAATAGCCAGCATTCATTTTTTTCATTGTGAAAAAGATCAACAAAACACTCACGTACTTTGGAACGGACCCTTCCTTTCCCATGAGTGACCGTTCCTCCCAAATGTGCTCTGAAAGCAGAATTTCTGGAACTGGCTGGTTGTTCCTGGACGAAGAAAGTAAATCTGGGGAATGGGGCTATTTTAGAGCAGAAGCGTCAACAGTGCTCCACCCGTCCCTAAACTTTCGTGCTGGGGACACAAGAACACCAGTGAAAGAACCATAAACATTCCAGGCCAGGCTGTGAGGGCAGATGTTCAAACACTAATCAATTGAAGGAGCTTTTTTTTTTTTTTTTAAGATTTTATTTATTTATGTGACAGAGAGAGAGAGAGACAGCCAACGAGAGAGGGAACACAGCAGGGGGAGTGGGAGAGGAAGAAGCAGGCTCCCAGCGGAGGAGCCCGATGTGGGACTCGATCCCAGAACGCCGGGATCACGCCCTGAGCCAAAGGCAGACGCTTAACGACTGCGCTACCCAGGCACCCTTGAAGGAGCTTCTAACTCACCTGGATGTGAGGTTGAACATGATTTCACACGACGGATTTTTTTTTCAATATCATGCGTGGGATTTTTTTTTTTTTAAAGATTTTATTTATTTATTTATTTGACAGAGAGAGACAGCCAGTGAGAGAGGGAACACAAGTAGGGGGAGTGGGAGAGGAAGAAGCAGGCTCCTAGCGGAGGAGCCTGATGTGGGGCTCGATCCCATAACGCCGGGATCACGCCCTGAGCCGAAGGCAGACGCCTAACCGCCGTGCCACCCAGGCGCCCCATGCGTAGGCTTTTTAAGGGAAGGTCTTTGCTTCCCACACGTCTCTCCCTTCCCGCTCCCATCGATGCAATAAGCTGTCTCCACCAGGAGCGGAGCAGCAGAGCCAGGCACCCGCTGGCTTCAGATGGGGAAGGAGACTCTTACGGGGTGCTGGACATAGAGGGGTGCAAGATGGGAAGGTTTTCGTTCATTGGGGGACTGGCCCTTGGAGAGAAAGGAACGCTCCTTACCTCGCCTTCCAGTCTTTTCTTGCTCTGGACTCTGTGATGTCTCCTGAGATGACAGTTCAGAAACCAGGTTCCGGAGAGGGACGGGGAGTTCAGTTCCCAGGTCATGGAGATCCTACCTTGGAGTGAGATCGGCCATGATGCCAGCTAACGCGGCCGCGCGGGGAAGAGCAAAAAAGCCCAATGCATGAGAAAGGTGTGATGGATAGCCGTGAAAACAAGGTGGAGCTCGCTGCGTTCTACAGAGAACACCCAGGGCTGACCAGTCTGCTGTGGCCAACTTTCTGCTCTTTTTTAAATGACATGAAGCACCCGGGGTCTACTGGGGCGCCCTGGGGTCCCCTGTGGGGCCGTTTACGAGCTTCTTCTTACTTGTTCAAGCATCGGAGTGCAAAGTGTAAGCGTGACACCCACAAGAGCTGCTTGTCACCTGATGTCCACCCCAGAGGCTATCTCTAACAAAGCGTGCAGCTCGGGACCTCTGGATTCCAGACAGCTCACCAGAACTTACCTGGGCAAAACAAAACAAAGGGAAGGCCATGGGTATCACAAAAGTGGGTCAGACATTTGGAAGATAGAAGCACAGCAGGGCTTATTGTGATTTCCAGCTTTTCCAGGAATATGGCAAATTAAGAGGAAGGAGACCACTGGGGATCCTGTGAGAAATGGCTGATTCCAGGTCCCGGGGTGGGAAAGGAAGAATATAAGCCTGGAACATCTTGGTTGCAGCAGCTCGTGGCAGAGAAGTGCTCAGAACTTAACGGGTGGGCCAGCAAGACACAGGGGTTGCTGTTGGCCAAAGAGGACGCCCCTAGAGCCTTCAGAAGAATAATGATGTCATGCGGTGTCCTGGACAGGACTCTGGACCCGAAAACGGACATTAAGTGAAAACGAAGACAATCTGAATCAAGTGTGGACTCTGTTTAATAAGAATGCATCAGATAGGTTCATTAATCATAACGAGCGTATCCACTAATATGGGATGTCCGTAAGAGGGGAGCTTGGTGCCGGCTATCTGGGAACTCTGTCCTATCTCCTCGATTTTTCTGCAAATCTGAAACTATCCTAGAAACAACAACAACAAAGTAAATACGTAGAAACGTAAGAATGCTGGCCAGAGTAGATCAAGACACATCAAAGATGCAAGAATCATTGAGTGGTGAGAAAGGGAGAGAAAGCCAGCAGGGGGGAGGCCAGGACATTACAGCCGACAAAGGCAGAACACCAGACAACAAGAACCCCTTCTCTGCACCGGGGACAGAGAAAGTGGACCAAAGAAGGACTTTCCACTAAGAATAACTTCTGTGTACCTTTTGGGTCTCTGAAGACTTTCTTCTCCCCTAAAAACAAAGAGAGAAGGCTGCATTTTCTGTCCAGTTGTTGACATTGGAAAGACCCTTCCTTGTAATTCAGCGTTCCCATGACACTCTTTAAAATAATCTTGATGATTGCGTGGGACATTGTCATCATAAATAAAAGCCCCAGGAAAAGCGAGGCTATGGAGGGGTGGGCACAATTAGAAAACCGTAGGTGTGAAACCCTAGGGTTGCGTTTTTTCACCTGAGCCGTGGCCAGGTGGAGGAGAGGGAGCAGGGATCTTCCCCCGGAGTCCCTGGGATTTTACAAGCAATGTGCTTACGTGCAGTTTCTGGCTGGTATGACACTTTTTGAAATAAATTGTATCTTTGTGGAATGAATGTTTTAAATAATAACCAAGGCCAGTTTCCAGATACTCCAGCTCACAGGAATCAACTGAAAACCTTCCCCAGCAGAAGTTACACTGAATCTAGGTATCCAAATTAAAAATAAAATAACTCTTCCAAATATTTTGGTGAAAATAGAAACTTTCCGTTTTATGAGCTATTATTTTTGTCTTCCATCTGTACTCCAAGTAAAATAAAATATTAACGCTTAATTCCATTTTATTTCAACTGTTTAACTTTGCCCCTGAACTTTAAGATAAACATTTACCTGATGGATGAACTGGTGGATTTGAATTTTTAAAACATAGTAAACATTTTCCTATTTAATAATCTATCTAGTTTCTATAAACTGAATCGATTTATTAGATGTTTTAGCTTGTTTTAAGGTTGAATAAAGTTTAAGGTTCATGCAGAATGTTTTTTTAAAGATATTCGTTTCTATTCTATTCTTCCCCATCTTGCTTCCAAAATGGTTATGGAAGTGTATATATTAAAAAAAAAAAACACACGTGCGTGTAATCAAGTTTTTGAGGTGAGGCAATGAGCTGGGTGTGGTTTATTGATTATCTGTGAGATTGAAGGTCGGAAAATCCAAGACCTGAGAGAAACTTTGCCCCTGGTTCTCGTCCCGTCTCTCTCCCGCCCTCCCTCCACCCCTCCCCACCCCCGGAGGTGGGTACAGATGGACAGGTAGTTACCTCTCCGGCCACTAGGTGCTGTGCCGCACCTGCTGGAGAGCTGCAAATTGGCAGCTGGTTTCTGCTCGCCAGGAAATGAGATACCTGGGGGCCTTGCTGCCACCAGAAAGTGGACCGACGGGATTCTGGGCACCGTGCTTGCCAGCGGAAACTGGTTCTACTCGAATGTCGAGGGCTATGCCTTGTTTCTTCGTGTTTTCATGTGTGTCCTGTGAACACTGGGTATACACTTCCCGGACGGGCAGGATGTTTTCTTCCTGAACCATGACTATTCTTCACAGCAGTCGCCACTGGTGATGGCTTCTGGCTCATTCCTGATGGCTTATGTTGAGAATTATATGCCACACCTGGGAGGGGGAAATCCAAGGTCCAAAAGGTGCCAAAAGCCCAGCTCAGCAGAGTAAGCTGGCACCTGACATGAAATAAGATCAGGGAGCTCAGATCGCTGGCTGCACCTTCCCAGGGCTCCCCCATGTCACCGGCGGAGGCAGCAGGGGTCCTGGGGGCCTCGCCCCTTGGAACTCCGGCTTGGCAGTTCCACCAGTGAAGCCCTGTAGATCTAGAATTTTCTTTGTGGAAAGGATTATAATCACACATCAGATTTATTTTATAGATAGAGGACTCTTTGGATTATTTCTTCTTAGGAAAATTTTGGGAAGTTGTGTTCCTCTAGGAAACTGTTTCATCTAAATGTTTCCATTTATTTGCATGAAGTTATTCATGGTGTGCTTATGTCATCTTTCTAATGTCTATGGAAATAGGAGTGATGTTGCCTCCTTATTCCTGCTGCTGACCATTCGTGTCTTCTTTTTCTTCCCCCCAAAGAAGGGCCCTGCTCACGACCCTCGCCTGACCTTCCTCCTTCTTGTCTCTCCCTATGGGTGAGATCTGTGGGGCCCAGGGGACCACCTACATGAACCCACACTTCCCTTCTGAGACCATGCTTGGACACTCAGGCTCCAAAGATCCCACACAGACCCAGCTGACTCCCGAGCCTGCACGGACCCTCTCAAAGGGAGACTGTGGGCACACCTCGTGCCCCATGGACAGCTGCGAGGCAGCTGTGGGTGGGGTTGTGGTCAGAGCTTGGATTGACACGCTCCTCATGGTATGGGATGGTGCTGGGGTGGTGGGCAGGGACTGTGTCCCCATCACCCCATCTTCCGGCACTGATGTTCAAGGAGTTTGTGACTTTTAAATTTGAACCTAACCTTCTTTGTTGTGAGAGGGTAATTTCTCAAAGTAGGAGGAGAGAATATACTTATTTAATAGTTTGTTAGCTTGATTTGTAACATAGATACTATTTTTTTTTAAAGATTTTATTTATTTATTTGACAGAGAGAGAGACAGCCAGCGAGAGAAGGAACACAAGCAGGGGGAGTGGGAGAGGAAGAAGCAGGCTCATAGCAGAGGAGCCTGATGTGGGGCTCGATCCCATAACGCTGGGATCACGCCCTGAGCCAAAGGCAGACGCTTAACCGCTGTGCCACCCAGGCGCCCCTGTAACATAGATATTAGACATGTGGCACACAGTCTGCTCTTGTTAGGGACAGGCCTGCGTCTGGACAGAGGTTCATCAAAAGTATTAGTCTTTTCAAGGAGCTGACTTTTAGGTTTGTTCATTTCTCCGCGACATGTTAGTTTTCTAAATCACCGATGTCCATGCTTACCTGCATTATTTTCCTCCTTCTGCGTTACATTGATCTGCTATTTTTTTCTCGCTTCTTGGTATGCACGCTTAGATAATGGATTTTCAGCCCTCTTTCTGACTGTGTGCACTTGAGGGCCATGCAGCTGTCTTTGCCTGCAGGCTCAGCTGTGTACGATGATATGGGTAGCGTATCTTGGTATCTCCGTCTTCACTGTGATGTCTTCTTTGGTCTGCAGCTTATCTAGAAGAGTACCACTTGATTTCCAAACATTGGGGCATTTGTTTCAGTTGTGTTTTTGTTATCAGTCTCTATTTGTTTCCACTGTCCTCAGAGGACAAGAGCTCGGTACTCCAGACGTGCCGAGACTGTCTTTATGGCCCAGCATGAGCCACGGAGGCACACGGTCTGTGCACACTTGGAAAGTCCATATTCTGTAGTTCCGGAGGATTCTTCTGTCTGCAGAAAGCCTACCATTTGTGGAAGGCATTAAAGTTCCACAGTGATTGAGGACTTATTCCTTATTTCAGCTCTGTCGGGTTTGGTTTCATGTCGTGTGAGAACATTGTTGACAATTGTTCTATCTTTCTGCTGAGTTGGTGTGCCATTACGAAACAGCCCTTTTCATCTCTAGGAAAACTTCTTGCTTTGAAATCTACTGTATTCGATATTAGGACAGCTGCATCTGCTATCTTTAATTGTACTTACATGGTCTGTACTTCATCTTTCAACATGTGAGCATTTGGGGTCTTTATATTAAAGTGTGTCTACTAATAAATAGTAGAGAACTGAAGTTAAAAAAAAAACCTCGCCTGATAATGTTGTCATTTAATTGGAGTATTTAGCCCATTTATACTTAATATAATTATTAATATACATCTGGATTTATACCCACCACTTACTCTTTGTTCTTTATTTTTCCCATTTGGTTTTTGGTTTTTTTTAACCTCCTTCTTTTTCATTAATCAATTCTTATTTGATTCCAGTTGCTCTTTGATTAGCTGGCCAGCTGTACATTCCTTTATTCTCCTTCTAGTGGTTGCACCAGAAATTATGAAATGCATCCCTGGCTTTTTAGAATCTGTCTTAAAATTGTGCTTTTACCACTTTGGAACATTAAAGTAGAAGCTTAAATGCCTTTCACTTCATTTATCCCTCTCTCCTTTAGTTTCATTTTTGCTGTGTATTAATTCTATTTCTATCTTAGTCCTACAGGACATTATTCCTGCTGGCTTAAGCAGGGGTTTGCCCACATATTTGCTCTTTCCAATGTCCATCCATGATGCTTCCATTTGGGGTTAGTTCCCCCCTGTCTGAAAAAAAAATCCCTGTACTGTTTATTTTAGTGCAGGTCTGCCGGCCACGAATCCTCTTCAATGTCGTTCATCTGAAAACATCTTTATTTCACCTTCTTTTTTGAAAGATATTTTCTCTCCACACAGAATCCTAAGTGGGTACTTGTTTTTTTCCGGCCATTTAAATATGCCCTTAAGCTTCCACAGTTTCTCAGGAAAGTCAGCCATTAGCCTTAGGATTGATCTTTTGAAAACATGCTTTTTTCGCCTCTGGGTGCTTTTAAGGATTTTTCTTCTTGTCCTTCATTTCCACCAGTTTCCCTGTGAGGTGCCTACGTGTGGTTTTCTCTGTCTGTCTCTGCTTGAGGATAGTTAAACTCCTTGTGTCTGTGAGGAACAAGTCCTCCCCTGCCTCTCCTGCTCCAGAACTCCAACCACACCTGCGGGAGGCATGGTCCCTAAAACCTGTGTGTCTCTGTCAGTCTTCCAACTGTGTTCCAATTTGAGGATTTTCTACTGGCTTCTCAGTTCACTGAACTTGTCCACTCTCCAGTTTGCCGCCCTGCCCACCTTCCGAATTCTCATTTGGGGCTTTAGAATTTCCATCCGATGCCCTCTGCGGATTCCAGCTCTCGTACTGAAATTCCCCTTGTTTTCATTTAGATTCTGCAGCAGGTTAACGTACGAGTCTGATAACCCCAGCACCTGGGTCTGCTGTTAGTCTGTTTCTCTTGTCATTTGTTTGTTTGTTTTGCTTGAGTTTTAATTATTGGACCCTGCCTCCTGGCACTTGCTGTAATTCTTCACGGACACTGGATGCTGTGCCTGATAAAGGGGATGGCTCTGGAGATGCTCACCTCTTCCAAAGAGGATTTTCATGTCTTCGGTGGGCAGAAGTGGACAGATATGCTCGTTTCTCTCAGGGTTGGAGATGATTTGAGCTAGACTTTGGATCTGGGGAAGCTGGGCCCCTGAAACATAGCCTTTCAGGGCTCTCAGTTGAGAGCTGGCAAGTTTACAAGGACCCCCGCCTTCCTAGGGGCCCCGGACTCCAGACTTGGCGTCGTCAGGCCGGAGTGAGATGGGTTAGATGGCCCAGAAGTGGCTGTCTCTCGGCTGCCTTGTCCAGCATCCCTTCCTCAGGGCTTCCATGGACTCTGGTCCTGTAACGATCAGGGATTACTGGCCCAGTGGCATCACAGTCAGCTGTGTGCATGTCTGTCCTCCTGAGATTAGGGGGCCCAAATCCAGCTGCTCTCCGAGCCCCTTGGAATGGTTGAGATCTCTGAACGTGAAGACCTACATGTGTATTTTGTAAAGTTCCCCGGGTGAAGAAGCAATGGCTATCTAGACCTTCATTTTGTAAATATCGGCCAAGACACTGAACTTTGCTGGGGTAGGAAAGTGCCAGAGGCTCTAGTCCACCTGGGACTTATTGTGCATTTGTTGAAAGAAGAAGGGGAGGGAAGCATTCCTCAGGAAAGCAGATCCCAGCTCCGGGGCCCAGCCCCTGATCCCATGTGAGCTGGCCCAGTTCCCACCGCGCTCCAGTGACCAGCGGCCTTGCAGCAAGAGCGGGCATTTTAGCTGAGTGATGTCTGCCTCTCTTCAAGATAAGAGTAAATTTATGTTAATGCAGGTCTTATCACTCGGGCATTACCCTTTGCCTTCCTGATGTCTCACCCTGTTTTCTTGGTGTCTCGTTACACGTGATAAGGAGAATAGCCTTCACCCCATTGTGATTCTGCACCTCACCCACCCACTTCCCCAGAACCCTGTTTGTTCTGGGGAAATATGACCTGGTGATATCAGGTCATTAACCCCTCTTTTGGTCATTTTTTGTTGAATCGAAACCGGGCCACCGCCAGGACAAAGGTGTGTCCTTGGCTGGCTCTGGGCCAACCCCTGGGCTCTCCCCACCCCCGCCACGAGCCGGCTCCAGTTTCTCCCCTCCCTCTTGTTTCTTTCTCTTCTTTTCTGTTCCCTTCTTTGATTCCTCTTTTTTCTCCATCTGGAAGCAAAAGCTTTACCACTTTGGAAGAGGATGGATAAACGCGGTGGGGCATGGCCTGCTGACGTCACCTCCCCCCCTGCAAAGGCTGTTTCTATGGTGGGAATGGCGGAGGGGGTCTCCTGCCACCCGGGCAGGTTCGTGGCTCCTCAAGGGGGGCACTTATGAAATACCAGCCTCCCTGCTGCCTTGTGGGCGTCCTACACCCGGTTGATGGTGCTGGATCCCCAGCCCACTGGGGCAGGTCCGGACACTGAGCGTCTGTGCCCGTGCAGCAGGGGGTGGGGGTACTGCGCTCAGGCGCCGACTGTCGAGAAGAACCCCACGACCCCCCTCCCCCCAGTGCTGGTTCCCTGGCCTCAACCCTGCAGATGAGAAGGAAATCTTCTCCAAAGGCCAGATGCTTATCTGAGAAACAGGTTTCTCCATCCCCATGTCCCCAGTTGTTGCTCTAAACCATTTGTCCTCCTTTGTTCTTGGTTCTATTTTTGCAGTGGAGAAACTTTTCAGATGGACACCCTGGACTGAGATGAACTTTAAAATTGCCCCCAGGGATCAGACAGATGCTGGCCCCTTCCCTGCTTGTGCTGGTGGCCAAAGTCAAGGCATTGGGCATTGAAGAGCTGGCCCCATCCTGGCCACCCCAGCAGAAAATAAAGGTTTTCCTTGTCCTCCTTCCCCCAAACCCCTTCCTCCTTCCCTTTGCCTTTGCTGTGGAAAGTTCTTCCCCTTTCTCCACATCCTTCATCCCCACCAGTCTGTGGGCTTGGTGCCAGTTGCCCCGTTTGCCTATGAAAATTATTTGAAAGAGAGAGGTCATTTACACCTTAGTATGAATTTGATCAGTAGTTTGCCTTTTCTCAGGATGTTTGCTTTCTGGGTCAGTGAAAGGCTTAGTGCCGCAGTGTAGACGTTCATGGTAGTTACAGGAACGGGTTAGGGATGGAGGGCCTCCCTGGAGTCCAGGCACTCCTGCTCACAAGCTGCTAATCCCGAGTCCTGGCTGAATCTGCCTACTGCCTGTGTTCCAGAACAAAGACATGGGGGAGAGCGATTTGTGGCATAACCAAGCACAGGGCGTGGAAAGAGCTGGGATGGGGCCGGGCAAGGAGGGGATGCACAGAGCTCCACAGGACAGCTGACTCCAGTCTGCGACATGGTTGCTGCAAAGGAGTCCCTGTGTGGGGCCCAAGCCTGGAAGAGGCTGGTTTTGGGGAGCAGGCTCCCTCTGAGACATACAGGGCTGCCCTCGGGGGCAGTCAGCCACTTCTGGAGTCCTCCAGAGCTCCATGCTCGGTGTCATTAGAGAAGCCTTTCATGTTGCTGGGGGTCCCTGGCAGAAATGCACAGCCTAAACCCCTACTTCTAAGCTCCCCTCCAACCCAGCAGGCTGGGAGCCCTGCAGCCCTGCCCGCCCCTCAGAGTTCCTCCCAGCCTCCGGGCTGCCACCTGGCTGTGGCCTCCACCTGGAATGTTCCTCCCTGGACCTTCTTTCTCGGGGCTGGCTCCTCTCAGCATACGGGCCTCTGCTCGGTTCTCCTTTCCCCAGAGAGGCCTTCACGATCACCCCTACCCGCCATCCCATGGCACCACCATCACCGCCCGCCAACATTCCTGCTTGTTCTCTGTGTGTCTCCCCCACTGGCGTGTGCGCCCGCGGGAGCAGTGGCTCGGCTGCAGGGTTCACTCCGCGTCGCCAGCCTGGCGCTCAGAGACGCTCAGTGAAGGAATGAACGTGATCATGTGAATGAATGTGTGGCGAGAGGCAGGTCGGGGCGGCGACAGGCCCCAGACGGCTGAGTGCTCGCCCTGTTCAGCCCCCGGGAATCTGTGGCCATTGTGATGATAAGGGGCCATCACAAGCAGACAGCCAAGCGCTGAGCTCCGCCCATGTCATCACAGTGGTGACCAGTGGGGTCCAGGCACCACGCTGGCGTCATGCGTGGGACCCACTCTGGGGGTCGTGGGTCCATTCCCACCACCCCAATAGCCTGCCTATTATTAGGACCCCAGAGCCTATGTAATTTGTCCAAGGTCGCCCTGCAGGCATACAGGAACTTGGAGGGATTCTCTGGAAAGTTCCATTCCAATAGATGAGTTAACAGCTCTTCTAAAAGTCCCCTGGGACGGTCTCTTCCATGCACATTTATTGAGCACCTGCTGTGTGTCAGGCATGTTGAATCTCCCTGTCCTGGCTGATTCAGGCGAGTGCTGGCAGGGGCATCCTGATTTTGGCCCTGCCCCTGGTGGTGTCATGGTGAAGGCTTCTGCCGTCCTGGGGAGTTTAAAATACCGCCAGGAGCAGAGACGCAGGCCAGGCCACCATGGTGACATTCCTCTCCCCGGAGGGTCAGAGGACCCCAGGGACCGCCCTTGGCACAGCTTCACCGTGGTCAGGTGGGGGAGGTGCTGACACCGAGGTGGCCAGCTCACCCTGTCGTCCAGCACGGAAGCACCCGCTCGCCCCAAGGAACATGCAGAAGGGCCCAGAAGCAAGGAAAGGCCGTGAGATACCCAAGGGGGGGCCGCTCTGCTGCTGGCTCCCGGGCTCACAGCCGGCACTGCCCACGTCGGTCGCCCCGGTCTGCAAGCGCGTTGCTCTGCAGGGGTGCCCCTTGCTCGTGGAAAGAAAGCACCAATGCACGTCATCACAAATCCTTGTGTTCGTATCAAGACAGAGTCCCTGTTGCCAGTCCCGCTCCCCTACCCCCTCCAGCAAGGTCTCTCCTGAGTGGCTGTGAATGCCCCCCTGCAGTGAGGCCCACGATCGCCCCCTGTGGGAAAGTGCCCGCCCCACTCCCTGGGCGCTCCAAAGCCCCTGCGGCCTGCTCTGGGGCACCCCAGTATAAGCTCCCCAGCTCCGGGTCAGCCGTGTCGTGCTGGGTCATGGGCGGCAGCGCCCCAGAGGCAGCCGTCTGATGGATGAGCCCACAGCCCTGCCCTCCCCTCCCGGCCCCTCCGTCTCCCCACCCCTCTGCCCACCCCGCTCATGCCTCCTCCTGCAGGCCTTCCTCTGCTTGGAGCAGCTGTCCCCTCCCCTGCAGCTTCCTGGTTCCCCATGACTTCCTAGGGCTCAGCTGAGAAGCCACTCCCTCTGCAGGACCTTTGTGACCTTTCTTTCCCAGACTCTTCCCTACTTCTGTAGCCCATGGTTGTCTGTTTGTTTTTTTACTTTCCCGGGAGACTGTCAGCTCTGTGGATGTGTCCCTTTGTGTCTGTGGCTCACAGCTCCATGGCAGCTTTCAGTAGGACCTTAGTAAATGTGCTGATGGCCCCAGCAGAGGGGAGGTGCTGTCCGGTCCGCGGGGAAAGCTGGGCCTGCACCTCCCCAGGCCAGGGCTTGTCAATGGAGCTTTTGTGGCAGGGGGACCAGCAGCCTCTGGAGCTTTCGCTAGCTGTTCTATCAACTTCAAATGTCAAGACAACAACTTCGTCCTCCTTGCTCCCAGGAAAGACCTGTGTGTGACAAAGGCAGGCCGCACAGGGGCTGTTTGAGTCCAATAGAAATTGGCCTGTCGGTACCAGTCCCGCCCCCCTGGGGCTTGAGACCCTGGTGAAGTCCACGTTATTCGTTCATTCATGCTTTTGACAAATATTTTGGCAACCTGCAGAGTGCCAGGCTCCCCTAGGTGCTGAGAACGCAGCAGAGAGTAAGCCGGACAAAAGCCCCCTCTCCTAGCACACAGAGAAAATAGGTGACAGGGTGACAAGGGACAGGTGACAAAGGACAGAAGCAAAAGGAGGGGCTTGGGGGCAAGGGCCCGGGGAGGCTCTCTGGAAAGGCGATATCTGACCTCACTCCTTTGAGGCCATGAGCCGATGTCTGCCCCGTGCTGAGGGGGTCCCAGCAGTCCCCTCTATTTGGTCCCCAGCGCTGTGACCTGGAGGCTTGGCGCCCTGGCTCTTTGCTCGAAAGCTGGCCCGCGTGTCGTGGGTGTGGCAGCCAGCCATCCAACTCCGCCAGCCGGGAGGCCTTGCCTGGCCTTTCGAAGGCCCGTTCACAAAGGCGGGACGGGGCCTGTCCGGCGTCCCCCTGGAGAGCAGAATTTCCCCTGGACAGCCTTGCCCTACGAAGTGATTCAAGTGCTTCAGCTCACACAGGACCCGGTCCTTCTCTGGGCACGATCTCGAGTTTCTCTTTCCCTTTGTCTTCCTTTTGGAAGGAACTGAGAGCTCTGAAGTCCCCCCCTGAGGAAGGATAGGATGGGCTTTCTCTTCGGAGAGGTGTCGGGAAGGAGCCTCTGAGCAAGGAGGGGTCTTGGGCTTTAACTCAGTGCTGAGGTCGGAGGTCAGGCTCGCCACCAAACGAGGAGGGAAGCAGAGACGAGGAGCCATGGTTAAGAAAGTTGCAAGGTGCTTGCCCTGAGAACCAAATCATGGAATAAAAGCAAACAAGTGCGTTCCTCGTCCAAGGGATCCCCTTGCTGCTTAGGGGCGGGCAGGTGGAAGGGGCAAGGAAAAAAAACCGAAACGGAGACATTGGGTTTTCCAGAAAGTCTGATTTCAGACGTAGCAGTCCACACACAGGAAGCAGGGGAGCTGAGCCATGCTGGAGGCAGGGGCACGGGCATCTTGGAGGGGGCAGCCCTGGCGCCCTCCAGGGTCAGTCTGACCACAGATCCTGGAGAGTCTGGGTCGTGCGGGGCTGTGGCATGGATTTCAGAGCCACTTGTCATGTCTGCGTGAGGCTCCGGGGCCATCGTTAGCCCTGTAGGGATCCCTTGGGCCCCGCTTGTTACGAATGCATTCTGCGGGACAGACCTCGGTCCTGGTGGGGACACTGTGGCTCGCTGTCCCTGACTCCAAGCAGTTTACTTCTCGAAGGAAAATGCTTGGGGGCCCACACTCCTTGACTAACTGGCTCCCATCTATGCCCTTTTCCTAGATCCCTGTGGCTACTTCTTATGGCATTTTCAGGCAGGAAAATCTAGAGCCGGTGACTCATGACAAGTTAGCCTGGAGCTGGCATCCTCGCCAGTGGGGTGAATTGTGCAGTCGATGGGGGCGATAACGTCTGGGAAGGGAAACAAAGCTGGGAAAGGTATGAGCAGGGTAGAGGTAATAGGAGGTGGGGCGGGGAGCGAATATGTGAACACATGCTTCTCCCTCCACTCTGCCCCTCACCCCTGCTTGTGCTCTCTCTCTCACTGTCTCTCAAGTGCATGAGTGAATGAATGAAGGCAAATGAATGAATGAAGGAGTGATCAAATCATGGGTAAACAAATGAATGAATCCCCCAACCAGCCAACGTGGTTTTCCAAAAAGTCTGGAACAAGCGCTGCAGGCACGAGCTTGAGACACCCCCCCCCCCGGGGTGCCCACCTCCTTGAGCGTGGGCCCGTGTCCAGGAGTCCTGAGGGGAGGCGGCTGGGTCAGACACCCCCACCCCCACGCACACGGCACGGCCGGCAGCCCATCGTGCCGTGGGCACCGCGGAGAGGCTGACACGGGGGACCCTGGGAGGATGCCCTCGGGTGCACAGGTGGACTTCTTGTGGGTCAAATAGAGAGCTCGCACATCCCCCATGTGAAGCCTGCATGACCAGCCCGTCAGCAGACGGCTCCGTAAGTACAGACGACTCAGCTAAAACCTTCAGGAATGTGCCTCCGACCGGCTTGGAGGCAGAGGCGGCCTTCTCTAACTCAGAGCTGCAGGCGTGAGGGGCCAAGAAGGAGGCCATCTTCCCTGGAACAACGAAGAGCCGTGCGAGCCTGCAGGCGACGGGGTGCGTCCGTGTGTTCCGGGAGAGTCATGCCTTTCCTGCTGATGGGACAAATTCGGGTTCATTGCAGAAACCTCAGAAAAATGTAGAGCAGAGAGGAAGAGCCATGCAATACAGGTTTTCTGAAGCAGTAACCACAGGCTTTGGAGCAAAGCTGTCCATCACATTGTCCCCAACCCTGTGCAGCTCCGAGCCCTGGGAATCTGGTTTGTCTGAGCCCAGACGGGCTGTCAGTGTGAACTGCACCCCAGATTAGGAGTGAAAAAAGGTTCCTTTTTTAAGGAAAGGTTTAAAAAAGGCTTAAAAAAAAGTTTTTCCCTCCCTTAGGAGGGAAAAAAAGGTAAAATACCTCATTAGTAATGTTTGTATTGATTATGTGTTGAAAAGATAATATTTTTGTATAATAGGCTACATTAAATATTTTATTAATTTTTTTTAATTTTTAAAAAGATTTCATTTATTTGAGAGAGCAAGAGAGAGAGCACAAGCAGGGGTGAGTGGCAGAGGGAGAGGGAGAAGCTGGCTCCCCACCGAGCAGGGAGCCCCATGCGGGACTTGATCCCAGAACCCCAGGATCATGACCTGAGCCGAAGGCAGACCCTTCACTGACTGAGCCACTCAGATGCCCCTGTTTCATTAAATCTACCTCATTGTTTTGTTTTGTAGTGTGGCTCCTGGCACGTCCCAGGTTCCCTATGTGGCTCACTTCGTGCTCCTACCGGCCAGCGCTGTTCTATGGGGTCCAGGAACTCCCTCCTTTCAGACAGAGACGTTCCTTCAGGAAGACGAGGTCTGAGGTGCAGAACCTGGAGGAGGTTTGGGTCTGATCCCCCGTGTTCGGTCGGGGAGACCCGCTGACTGCTCAGTGAGGCCTCTGCTTCATTTGTTCATTTGTGTGCCACAAACAATGGGCCATCGCGCCAGCCCGCAGGCCCCAGGACGCAGCGTCCGCCCGAGAGAAGCTTACAGCCCAGCGGCTCCGCTGCGGGAGGGAGGCCTGGACTGAGCAGAGGCCCGGACACAAACAAGCTGGCACTGAATCCCGTGCCCTCGGAGGCACAACCAAACAGCAAGGTTTTGCAGGAAAGGCCGTTCATGGACCCACAAAAACCTGGCAGAGCTTTGACTCGTGTCTGGGATGCCATCTCGCAGGAAAGCAGCAGGGTCATCCCATAAGGATACCCGAGCCTTGTCCCCTGTCCAGGGAGCTCCAGCTTCACTTGATCCTTGGGGGAACCGTAGAAGCCATACGCGTCCAAGACGATTCGCTTCAGCTGTAGCCAGAGCCTATGACGTCAGGGTCCAACTTCCCTGCAGATGGGTCTTTGGGGAAATTAAGGGCAGCGTGTGATCACTGACCCCAGGGGAGCCGCAGGGCAGGTGCAATGCACTTACACTCCCAACACACACACGTGCACACACGCACGCACGTGGAGGACACAGGGCCATGGGGCTGCATGGGGGAGACGCTCACACTCTCCACAGTGCAGGGATCCCCACTCCCATCCCAGCTCCGCAGCCGGGGGGCCTCGGCCGCCTTCATCTGAGCACCCCGTCCTTGTCTGTCCGAGGCACCATCCACACCGTCGGGAGGAAGGTCCGAGTACATGGGGTGGGTCAGGCTCGGGACAGCAGTTGAGCTCACCTCGGGGAGATGGGCATCCTTTGTTCTTGCGGAGAGTTTTGGTGAAAGGGAATCTCTACTGCTCTGAGCCTGGCGGGCCAAACCTCTGCTCTTCTCTCAAGCCCCGGGATGAAAAGTTAAAGCAGCAAAGGAGGTTTCGAGGCTTTCCTTTGGAGAAGCAGGAGGCATGACGTGGAGTTTCCACACTGCTGGGCAGGGTGGTCTGGCAGCTGGCTCGGCCTCGGCCCGCGGCGGGGGGGCTGTCTCTGTGTCAAGCCCCCAGAGCGGGCAGGGTTTCTGATGCCCAGGCATCTATCGGGGGGCATGAATGCCATGATTCCCAAAGGGGCGCTGGGGAGGAGGGAGCACTTTGAGACTCAGGCTGGACTTCCCCCCACACTTCCAAAGAAAGGGTCCTGGGAGGGGGAGACATCTGTGTGAATCCACTTGCAGACGGTTGTCAGCACCATAAGAACTCGAGTTAGTATTTGCAGAGAGCTTAGCACGGTGCTGGCTCATAGCAGGCTCGTTAAATAAGTAAACACAATCAGGGAAATCTGTGGTGTGCCAAGGACCGAAAGGGGGTGAAGGGTAGAAGTAAAGCAGAAGACAGGACCGTGGAGCAGAAATGAGCCTGAGTCCCGGGACAGAGCCGAGAGGGGTTCCAGCAGAACAGAGCCGGGCCAGAGAGGCTTCCTGGAGGAGGTGGCGGCTGGCCGAGCCCGCCAGCTTCTAACCCAGCCGGGGGTGATTTTCGGGTTCTTAGGAATTCTCAGAAGGCAAGCTTGGGTTAGCAAAACACATGAAGTGTCTGAAAATGCTCTGAAGGAAATAACGTCCAGGGATTCCGTTGGGGGGAAAAAAATTCCCCCAGACAGAACTTCATGCTTTGGCTGTGCTCCAGAACTTTGGGCTGGCGGTTTCCGTGCCCACGGAGTCTCCCTGCCCGTTGCTCAGGGTTCTGACATCATGCGAGGGAAGGAAGTGACAGGAGTCCCGTCTCCTGCCCACCCCATCTCAGTTATAACCCCCCCCCAGAATGCATCCCCCCGGGAAGTTACACCCAAGGCGCTTTAAGCACATGAGGTCATATACCTGTTCGGCATCGGGTTTTCCCCCCACGGGATGCCTGCTGGACACTCGCAGGGGTGCAGAGCCAGCGCGGGAGCAGGACGGGGCCGCTGAGCTCACAATGGCCCTGACTCATGAGCGGCTCACTCCTTCCACGCGGTCTTCCCCACCCAGCTGCCCGCGTGAGTCAACATCATTTATTCAGCACCTCTGAGTGCAGAGATCCGTACTGGGGAGAAAGCTGGCCTGTTGCAGGGGTGGCCAGAGTCAGACAGGGCAGCCCTGTACTACCCCCTCCACCAACTGAGAGTAGCCGGGGCCATCTATGCGTTTTGTAAAAATCGCCTCTCCTGCCTCGTATCCCTCTAGTCCCGTGTGTGCGTGCGTGTATGCATGTGTGTGCTGAATTCACGGAGTGAGCCCTGGTTTGGACGGTCAGGAGAACCAGATGGAAAGCCAGATCTGCCTCTTGGCTGTGCCTGAAGCCAAGCACATCACCTCTCTGGGCCTCTGCACTCCCATCTGAGAACTTGGGTGATAAGATCAGCCTCCCGGCTCTTCCTGGAGAGCGCAGGCAGGGGCCTACCATAAGCCCAAGAAGAGTGGTTCTCCACCGGGGGCGGTTTTACCCCCGGGGACATCTGAAATGTCTGGAGACATTTGTAGTTGTCACACTGGGCGGGAGAAGAGCCACTGGCATCGAGTGGGTAGAGACCAGGAATGCTGCTGACGATCCTACAGGGCCCAGCCTGGCCCCCAGGACAAACAGTGATCCAGCCCCAAATGTCAGCAGTGCCGTGGAGAAGCCCAGCCCCAGGGCACCATGGTAGACCAGCGGCGACGCTCAAAGAATCCCTGACCCGGGGCTCACCACGGCCTGGCCAGGCGGAGGGCCCTGCCCTGCCTCACTGTCTACGGCTTGGTTTATTCACCTTTTCGCTAGGGCTGCTGACAGCCCCGGGAGTGCCCAGGCACGCGCAGCTGGTCAGGGCACAGAGCAAGACGTTCCTCCTCGTGGGCAGGGGCAAGGAGGGGAAACCGATGTTGTTCGGAAGGGCCCCCCCGAGGCTCTTACAAGGGAGACTGTCTTGCAGCTCAGTCCCCTCTGGCATCTCTTGTCACCCCGGGCTTGTACTGCTGGCGATTATTACAACGTCAGCAAAGACTGAGAGCATGACAGGGGCTGACATCACAGCAGGACGAGAGGGTGGCCCGGTGGCAAAGTGGGGTGAGCTGGGAAGCCCGGAGCTTCCCATAATAAAATGCCCCATTTAGACTAATGAGGCTGGTTTTTACTCATTCATGAGCGGGGAATTAATCCTGCTGGTGAGATCTGTCCCTTCGGGTTTTTAATGATGAGAATCACTGAGTCCAAAAGCAGAAAGTGCAAAGCTGATGGCAACAGTATTTCTGGGGGCCTGTTCAGAAGCAATTAGCGACTCGGAGCAGAGACACGGTCCCGACAGGATGGCCCATAGGAGACGCCGTGAGGCCGGAAACCAGCGGCTGAAATCATCACCAGACAAGGGACGCTTTAAAGTCCCAACTTGGGGGAGAGCTGGGTGGAGAAGAATCCTGTTGCCCTCCCTGGCTTGGAGGAATGTTGTTCTTACTTCTTGGTCCCTGAAATCCCAAGACCCCTGCAGTCCCAGCCCAGGCCACAGTGGCCCTGGGGACAGGATCAATCCCTGCTGGCCTGTCCTCCGCTCTGTACAGAGGCCACCCTGCATGTCCCCTCCACCTGCCGAAGCATTTCCACGCTGTGCACCTGGGAGCCTGGGGGCGGTAAGAGGATGCAGAATGCATGGAGGGGGCAGAGCAACGAAATGTACTGGTCTGTGGCAGCGAAAGTGATGCTTTATGAGCAAGCAGGTGTCTGGGCCCAGCTAAGTCATAAATCACAGAAGCAGGTGAAACCCGGCTTCCTAGGGAAAGCCAGAGCAGGGAGGCGGGCACCGCCCTGCCTGAGAGATTGTCCCCCACTGTGCAGCAGCTCGCAGAAGGGCTCAGGCACCCTGCCCCAAGCTCTCTCCATCAGCAGTCCAGGGGTTTGGGAATGTCAGGGTACCCAGAGTTGAGGAATTACAGTTTTGCTCCTTGTTCGCAAATCATACCTCGTAAACTTCCACAAGATCCTTCGTCACTTGAAAATAAATTTAGAAAGTCAATGTATTAAGGTTACACAATCTTGGTTGTTTACCAACAAGGATAAGAAAATGAAGTTACATAATCCTGTGTGTGTGTGTGTGTGTGTGTGTGTGTGTGTGTGTGTGTGTGAGAGAGAGAGAGAGAGAGAGAGAGAGAGAGATTCTTCCCGGCCTTGGAAGCTCGAACTGGCCTCAGCGTGGCAGAGACCATGGAGGACTGTTTGTGGTGAGGACTTGGCCCGCCTGGCACACTTCTCCAAACCTGTGCTCACTGTCTGAGATGCAGACAAAGGGTCCTTGTGGGCCACTCAGTGCCCACCGGCAAGGCTCGCCCAAGGGCAGAGTAACCTTGCTACACCTCTCAGAGTTCAAGAAGTTCACAAACTGGAGCCTAAGTGGGGGTGAGGGAGAAAGGAAGCTCATGACCATGACAAGATGACAGTAGCAGTAACAGCGGTCCCACGGCCCAGCCCCCCCCCCCCGTGCCAGGTGCCGAGTCCCAGCTTCATGCATACTGACACTCACGGGAGGAGACACAGGCTCTCTGAGGCTAAGGACGCCTGACCCAGGTCACAGGGCTGGAAGGTGCCAGAGCTGGAGCCAGACCCCACCCCATTTCCCCCAACTCTATCCTTTCTGATTCCAGAATCCACCCTTGGACCCAATGCGTGCCGATGGCATCAGCACCTTGCAAGATAGCTTTATGATCACTTCTGTAGGTCCGGAATGTTCCTCCGTGGCCGTTTGACAAGCAGCCATTGGGCATCAAGTGTGTGAACCCAGTGTAAAATAAGGTGGAGTAAAGGAAGCTCTGTGGTCAAGGAACAGACCAGTTCTTGCGCTTGAGTGCTTGGGTGAGGGGCAATCCAGGATGACTGTCTGGAGGAGGTGGCGTTCAAGGCATACCCCAAAGAACTAACAAGATGTAGGGAGGCAGAGGAAAAGGAGAATTTATTCCCACTGGGCAGGCTTGCCAGGGTGGCCCCTGGGGGCTACACCGGGGCATGGCTGCTCCTGGAGACCTGTGCCATCCTCCTGCAGGGATGGTGGATTACATCCGTCGGTGCTCCTGGGGAGCACCTACCATGTGCCAGGTCCCTGCTCATCCGGGATGAAAGCGGTCCAAGTCACTGTCACTCCCTCAGGGAGGCAGTAGAGCGTCGCGCAAGGAGTGCAGGCAGCTCTGCGTGAACCCCAGGCCCCTTTCTCATACCCCTCTGCAAAGTGAGGCCCAGGCTGCCGTGTGAGGGGCTGCCCCTTACTGGTCACGGAAGAGGAAGCCTTCCATAAATGGAGACTCAGAGAGATGTGGACCCTGGGGGAGCCGCAGAGGGAACAGGACAAGCTGGAGAGGGTGGGCCCTCAGGACGCAAGGGAGGCTCCCCGGGGGAGGTCAGGGCTGAGTGGCAGCAGAAGTCCTCCAGGGCGAGGACGAAGGGGCAGGGAGAGCTCTCCCACGCCAACCTCCGAAGCCTCTCTCCCCTGCAAGGTGACACAAAGTGCGACGTTTGGAGACTTTTATTAAAGGTGGGAGCTGTTGGAAGCTTCCTCCCTGGTACGAAACCTTGGCCACCCTCAAAAACTCCAAGGGGCACTTTCCCGGATAAAAATAACGCTTGGAGGGGCCGCGGGAACGGAGCGCTTTCTTCCTGTGTTTAAGTTTCTTCGGAAAGTCTGAGCGCGCGGCCGCCGCCCCTGCCCCAGCGCGCAGCAGCGCGGGCCGCCCGGGGCCGCAGGGGGGCGGCCGCAGCTCACGGGGCTCGGGCCGGGCGGGTGGCGGGCGGGGCGGGAGGCCCGGCCCCCTGCGAGCGCGCCAACGCTGCCCCGTCCGCCCGCAGAGGCCGCCGCGGCCGTGGATGCGGAGGGCGCGCCGCCCGGCCGGCCCGGCGCCCAGGCGGCCGCGATGAGGGTCAACGAGAAGTACTCGACGCTCCCGGCCGAGGACCGCAGCGTCCACATCATCAACATCTGCGCCATCGAGGACATCGGCTACCTGCCATCCGAGGGCACGGTGAGTGCGGGCGGCTGCGCCCCAGAGGGAGGCCGCTCACCTGCGCCGGGCGCGCTCGGGGAGGGTGGGGCGGGGGCGCGCGGGGCTCGGGGAGGGGGGGGCTTGGGGGCGCCCACCCGTGGGCGCGGCCCCCCCCTCCGGGAGCCGGAGCCTGAGCGCACGGCTGGGCCCCGGATGGGACGCCCCCTTCTCGTGGGTGCCGGTCGGCCCGAGGCAGCGGGGTGGGGGGAGCCGAGGGAGGGTGGCAGCCTCCGGGCCCCACGGCACCGCTGCCCTCTGGCCACAGCCGCGCCCTTCTGGGGTTGGACCCTCAGCGACTGCCTCACCTGCCCGGGAGCACGGAGTTCCCGGGACTCCGTGTTCCGCACGCACGGGAGCGCTCAACACCCCCCGGGGCAGCAGGGGGACGCGGGTGGGTCCAGACTTGTTTCTGCGCTGGTCCAGCCCCAGCCGGAGCCTGTGCCTGGTGCGCGTGGAAGCGGGTGCCAGCTGGCCACGTGGTTGGGGACCCCTATCCCGCGTCTGCTACCCCCACCACTCACTACGGGGCCAGATCCAGAGGTCAGAGGGATCCTTAAGGGCAGAACTCGCCAGTGAGAAATTTGGCTTAAAGTTAGAACAAAGTTTGCCCCACGAGGGAAGGGCTGAGAAGGACCCTCCGCGGAAGCAGAGAGGACCTCAGGGTGCTCACTCAGGATCAGAGAACAGACTCTCCTTTCTCCCCCCTTCCCCCACAGCAGTTGCCTGAGGCCCCAGCCTTGTTCCTTGGCTCTGACCTCGCCAGGATCCAGGCCTGCCTGTGCAGCCCCAGGACAGAGAGCCTGGCATTTGGGGAGGTGCCTGCGGGATGGGATCCTGGCAGGGTGGCTAGCTGTGTTCCAGGGAAGGCAGAGACCCTCAGGCCCTGCAGCCCTTCTGCAGCTAGCTTGCACCGAGATGGGGGCGGGGCACTGGGAACCCGTGTGGATTGAAAGGAGCGTCTGCCCATGATAAATACCGTTGGCCTTAGAAGCTCAGAGCCATCGTTTCAGCAAACACCATGTGCCTGCTGTGGGCCAGGCTGTGGGCACCCACAGCAAACGAGACAGGGAAGCGTGCCATCCAGGGCTTGAGGAGTGGTGATGGAAGGGGGCCCTGGACAGCGGCAGAGGGACGCTTCCGTAGCAGCTGACCTGCGGCTGAGAATTAGCTCGCTCAGTTTTCACTCTACAGGGTTGGTGCTGTTTCTACCACTGAGGATACTGAGGCCAAGAGGGGAGCCACCCACCCGCTGGGAGGAGAGCTAGCAAGGGCCAAGACCGAGAAGCAGGTGGACATGGGCAGGCTGCAGACGAATGGGCATCCTGGAGGAGAAGGAGCTGGTTATACCCGTAATGGGGGTTGGGTGGGGACTTTCAGACAAAGAAATCTCACATGGGAAGACCCAGAGGTGGGAATGTGGGGACACCAGTTAGAAGGCGTGAGAGACGGTGACACCCAATGAAATGGAGAGGAGTGGACATTCCAGAGGTTGATGGCATTCGATGTAATGATGGGTTAGACCTGAAATGAGGACTGGAGCCCTTATCAATGGTCTCTGGACTTGTAGTTCGGGGACCTGTCACTTATGTGGATCCAGAAACTCTGTCTTCCCCAAACCCTGGCGAGGGCCATGAGGTGTGCAAAGGCTTGGCCCTCCGCTGGAGGTCTCCATGGTCTGGAAACACATAGACAAGCCCCGACGAGACTGTTGGCTCTCATTTTGCGCACAGCTCTTACTGTGGGCAGGTTTCAGGCATGGCAGGCTGGGGGGCTGTGAATTGGGGCACCGACTGCAGGAAGGACAGGTAGCCAAGGCAGACAGGAAGCAGCAGCTCTAGGAGTGGGGGCATGCAGGGCAGGCAGCATGACAGCGAGAGCCTCCCAGGGCATCCCCAGCACAGCTGAAGCCAATCGTTGTTGCTCAGTCATTACCCTGAGTCACCGGTGAAGGCGGCTCTGGGCAGGCAAAGGCCAGAGGGTGTGGGCTGCGTTTCAAGGAGTTCCCAGACAGGCCTCCCTACGCTGGAGTTTAAGTTGGCCATCAGAAGTCCCAATCCCAGGCAGGCTGCATTTGCCAGCCAGCGCCCCGGGGCCTCTCCTCTCACTGTCATTCCCAAGTTCAAGGATAAAAGTCACCTCATTGTTTCTGCACAACAGGGTGCAAGAAATGACTTCAAAAGCCAGAGGCCAGGTTGAATGCAATTTATTTCACGGAGTTTTCTTTGTGTTTATCTTTGAGAGTTTCTACTTTCTTCCCGATGGTGGTCAGTGGCCCTGATCCGGATGCCCCAACAAGCTCAGACAGCCCAGAGAGGAGTACCGGGTGCTGGTTTCGGCCCACCTGCAAAGGAAGAGCACCTCTCTGTTTATTGGCAAGGGGGGACCCCCTGTTTCTAGGTTGTGGGGTGTGCCCAAGAACTCTACATTGACCTAGTGCCAGTGATTTGATTTTAAAATTTGGGGAATGAGAGTGAAGTTCCACAGTGTGTACAAAGAGTCCCCAAACCAAAAGAAATGTTGCAGGTTCCTGATTTCCTTTTCCCCATTTTAGGAACGAGGGCATGTAGCAGATTCTCTGAGCATGGTCATTTAGACTTGTCCCGGCTTTGGCTATTTCACGCGAACGTGTGACTTCAGCTCCTGGAGCTTCAGGTCCAAGTGAGAAGCCAGATAAACAAGTGCTGGTCCCTGTCCAGCATCCACGGTGTGGACACGGGGTTCCTTCCACTCCCCTCTTCTGCCCTCTTCTCAGAGTTGGGGAAGGGAGTCTGGAGAGGCAGGTGGGGACCCGATGTAGACTGCCCTCTCGCTGCCTGTGGTGTTGGGGCCAGTCCCACTGCAGAGGGGACTTCTGTGCCCTGACGACCTCCGGTGTGACCTCAGGAAGACATTTCTCTTCTACCTTACTTACCGTCGTCCTCAGGGAAGCTCCTTCCCCGAGCATTTCCCGCCAAATACTCCGGGGATATCTTCAAAATACTTTCAGATCTCTCATGACTCGAGTCCATGTAAGTTCTGTGACCTCAGTCAAGGAGATGTTTTTGTCCTCACCTTACAGTTGGAACAACTGAGTCTCAGAGCTGGGGAGCGTTGTGTTTAAGTCGCCGTCCCAGCAGGGTCTCAGCCCCAGTGTCCTGGATCTGGTGACCCCTGCCGGGAACTGGGCAGAGCCCAGGCTTCTGTCCTCATGTATGCGTGCATTCATTCATTTCAGAGCCACGTCAAAAAGATGAGCGAGAGGTCCCCTGCCTTCAGGAAAGGGGCGCTGAGAGGCCACCTGCCCCTTTCCTAAGGATAAGTAGAGGACAACATTTTGAAGCTTTCTTCAAGCATTTGAATTGGAAAGTTATACACAGGGTCTGACCCGCCTCCTTCCCGCTGCAGGTTAAATCTTTATCTCTTTGTCCCGTCCTGCACAAGAAAAGCACCCACTCCACTGTTCCATGGAAGGGCCCCAGAGACACACGGACACCACGGAGACTACCTCTCCGGCTCCCCCTAAACCCAGCTCAGAATCACTCTCCAGACCCTGGGCTCTGCCTCGCTTGGGTACAGTGTAGTAGAAAGGGACCCCACTCCTTCTGTTTAAAGGTTGCTAACCCCTTACACTTACTCAGATAGGATCGCCCCTATTTTATAAAACTAAGACCCAGACAGAGGAGCACCTTGCCCAGAATCACAGAACAGATCAGTGACAGGGCCAGGCCAGGGAGGGAAATGGGGGACTCTCGCTCCAGGGCGCCAGAGCTTCGTGCTGCCTCCTGCTGGCCCCAGCAGCGCATCCAGCTCCCTTGGTAGCTTAACAATCTGAATCTGGCACCGCTACCCTCTTTCACTTGTGGTCCACTTTGACCAGGAGATTGTCCTCCCCTAGTTCTTTATTTCCGTTGTCTCAATTCCCAGTTAGCACACTGCTCTTGGGGGTTCGTCACATGCCAGGCCCTGTTGTAAACTCTTGACATTCAGAGCAATAGGGAAATAGGAACATTTTACCCTCCAGTAACCCTGGGAGGGAACTCACGTTGAACAGGGGAGGCCTTGTTATTCCCCCCTGACCCTCACTGTACAAGGAGGGCTCCAGAAGGATCAAGAGATTATACTGTGCACCTGGGATGGCACAGCTGGTCTTGGGATGCAGGTGGAAGGACAGTTGTTGCCAATGAGGCCTCTGTGCCGCCACTGGGCCCCGGGGGGGAGGGAGCTGTTCAGGGGATATTTCTGCTCTCCCCAGGCTGTCAGGCCCCGAAGGCTATGATCTGGGCCCCAGCAGACAGGTGGTTATTGTTCAGTTTTACCTGATAGCCTTTTCCTGTCTCACAATGGTGGAGGGTTGTTGGCTGTCCCCAGAGTCATTTCCCTGCTCTCTGACCTGATGGGCTCACTCTGAATTTCCTTCCCTCTGGCGAGGGGGTTTTGTCCACTCTGTTCAATATCCGCCATCATTCCAGCCAACAAGGGGCATGTATGCGGCCCCCACCAGGTGCCAAGCCCTCTGTTATAGCAGGTTCTAGATGGCCGTGTGTTAGGGGCAGTCCCTAGCCCGGCCTCGGGGACCCCGCCACCCCGCTTAGAGGCCCCTGTGAGTGAAGAGCTTGTGAATAGGTGTTTTCAAGGCAGCCCCAGCCCAAGAGAGCTGCACTGGCCACTGCGGGGGGGACGGGGGACTAGGGACCTCCAGAGCACTGAGGATGGAGGGTCTGCCCCTGCCTGGGAAGCTAGGTGGGATCACAAGGCACAGAGAAAAGGGAGGCAGGGCGTGCAGGTGGGGAGCACAGCGTGTTCAAAGGCAAGGAGCAGGGGACGAGGATGTCCTGACTCCAGGTAGCCCCGGGGCAGTGAGCAGAGGAAGCCAGGGAAGGTGGTACAGGCAGGAGCTCTACACGGGCACCTGGCTCGGCTCCGAAGATCGAAGTTCCCCATTTGGAAATAGGAATGAGCCCCACGCAGAGGCACTGGGAGTCTGGAGTGCCCAGAAGACAGGTGTGCCCTTGCACCCTGCCCGCCCGGAGACCGCGCGTCCGCCTTGTCTGACTGCCTCCTATGCCCTTGCCCTGCCCGGCAGCGGCTTCTTTCCCCAAGCGCCCGCGGTGTCTTCCGCACGCAGCCCCAGATCTGGCTTTTCTGCCCACTCCCCCCGGAGGAGGGAAGCCGTCTTAGCCGCCCCCCTTCCCTGACCTTCCTGTGGTCTTGAGGAGAACCAGCACTTGTTGGCACTGGGACTGAGGGCGGGGGGCGGGGGGGGGAGGACGGACAGTGTGGCCCCCAGGGGCCAGTCCTGCAAGTTAGAGGGAGAATCCACCAGTGCAGGCGTCCTGTGGCTCAGTCGGTCATCCTGGTGGCCAGCAGGGGCAGCTTATATCACCCTCCCATCTCACAGAGGCCGACGGCGAGGACCAGAACAGGGAGAGCTCTCTCCCAAGCCTCGTACCTGGAGCAAGATCAAGCCCAGACTTACCTGAGCTTTCCCACTGCCCCAGGCATCCCCTCTGCCCCGACCTTAGCTCCTGGCTCCGGGAGCAGTTGGGGCAGGACTCTCCCCAGCTGTGTCCTTGGGCACAAGGGTTGGAGAGGGCTCTTGGGAGTTGGCCGGAGGGGATTTGGCCCTGGTAGCACGGGCTGACTGCCTCACGCATGTGAGCCCCGCTCTCTCCGGGTCAAGTAGACCTGACCATCAAGCCCCCTCACCAGGTCAGGACAGTGAGGGGACATGCCCTGTACCGAGCAAGATGGTCCTCATACTATGGGGGTAGGCAGCGCCCTGGGTGTGCAAACAGGACTCAGGGCTGGGCTCAGCCTCCCACCTGGGCTGTAACCACCTCGCCTCCCTGAGCCTCCGTGTCCTCCCTGACAAACTGAGGAGAACCACGCTTTCCCACCCCACCTCTCCTGCAACATGACCCTGCCAAAGACGCTAGGGTCTTCTTTGGATGCTGGGCCGGGCCTCCCTTCTCCCCTTCCCCCCCCCTTCCTGCCCTTACACGCCCACAGTCTCTGGACACACCTGTAAGAGCGGGCCAGCAGGGCATCTACACTGCGGGGTCCTGTGAAGGCTGCCAGAGTGGCACTAGATTCCGTGGTTCTGTGGGTGGGTGTGGATGGCTGACATCCAGCCACCTGCCGGCTCCAGGTGCTGGCCGTGCCCTGTCAGGCTGTGAGCCTCCTGGGACCAACCAGGGAGACTGAGATTCAGGGGCGTGATCCCCCCCCAGCCAGGGATGAAGGAATCCAGACCCCACAAAAGGCCCTGCCCAGACACCCCTCTCCCTCCTTCCCTGGGCAGCTGCCATATGGCAGGCCCCCCTCATTTCAAGTTTTTCCCTCTCCTCTCTTCCCCTGCCCCGGAGCCGGACATTTGGAAAGAAACCTGATCAGCGGGGGTCCCCCACCCTCCAGGTGTCCTTGTTGCACCTTGGGCCTAACCTAGGCCACCAGCCCTGGAGTGGGGGACCCCTGCTGTTTCTCCCAACCATGCGCACAGCCCTTTGGAGCCCCTCCCAGCAGGGCAGCCATCCCAAGGCTCCAGGCCACCCTGTGGGGAGACCGTCCAGGCACAGCTCTGTCCTCCAGTGGGGCTCAGGGGTCTGCCTTTAGCCAGAGGCCCGCCTCACGCTCTGTGGGGGAGGGCCTCATTCTCGGATGACAGTGCATCTGTAGGACCGATAGCAGGAGTGGGGTGGAAGCCAGGAGATCAGGGGCAGGGCACGAGGCTCGGCTCGGCTCGGCTCTGAGGACTGTCAGTGGTGTGGAGCTGCTCGTTAGAATACTTCCACTACGATGTTATTTATTTTCTCTTATTGCTGAAGACCAGCTTGCTCATTAACCTCTCTGCCCTCGGTAACCGTCAGAATCCCGCAGGAGTTCTAGAAATTCGGGTTTACCGTTAGCAGCCCTGCAGGATTGCAACTGCGCAGAGGTCCCAGTTTTTAACCTGCAGGTCCACATTTCTACCTCAGTGGTCCCCTAGAGCCCCCCGGGCAGATAAGCAAACTGGGGCCGGCCCCTACCTCTCGGCCCACCCCCTAGGGAGCCCTCTGGTGCAGGAGCAGGTGGAGGCCACGTGCAGGGCGGGGAATGAACACCCAGGTGTGGGTGGATAACAGCTTCCTCAGCCTCCGGGCACCCGCGGGTTGGAGGCACTGACCCTCTCTGCAGCCCACCTCTGTCGGCCCCGCCCTCTGTGCCTACCCGCCCCTCACTCTGGCCCCTGAGACCACCTCTCAGGTAAACCCCTGAACCCAAATGCTCAACTCGGGGACTGCTTTTGGGGGAACCCACACTCTAAGGCAGCTAGCTACTGGCCGCACTGGAACCAGGCCAGGTGAGGGCCATCGCGGGCCGTGGCCATGTCGACAGGACGTTGCCGTGCACACTGGCCATGGAAGGTTGAGATTTGCGGGTGCAGAACCTGAGCTGGGCTCTGCACTACCCAGGACCCGGTGGGAGTGAGTGAGGAGCACTTCCGGGGGTGGGGAGGGCGTGGCCTTGCGGCTTTTCCCAGTGCCTCTGCGAGCCGCCCCGGCCCCTCCCCGCATGCCTGCTCTATCTGCACAGAACCGGGGCCCTTCCGGGCAGCGAGGGTCCGGCTTGGCCTCCGTGTGTGATTATGGCACACGTCTCCTTCTCGAATGTCAGCTCCACCAAGACAGGGCTGCTGTGCGCACCGCTGTCCCAGCCCAGGGACGGTCGGTGCACACACGGGGTGCGCGTGTGGCACAGCTTTGCCGAAGGCGGTCAGGGCGGGCGGAGGAAGCGGTCCAGTTTGGACCCAGGCCCGGCCCTGACATCCTGACGGCCAGCGATTTCTCTTTCCCCCCGCAGTTGCTGAACTCGCTGTCCGTGGACCCCGACGCCGAGTGCAAACACGGCCTGTACTTCCGGGACGGCAGACGCAAGGTGGACTACATCCTGGTGTACCACCCCAAGAGGCCCTCGGGCAGCAGGACCCTGGCCAGGAGGGTGCCGCACAGCGATGCCCCCCTGGCCGCCCGCGGCGCCAGGCAGGACCAGCCCCTGCCGGGCAAGGGGAGCATGGGGGCGGCAGGTGGCCCCGAGCCCCCGATGGACTACCACGAGGACGACAAGCGATTCCGCAGGGAGGAGTACGAGGGGAACCTCCTGGAGGCCGGCCTGGAGCTGGAGCGAGACGAGGACGTAACTATCCCCGCGTCTTGTGGGCTCGTGGGGTGGGCGCGCCTGCCGGGCTCCGCCGGGCCATTTCCAGAAGGTGGTGTGGGGAGGGGCCCTTCGGCTTTAGCCGGTGCTCCGAGAACGGCTGATGTCAGGGCCGGTCTGTTGGATTGCGTAGCAATCGCTTGTTAAGGTTTGGGGTTTGGGGGAGCCCCAAACCAGCACCCGCCCCCCACCCATGACATCTGCTCTGGGCGAGGGTAAGGCCTTCTCGGCGATGACCTCCAGGGTCACGGCACTTCCTGCTCTGGTCAGTTCCTTACTGGGAAGACGTGCCCCTCCCGAGGGGCGGAGGACCGAGCTCTCCTGGGAGTCCTCCAGGTGCTGACCTCGGGGCCTCAGTTTCTCAATCTGTCAAGTGGGGAGGTTGATCTGGCTTGATCCCTGGGGGTCCCTGGTGCTCTGAAATCCCCCAGTCTTCCTACTGTTTTCTGGAGCACCTGTCCCTGGCAAAGCCTGAGAAATCTTTTGAAGGAAAGTTTTCTGGGGAGAGTAAGAGGCTGACTCACCGGCACACAGGGCGGCCCTGGCGGCGGTGGCGGGAGGCTGGCAGTAATGGAGAGGGGGACCTGGGCAGCCCATGGTACGGGGGGTGCTTCTCTCAACCTCCCAGCAGGCTTGCTGTGTGCTCCCCTACCAGTTCCTTCACCTCTCTGTGCACGAGGGCAGGGGGCGGGGCTTCCTGCAGAAGGCTTGCAGGACACGCCCACAGCCCGCCCCACTGTCCCTGTGCGGACTAACCAGGAATCAGGGAGTCTACACCACAGTAAGAGAGCCAGCAGGCTGCCTGGGGGAGCTGAGAGCCAACCACAGGTGTTTAAAGTAAAAATTGGTTTCAGTTTGCCATTTCATCGTTGAGAACCTCCTTGCCCTTAAATAATGAACGCTTTGGGTCCGGCGATAAGGATGCCCTTGGGGTGCTTCGACCAGCAAGCCAGTCCACGAAGGAGCCTGGTGTGAGCTCTTTTTTGTGGCACGTTGATAGTACAGGCCCTGAACACACCCAGAGCTGCTCAGTGGGGCCCTAGCGGCGGAGGGGTCTCGTGTTGCACGCAGAGCGTTTCTCTGGATGGCCTTTTCCTTCCGAGGTTCGGCTACCTGGTGGGTGTGGATTTCTGCTACAGGAGTGGTCCCCGTGAGAGTGGCGAGGGTGTGTGAGCGTCGATGATCCGGCAGTAAAGATTGGGTCCTGGTGAGGTGCAGGGTCTCTCCCGGGAGGGGCAGCAGCCACCCACACAGATGTGCAGGTCCTTCGGGGTTTTCTGTGACCTGAGCCCGGGCCCCTCGGGGGAGGGGAGCAGTTGGGTCTCTGACGTGGGGCATGGTTCCGCCCTGCCAGCCCCCTGCTCTTTGTGCAAACAATGCGGCCACTGTGCAGACTCTGCCCCGACATGACAGGTCACAGCTGGAGGAGCAGACGGGCTCCGTCGGAGTCGGGAGAGGCCACAGCTGCCCACGTGCAGAGCTGTGAGCTTGGGCTGTGGTCTGCACGTGTCTGGTCCGTTCCTGAGGGACACGTTCTCCGCTCCCCTCATTCTTTCCCCATGACAGTTTCAGGGCCCCCCCAAAGTCTGGGAATGCACACTGGCCCGGGACAGATCCCAGAGCCTCTGCCTGTCCTTCCCGAGACTTACTGGCTGCTCGGGCCTCAGTTTCCCTTTCTATAACATGCAGATAACAGTAGTATTTACATCACTGGGTGATCGTGAGTAAAGGGCAAGGTGCTTAACTGAGGTCTGGCACACGGCAGATTCTCCTGGGCTGTTGTTAACAGCAAATCGTATAGTATGGTTCCTGCAGAGGAAGAGAGAAAGGAGCCTTTCCAAGTCCAGTCAACTGCTAGGTCCCATGTACCTTTCTTGAAACGCCGTCTTCTTAATCGTGACTTTGAAGTAAGAAGCCAGCAAACATAGAGACGGGGTTACTGTCACTGAAGAAGATCCCCTTTTCCCGATTAGTGACCCAAGAATTTCACTGATAGTTCGGCTCTGTAGCTGCACGAGGCTTTCCAGCAGTTGACTGGGGCCGTTTTAAAAATGAAAGCGGTACGGTGCGTGGCTCCAGTCTCCAAGGTGGCTGAAGGCCGGGCTGAGCCGTGCCTGCTGGGGTCTCTCGCGGCATAAACAGTGCTTTACGAGGCCCCAGTGATTCCTGAGCTTTCATCTGAGATGAACAAGGCCCAAGGCTGTTGGAAAAACCCTCCGTCCGCTGCAGCCCCGTGCTCTCCCCCGCCCTCCGCGAGACAGGCAGGACCGGAACGGCCCGAGGTGTGTGCGCGGACCCCGGCCAGCGTATTTAGCAGCTTGTGCCTGTCGCCTATTTCAGGGAGAGATGCCCTGGCTAACGAATCATTTCCGGGGGTGCGCTCCGATTACAAGGAGCAACGGGCTTGAGTTTTGGAAATAGGAGAGGCCCCAGGAGAACCCAGTTGTATAATCTTACCTGGTTTGAAGCAGGACTGGGGCTTATGTGCACTTTCTTGGGGAGAAAAATCCATGCATTCCATCAGATACTCCAGCGCCGGATGTAGGTGATGAATTAGCCGTTGCTGGTGGAAATTTAGCAGCAGCCTTTCCCAGTCGCACCCCCTGGGTCACGATAACCAAAAATGCTCCCAGATATTGTCAGATGTCCTTAGGAGCCAAGATCGCTCCTGGTGGAGAAACCCTGCTTCAAAGGCTGGACAAAGAGGGAGGGAGAGGGAGAGAGATTGGGGGGGTGGCTGGCAAATAAACCGTAAGGCCTCCTGGGTGGATGGGGGCCCCTCTTGAACCCTGCTGGCCCAGCCTTCTGCGGCCAAGACCAGGCAGCGGCCTGCAGGTCACTGGGGCACAGAGGTGACCTGCCTTTGCTCCTCAGGAGGCCAGTGGGTGCACGAGGGTGTGCTGCTCCTGGGCAGACGGGGCACCCGTGTGCTTGCCTTTGTCCTGAGTCAGGAGGTTTATTGTGGTGAAGACGTCCTGTGATGACCCGTGGAAGACCCCCCGGGCTGAGGGCACAGGGCAGGCGTAGTGCCCTGGGGCAGCCGTAACAAGTGACCACAAGTTGGGGGCTTACAGCAACCCAAAGGGGTCTCGCACAGTTCTGGAGATCGGAAGTCCAAAATCCAGTGCTCGGCGGGGCTGTGCTCCCTCTGAAGGTTTCTAGGGCAGGTCTTTCCTGCCTCTCTCAGCTTCTGGGGGGTTCCAGGTACCCCTCCACCCTCTGCCTCTGTCTCCATGCGGCCGCCTTCTGTATGTCCTTCTGCGTCTCTCCTCTTCCTGCAAGGACACCAGATGTTGGACTTAGGGCCTGCCCTCCACCCATGTGACCACATCTTAATTTGGTTACACCTGCAAAGTCCTGTATCCAAATAAGGTCCTGTTCTGAGGTTCTGGGGTTAGGACATGGATGTCTCTTTGGGGGGACCCCATTCACCCCACACAGCAGCTGAGAGTGCACTGGAGTGGTTTTCTCAGGCCTGGGGTGGCTCACGCGGACATGCAGGCAGTGACTCGTGATTGGGGGCACATCAGCGCAGGTGGTCTGGACGGTGGGGTCCAGCCTTGGGCAGGCGGCCCTGCTGCAGGGCCTGGATGCGCACAGGAACCCACAGGGGGTCCTGTCAAAGTTCAGGCTCTGACTCAGCGGGCCGGGCTGGGCCTGAGCTGTGTTCCTAACCAGCTCCAGGGTGTATGGCGGCTGTGGAGCCCGACCGTCCCTGGAGGGGTGAGGACCGTGCGGCATCTTCCCCCATGAGCCAGCGGAAGCATTCACAGAGATGGGCCCCCCCATGTCCACACAAGCCCTGATCCACTGTTCGGTACCTAGAGGTAGCCCCAGACAGAGACCCCACCACTGGCTGCACTGGGCCGAGAGCCCACAGAGCAGGGGAGACACACCCTCACTCATAACCCCGGGTACAGGACAGGCAGAGGTTGAGCCTCTGACCGCGGCTCCCCCAGCCTCCCCCTCCCCAGGCACTGTGGGCTCAGAGGAGCCCAATTTGAAAACTGCATCCCAGACTCCCCGAAGAGAGAGACGTTGGGGTGTCAAGACAGGCTTCGCTGCCTCCTGAATGCCGATCTCATGCATGAGGGTCCAAGAGGAGTCCCATGTCAGAGACCCCTGGACAGCATGACAGGAAGTGGCAGGGAGGGAGGGGAGCGTCTCTCTGTCCATCCTTCCCTCCCTCCCTCCCTCGGACAGCAGTGGGGTCAGCTTCCGGGCTTCCCATTAGAAGGAGTGCGTGTTTCCTTGCAACTGAAACCCATCAGCATTTTTCAAGTCTGGCCTCAAAGCCTGCTGGACATTATTTATGTGCGAGGGTCACTGCCGAGAAGGCCACACACTAGAATCCCGGCTGTGTGTGCTGGGGTGGCCGGGGCCCACCCTGCCCCGAGGTTGAACTTGACCCCGGCTTTGGTGGAACTGTTGAGGCCCCGGACGCTGGGACTCTGTAAAGTCTGTTTGCTTTCATGCTGCTGCCCGGTGCTCACCTCTGCACCCAGGCTGGCCGGCTGACGCCTTGAGCAGCAAGGGTTTCCCCTCTTTGTTAGTGTGGGTGTTGCTTTTCAACTGCCAGCTAAGAGCGGTGCCTGCTGTTCCCAGACCAAGCTTCGGGGCGTGCAGCGGGGCTGTGAGGTCGGCCTCGAAGCCCCCTGTGCACTTCAGACCCACTCGGCCACTTCCTGGCGGGACAGCCTGGAGCAAGTGGCTTCCCCTCTCTGGGCCTCAGTTTTCCCACCTGTGAAATGGAGGTGCTGTTACTTCTGTCCTCTGGAAGTGCTGGGCGAAGGCTGGGGAAGTGAACACCACCTTGCCCACAGCCCTCAGGCATGGGCTGCTGTTCCCAGCTTCCCTCCTGCCAGATGGGAATCAGAAGGCAAACCTGGGCAGGGCAGGTCCCCCAGTGCATGGAGACCCCTCGTGCATCACGCAGACGCTGGTGACTGTGGCAGGTGGTAGGAAGGGTTGTCATGGGCACAGGAGGGGGCGGGGCCAGGTTTCCTACAGTTTCCAGCAGATGTCGAAGGCAGGTGTCCGAGGCGGCTCTGGGGGTTGGCTAACTGTGGCGACAGGCACAGCCCTCAGCATTGGAGGGGCTGCAGGCAGACCCTCCTCACTGCCCCGGGGCATCGTGGGTGCAGGTCCTCGACCTGAGAAACCTGAGGCCCGATCCTGGCATCTCCATGTGTAAAAACAAATGATGGCAGATGGCCCGGGGACACGTGGGTTTGGAAGCAGACCCCCACCCCACGCTGTGTGGGCTGCCTATCCCCACCGCGAGAAGGCAGCCCAGGAACGAGACCCCCCCTCACAAGTGGAAAGAAAGGGCCTGAGGCTCTGAGAGGTGGAGCAAGGAGGCCAGGACCCCAGGGCCCAGCAGAGGTGGTCCTGCCCCATGTTCTACACCCCAAAGCCCGTGATGTGAACCAGCACCCGCCCCGGGGCTGAGCGCCTGCCCTGTGGGCCTTTTGCACAGTGGGATGTTAGGGGCCCTAGTCTAGTCCTGAAGCTATTATTTTTCCAATCATAATTTCACCATTCCACATTCATTTCTTTGGCCTTAAAGATTTTACGTCTCGTGCATGTTCTGTTGAGGCTTTTATAACCGCCCCCCCCCCCCGGCTTCCTTTGGGCTTGTCTTGGTTTTGCGGACACACCCCTTTAATTCTGGACATTCTTTTCAAAGCCACGTCTTTCAAGCACCCCCAGTGACCATCACACGGCTCCCCTCGGGTGGCAGGGTTTGGGGGTAAAACTTGCACCCAGGCTGCAGTTCCCAGGTCCTGCTGTGTCCCCAGGCCTGCAGTATGCCGGAGTGGCTCTTTCTGGCTCATGGACAACCCTGCCAGCCGGCTGCTAACCCTTCGGTGGCTTGGCCGAGTGTACCGCAGAGGTCACAGAGGTCAGCAGAGGCCCCCACTGCAGCTCGGTC